>NC_143134.1:100038030-100341060 GCF_059928025.1 Delphinapterus leucas | reverse complement strand
TTGAGACTTTGGGAGCAACTGTAGACTTGGGGTTTGCTTTCTGCCTCTAATTTGTTTCTGGTTTTATGTTTATCTTAGTTTAGTATTTAGAGCTTATTATCATTGGTAGACTTTTTTATTGATTTGGTTGCTCCCTTCTTTTCTTTAAATATATATATACACTTTTCCTTTTTCTCTTTTAGTGAGTGTGTATGTGTATGCTTCTTTGTGTGATTTTGTCTGTATGGTTTTGCTTTTACCATTTGCCCTAGGGTTCTGTCTGTCGATTTTGTTTGTTTGATTTTTAGTATAGTTTTTAGTGCTTGTTATCATTGGTGGATTAGTTTTTTGGTTTGGTTGCTCTCTTCTTTCTTTCTTTTTTTATTATTTTTTATTTTTAATAATATACTCTTTAAATTTTTTCTTTTAATAACTTTATTTACTTTACTTTTTCTCTTTCATTCTTTCTTTTTCTTCTCCCTTTTCTTCTGAGCTGTGTGGCTGACAGGGTCTTGGTGCTCCGGCTGGATGTCAGGCCTGAGCCTCTGAGGTGGGAGAGCCAAGTTCAGAACACTGGGCTACCAGAGACCTCCAGGCCCCAAATAATATCAAATGGCAAAAGCTCTCCCAGAGATCTCCAACTCAGTGCTAAGACCCAGCTTCACTCAGCGACCAGCAAGCTACAGTGCTGGACACCCTATGCTAAACAACTAGCAAGACAGGAACACAACCCCACCCGTTAGCAGAGAGACTGCCTTAAATCTAATAAGGTCACAGACACTCCAAAACACACCACCAGACGTGATACTGCCCACCAGAAGGACAAGATCCAGGCTCTTACACCAGAACACAGGCACCAGTCCCCTCCACTAGGAAGCTTACACAACCCACTGAACCAACATTAACCACTTGGGGCAGACACCAGAAACAATGGGAACTACAGACATGAAGCGTGCAAAAAGGAGACCCCAAACACAGTAAGTTAAGCAAAATGAGAAGACAGAGAAATACAAACCAGATGAAGGAGCAAGTTAAAAACCCACCAGACCAAACAAATGAAGAGGAAATAGGCAGTCTACCAGAAAAAGAATTCAGAATAATGATAGTAAAGATGATCCAAAATCTTGGAAGTAAAACGAAGAAAATACAAGAAACGTTTAACAAGGACCTAGAAGAGCTAAAGAGCAAACAAACAAGGATGAACAACACAGTAAATGAAATTAAAAATTCTCTAGAAGGAATCAATAACAGAATAACAGGCAGAAGAACGGATAAGTGACCTGGAAGTTAAAATAGTGGAAATAACTACTGCAGAGCAGAATAAAGAAAAAAGAATGAACAGAATTGAGGACAGTCTTAGAGACCTAAGGGACAACTTTAAATGCACCACCATTCGAATTATAGGGGTCCCAGAAGAAGAAGAGAAAAAAAAGGGACTGAGGAAATATTTGAAGAGGTTATAGTTGAAAACATCCCTAATATGGGAAAGGAAATAGTCAAGTCCAGGAAGTGCAGAGAGTCCCATACATGATAAATCCAAGGAAAAACACGCCAAGACACATATTACTCAAACTATCAAAAATTAAATACAAAGGAAAAATATTAAAAGCAGCAAGGGAAAAGCAACAAATAACATACAAGGGAATCCCCATTAGCTTAACAGCTGATTTTTCAGCAGAAACTCTGTAAGCCAGAAGGGAGTGGCAGGACATATTTAAAGTGATGAAAGGGAAAAACTTACAACCAAGATTACTCTACACAGCAAGGATCTCATTCAGATTCGATGGAGAAATTAAAACTTTTGCAGACAAGCAAAAGCTAAGACAACTTAGCACCACCAAAGCAGCTTTACAACAACTGCTAAAGGAACTTCTCTAGGCAGGAAATACAAGAGAAGGAAAAGACCTGCAATAACAAACCCAAAACAGTTAAGAAAATGGGAATAGGAACATACATATCGATAATTATCTTAAATATAAATGGATTAAATGCTCCAACCAAAAGACACAGACTGGCTGAATGGATACAAAAGCAAATCAGTATATATGCTGTCTACAAGAAACACACTTCAAACCTAGGGACACATACAGACTGAAAGTGAGGGGATGGAAAAAGATATTCCATGCAAATGGAAATCAAAAGAAAGCTGGAGTAGCAATTCTCATATAAGAGAAAATAGACTTTAAAATAAAGACTACTGAAAGAGACAAAGAAGGACACTACATAATGATCAAGGGGTCAATCCAAAAAGAAGGTATAACAATTGTAAATATTTATGCACCCAACATAGGAGCACCTCAATACGTCAGGCAAATGCTAACAGCCATAAAAGGGGAAATCAACAGTAACACAGTCATAGTAGGGGACTTTTTCACCCCATTTTCACCAATGGACAGATCATCCAAAATGAAAATAAATAGGAAACACAAGCTTTAAATGATACATTAAACAAGATGGGCTTAATAGATATTTATAGGACATTCCATCCAAAAACAACAGAATACACTTTCTTCTCAAGTGCTCATGGACCATTCTCCAGGATGTATCATATCCTGGGTCAAAAATCAAGCCTTGGTGAATTTAAGAAAATTGAAATCATATCAAGTATCTTTTCTGACCAGAACACTGTGGCACTAGGTATCAATTATAGGAGAAAATCTTTAAAAAATTCAAACACATGGAGACTAAACAATATGCTACTAAATAACCAAGAGATCACTGAAGAAATCAAAGAGGAAATCAAAAAATACCTAGAAACAAATGACAATGAAAACATGATGACCTAAAACTTATGGGATGCAGCAAAAGCAGTTCTAAGAGGGAATTTTATAGCAATACAATCCTACCTCAGGAAACAAGAAAAATCTCAAATAAACAACCTAACTTTACACCTAAAGCAATTAGAGAAAGAACAACAAAACTCCAAAGTTAGCAGAAGGAAAGAAATCATAAAGATCAGATCAGAAGTAAATGAAAAAGAAATGAAGGAAATGATGGCAAAGATCAATAAAACTAAAAGCTGGTTCCTTGAGAAGATAAACAAAATTGATAAAACATTAGCCAGACTCATCAAGAAAAAATGGGAGACGACTCAAATCAACAGAATTAGAAATGAAAAAGGAGAAGTAACAACTGACACTGCAGAAATACAAAGGAACATGAGAGATAACTACAAGCAATTATATGCCAATAAAATGGACAACCTGGAAGAAATGGACAAAGTCTTAGAAAAGCACAACCTTCCGAGGCTGAACCAGGAAGAAATAGAACACATGAACAGACCAATCACAAGCACTGAAATTGAGACTGTGATTAAAAGTCTTGCAACAAACAAAAGCCGAGGACCAGATGGCTTCACAGGTGAATTCTATCAAACATTTAGAGAAGAGCTAACACCTGTCCTTCTCAAACTCTTCCAAAATATAGCAGAGGGAGGAACACTCCCAAACTCATTCTATGAGGCCACCATCACCCCGACACCAAAACCAGACAAAGATGTCATAAAAAAAGAAAACTACAGGCTAGTGTCACTGAAGAACATAGATACCAAAATCCTCTACGAAACACCAGCAGACAGAATCCAGCAGCACATTAAAAGGGTCATACACCATGATCAAGTGCAGTTTAACCCAGAAATGCAAGGATTCTTCAATATATGCATATCAATCAGTGTGATACAGCATATTAACAAATTGAAGGAGAAAAAACATATGATCATCTCAAGAGATGGAGAAAAAGCTTTCAACAAAATTGAACACCCATTTATGATAAAAACCCTTCAGAAAGTAGGCATAGAGGGAACTTACCTCAACATAATACAGGCTATATATGACAAACCCACAGCCAACATCATTGTCAATGGTGAAAAACTTAAACCATTTCCTCTAAGATCAGGAACAAGACAAGGTTGTCCACTCTTACCAGTATTATTCAACACAGTTTTGGAAGTTTTAGCCACAGCAATCAGAGAACAAAAAGAGGAAAAAAGCAATACAAATTGGTAAAGAAGAAGTAAAACTGTCAGTGTTTGCAGATGACATGATACTATACATAGAGGATCCTAAAGATGCTATCAGAAAACTACTAGAGCTAATCAATGAATTTGGTAAAGTAGGATACAAAATTAATGCACAGAAATCTTTTGCATTCCTATACACTACCAATGAAAAATCAGAAAGAGAAATCAAAGAAACACTTCCATTTACCATAGCAACAAAAAGAATAAAATACCTAGGAATAAACCTACCTAAGGAGAAAAAAGACCTGTAAGTAGAAAACTATAAGACACTGATGAGAGAAATTAAAGAAGATACAAACAGATGGTAAGATATACCATATTCTTGGAATGGAAGAATCAACATTGTGAGAACGACTGTACTACCCAAAGCAATCTACAGATTCAATGCAATACCTATCAAACTACCAATGGCATTTTTCACAGAACTAGAACAAAAAATTTCACAATTTGTATGGAAACACCAAACACCCTGAATAGCCAAAGCAAACTTGAGAAAGAAAAACGGAGCTGGAGGAATCAGGGTTCTGGACATCAGACTATACTACAAAGCTACAGTAATCAAGACAGTATGGTACTGGCATAAAAACAGAAATATAGGTCAATGGAACAGGATAGAAAGCCCAGAGTTAAACCCATGCACATATGGTCACCTTATTTTTGATAAAGGAGGCAAGAATATACAATGGAGAAAAGACAGCCTCTTCAATTAGTGGTGCTGGGAAAACTGGACAGCTACATGTAAAAGAATGAAATTAGAACACTCCCTAACACCATACACGAAAATAAACTCAAAATGGATTAAAGACCTAAATGTAAGGCCAGACACTATCAAAGTCTTAGAGGAAAACATAGGCAGTACACTCTATGACATAAATCACAGCAAGATCCTTTTTGACCCACCTCCTAGAAAAATGGAAACAAAAATAAACAAATGGGACCTAATGAAACTTAAAAGCTTTTGCACAGCAAAGGAAACGATAAACAAGGTGAAAAGACAACCCTCAGAATGGGAGAAAATATTTGCAAATGAAGCAACTAAGAAAGGATTAATCTCCAAAATTTATAAGCAGCTCATGCAGCTCAATATCAAAAAAACAAACAACCCAATCCAAAAATGGGCAGAAGACATAAATAGACATTTCTTCAAAGAAGATATACAGATTGCCAACAAACACATGAAAGGATGCTCAGCATCACTAATCATTAGAGAAATGCAAATCAAAACTACAATGAGGTATCACCTCCCACCAGTCAGAATGGCCATCATCAAAAAATCTACAAACAATAAATGTTGGATAGGGAGTGGAGAAAAGGGAACCCTCTTGCACTGTTGGTGGGAATGTAAATTGATACAGCCACTACGGAGAACAGTATGGAAATCCTTAAAAAACTACAAATAGAACTACCATATGACCCAGCAATCCCACTACTGGGCATATACCCTGAGAAAACCATAATTCAAAAAGAGTCATGTACCACAACGTTCATTGCTACTCTATTTACAATAGCCAGGACATGGAAGCAACCTAAGTGTCCATCGACAGACGAATGGATAAAGAAGATGTGGCACATATATACAATGGAATATTAGCCAGAAAAAGAAATGAAATTGAGTTATTTGTAGTGAGGTACGTGGACCTAGAGACTGTCATACAGAGTGAAGTAAGTCAGAAAGAGAAAAACAAATACCATATGGTAACACATATGTATGGAATAAAAAAAAAATTGTTCTGAAGAACCTAGAGGCAGGAGAGCAATAAAGATGCAGACGTAGAGAATGGACCTGGAGACACGGGGAGTGGGAAGGGTAAGCTCGGATGAAGTGAGAGAGTGGTATGGACATATAATACACTACCAAATATAAAATAGATAGCTAATGGGAAGCAGCAGCATTGCACAGGGAGATCAGCTTGGTGCTTTGTGTCCCCCTAGAGGGATGGGATAGGGAGGGTGGGAGGGAGATGCAAGAGGGAGGAGATATGGGGATATATGTATATATATAGCTGATTCACTTTGTTATACAGCAGAAACTAACACACCACTGTGAAGCAATTATACTCCAATAAAAATGTTAAAAAAAGAAAAAAAGGACAGTATGGTACTGGCACAAGAACAGAAATATAGATCAATGGAACAGGATAGAATGCCCAGAGATAAACCCATGCACATGTGGTCACCAAATTTACGACAAAGGAAGCAAGAACATACAATGGAGAAAAGACAACCTCTTCAATAAGTGGTGCTGGGAAAACTGGACAGCTATATATAAAAGAATGAAATTAAAACACTGCCTAACACCATACACAAAAATAAACTCCAGATGGATTAAAGACTTAAATATAAGCCCAGACACTATAAAACTCTTCAAGGGAAACATAGGAAGAGCACTGTTTGATATAAACCACAGCAAGATCTTTTTTGACCCACCTCCTAGAGTATCGGAAATAAGAACAAAAATAAACAAATGGGACTTAATTAAATTTAAAGGCTTTTGCACAGCAAAGGAGACCATAAACAAGACAAAAAGACAACCCTCAGAATGGGAGAAAATATTTGCAAATGAAACAGACCAAGGATTAATCCCCAAAATATACAAACCGCTCATGGATCTCAATATCAAGAAAACAAACAATTCACTTAAAAAATGGGTGGGAGACCTAAATAGACGTTTCACCAAGGAAGACATACTGATGGCCAAGAGGTACATGAAAAGATGCTCAACATCAGTAGTTATTTGCAAATCAAAACTGCAGTGAGATATAACCTTATGTGATCAGAATGGCCATTATCAAAAAATCTAGAAACAATAAATGCTGGAAAGGGTGTGGTGAAAAGGGAACCCTCCTGCACTGTTGGTGGGAATGTAAATTGATACACCCACACTGGAAAACAGTATGGAGGTTCCTTAAAAAACTAAAAATAGAGCTACCATATGATCCAGCAATCCCACTACTGTTCATATACCTTGAGAAAACCATAACTCAAAAAGAGTCATGTACCACAATGTTCATTGCAGCACTATTTACAATAGCCAGGACATGGAACGAACCTAAATGTCCATCGACAGATGAATGGATAAAGAAGATGTGGCATGTATATACAATGGAATATTACTCAGCCATAAAAAATATGAAATTGAGTTATTTGTATTGAGGTGGATGGACCTAGAGTCTGTCATACAGAGTGAAGTAAATCAGAAAGAGAAAAACAAATACCCTATGCTAACGCATATTTATGGAATCTGAAAAAAAATGATACTGGTGAACCTAGTTGCAGGGCAGGAATAAAGAGGTAGGCATAGGGAATGGACTTGAGGACATGGTGTGGGAGGGCAAAGCTGGGGTGAAGTGAGTAGCATGGACATATATACACTACTGAATGTAAAATAGTTGGCTGGTGGGAAGCAGCAGCATAGCACAGGGAGATCATCTCGGTGCATTACCGTGACCTAGAGGGGTGGGATAAGAAGGATGGGAGGGATGCTCAAAAGGGAGGGGATATGGGAACATTTGTATGCACATGGCTGATTCACTTTTTTGTACAACAGAAGCTAACACAGTATTGTGAAGGAACTATACTCTAATAAAGATCTATTAAAAATATATAAATAGCGGCTTCCCTGGTGGCGTAGTGGTTGAGAGTCCGCCTGCCAATGCAGGGGACACGGGTTTGTGCCCCGGTCCGGGAAGATCCCACATGCCGCAGAGCAGCTGGGCCCATGAGCCATGGCCGCTGAGCCTGCACGTCCGGAGCCTGTGCTCTGCAACAGGAGAGGCCACAAGAGTGAGAGGTCTACGTACTGAAAAAAAAAAAAAAAAAAAAAAAAAAATATATATATATATATATAAACCTAGCCCAAATGTGCATCTGAAAAAGAAAAAAAAAGAAAAACTGTCCCTAAGAAAGGGAGTGTTTGGTTCTTGAAATGTTGAACAGGGAGCTGTGTATTTGGATCTGAGCTCCATTGTACTTTGGGAAGCTGTCTTAAGCAGAGGTAACCATACTTCTTTTCCTCCTGTTCTCAGAAGGTGTTTGTTTTTATCTGCACACTTGTCCATGTGTGCAGATAAAAACAAAATCCTGAATTTCCTCTGATAACAAAATTTGGTCACTACAAGGTGGTAATAGTGTTCACTTATCAGTTTTAATTATTAAATAAATAACTTCAAGCTACACAGGCAATGTGGAATAAAGTCAACATGGAAGAGAGATTACTTAAATCTTGAAGCTCCAATGTTGCACAATTAACAATAAATCCATTATTACTTGATGTCTTTTCTCAAACAAAAAACACATGTGACTGGGAATTTAAAAACTGAACAGGCATTGGCAAATGTTTTCCAAATATAATACACCATCCTGACAGCTAATGCATCAGCAATGTTTACTTCAGCAAATGTTTCCAATTTGGAGGGGAAAAAAAATGAGTGTCTAATAATAATCTTCTACTTTTGAACACGTATACGGTGCTTTAGAGTTTACAAAGCACTTTCAGTGTATACATCCACTCAACTGATCCTTGAAACCACCTTGGGAGGTAGGCGGGACACATATTATCTTCCAACACTTTGCCATTGCCTACTCTTGTCATGCTGTTTCGTGTTTTTGTGACTTCACACGTGCTGTTCCTGAGTCCTGGAATGCCCTCTTACCCTTCCTCCTCTGTGCCATTTTCCATCTAGTTAATTCCCAATCATCTTTAAAAATCAGTGCGACTGCCACCTCTTTTGAAACCCTCTAGAATCCTCCAGTCTGATTTAGTTCTCTCCCTTCTGTGCTTCTTCCGTGACCTATGTAGTGTAACAGTGATCACAATTTACTGTAATCATTTTTTTGCTTTTCTGTCTCTCTTACTAGACTATGCACTAACTTGATTACATGGCTTTTTTTTCATATACTTGACACTGTCACTGTCACATAGTAAGGACTCAATGTTGAAAAAACGAGTGCACTCTGTTTATGAGATGAGGAAACAGATGCTCATGAAATTAAGTGTTTTGTTCAAAGTCACACAGCCAGAGAGGACTTTAACCTATGATGCTGGTCTCCCAGTCCTGTAGTCTTTCCTTGATATCATGCTGTGTTTGCTTTGCTTGTTTCTATTGAAATATATTAAATGATCGTGGATATAACAACAGCATCTTGAGGGTATTTCTGCAGCACATATAAGAAACCATTGAGAAGAAATGTGCTTTTTTCTAGTTATTTATTCATTTATTATTTTTAATTCACTATTTACTTCCTATTTTCTTCCAACAGGGATTTGAGGCAGCTTAAAATAATGTTTATGTAAAACAAGGATAAAAACAAGGAGCCAGGTAAAAGAGAAAGTAAGGAGGGAAAGTATTGTGTCAAAAATCTTAGGCTAAGAAGAGTGACTGTTGAACTTAAAACTTGGCTTTGAGCTTCCTGGGTTCCAAGTAAACAAGGGAAACATAATGTGCTATATTGCTCTTATTATTATGTAAAGAGAAAGAACATCATGGCAGACAGTTTTTCCCCTAGCGTTAAACTTTAAGAGGAATTTATTGCATATGTATTTATATGAGTTCATGAAAAACATAATAGAAAAGCTTTCACCTGCAGCTCACAAAAGAGAAATTTCTTAATCAAACATTTATTGAATATCTCCTCTATGTTAGACACTGTATTGGAACAAAGATTCAAAGATGAATAAGATATGAGCTTGCCTTCAAAAGATATCACAGTCATCTAGAAAACAAAAGTAATATACAGCTTACTAGACATAAAGGGGTAGAAATTTTTGACAAGAATATACATATTTAGGCATATTATCAATGTTTGATGAATGAAAGGATTGATGCCTTATTTGTTTTTGTTTTTCTTAATTCTTTCATTTAAAGCCTATGTGCTTTGCAACAAAGGAAAACATAAAACAAGATGAAAAGACAACCCTCTGAATGGGAGAAAATATTTGCAAATGAAGCAACTAAGAAAGGATTAATCTCCAAAATTTATAAGCAGCTCATGCAGCTCAATATCAAAAAAACAAACAACCCAATCCAAAAATGGGCAGAAGACCTAAATAGACATTTCTTCAAAGAAGATATACAGATTGCCAACAAACACATGAAAGGATGCTCAGCATCACTAATCATTAGAGAAATTCAAATCAAAACTACAATGAGGTATCACCTCACACCGGTTAGAATGGCCATCATCAAAAAATCTACAAACAATAAATGCTGGGGAGGGTGTGAAGAAAAGGGAACCCTCTTGCACTGTTGGTGGGAATGTAAATTGATAGAGCCACTATGGAGAACAGTATGGAGGTTCCTTAAAAATCTAAAAATAGAACTATCATACGACCCAGCAATCCCACTACTGGGCATATACCCTGAGAAAACCATAATTCAAAAGCAGTCATGTACCACAATGTTCATTGCAGCTCTATTTACAATAGCCAGGACCTGGAAGCAACCTAAGTGTCCATCGACAGATGAATGGATAAAGAAGATGTGGCACATATATACAGTGGAATATTAGCCAGAAAAAGAAATGAAACTGAATTATTTGTAGTGAGGTAGGTGGACCTAGAGACTGTCATACAGAGTGAAGTAAGTCAGAAAGAGAAAAATACCATATGCTAACACATATATATGGAATCTAAAAAAAAAAAAAAAGTTTCTGAAGAACCTAGGGGTAGGACAGGAATAAAGACGCAGACATAGAGAATAGACTTGAGGACACGGGGAGTGGGAAGGGTAAGCTGGGACGAAGTGAGAGAGTGGCATGGACATATATACACTACCAAATGTAAAATAGATAGCTATTGGGAAGCAGCCACATAGCACAGGGAGACCAGTCTGGTGCTTTGTGACCATCTAGAGGCGTGGGATAAGGAGGGTGGGAGGGAGACGCAAGAGGGAAGAGATATGGGGATATATGTATATGTATAGCTGATTCACTTTGTTATAGAGCAGAAACTAACACACCATTGTAAAGCAATTATACTCCAATAAAGATGTTAAAAAAATACATAAAGTCTATGTGCTTTGTACAGTTGCTGTTCAATATAAGAATGTATGTGCTTTAGAAGCTTATAAACATTATCCATACATGGAGGCATCTTTTTCAACTCTAGCCCCCTCGGAAGTAAACCTAATAATAAATTGTCTGGACTCAGAAAACATGGTTAGAGTGAAAAGTCCACATTTTGTTCCTGTAATTTGTAACGCACTCAGAAAAATCCCAAGGTTGGCTCAGAACCAGCTGACGATCCCTCCAGCTCTGGGCTTATAATGGGGAGCCTATTTTTCTTTTTATTACTGGTAACTGGAAAAGCCTAGCAACTATTTTCCATTGACATTCCCTCCAGGATGGAGAGCTTGTTTTTCCTAGATTTTCGTATATTTTTAGATGGTCATCTTGGGCAGTCTGGCTTCATATCAAAAGTGTTTTTAATTGAAGAGGTTCTCCCTTGGGCTATTGGGTAGAAAAATACATTCTCTGTATCTCCGTGTCTATTTTGGGGGTCACAGCTGGATTCCAGTTCCCCATCTTTTTGCAAAGTGGCTGCTCTTTCATCTTATCCTTGCAGTGTGCCTGAAAAAGGAAGGAAGGAACAGAATCTGTGATCAGTCTTCTAAATGGCTGACTTAGAAGTGACAAAAGCAGCAACCTTGGGCCACCTACTCCATTTTCTCAAACTTCTGGAAAATGTAAAAAATGTTGATGCAGAAGCAGAAGTGTTGATTATTGGACAATAAAAAAATGGTGGTCTCCACCTTAAGATTTGCTGTTGGTTGGAACTTATGGGAGTCTTATTTACACTCAAGGACACTGCCTCTTCCTTGCGTTTTTCATTTGCGTAGTTGTCATTTTCTTAGAGGTAGAACATGCTAGTGCTTAACTTTGGGTTCACGAATCCCAGAACTTTTTAAAAGTCCTGTGGCACATGTATGGCTTTTTCTCCTTTTGCTTCCTGCTTGGTGTGATGAAGCGAAGCACACTTAATTATAAAGGAGAATCATGCTTGATATTTGATAATTTCAGAACATTGTTTAGCAATCTGGAAAGAACTGGCAAGAAGCCTGGTCTCTCACTGGGTCTAACACAGTGAAGATGGGAAGTGAACTACCCGGGATCCATAGGTTGTAGGTCACTGGTATCATGATAGGTATTTTAGCACACTAGCTCATTTAGTCCTCACAACCAGGTGTAAGAAAGCAATGCTATCCCCATTTTCCAGTGACAGATTTCACAGATAGACTAACTTGTGAGGGTCACATAGTTGGTAGTGTGGAACAAGGGATGGCCTGTGACTCCAAAGTCTGGTAATCCATTCTCTTAACCCCATGGAGGCCTGGTGTGCCCAGAACACCATGATACATCTTTGGGAGAATAAGGGATATTGACATGTTTCCTTGACAATTTTCCTTAAATGATTCTTCACAAGGTAGGATTATCAGTAGAGAAGAGTTTTAGGCTATAACCCAGCATTCATCTTCTGAGGAAAACACTGATTCACCCAGTTATATTATTCAGAGGAGACCAAGAATATGAGGCATCAACAGACAGTGGAATTCCTCTTCAGTGAAGCCAGAGATGTCAGAGAAAAAACAATTAATGACATTTCATAATACTTTATACACAGTGTACTTATCTGATTCTCAAGTTCTCTTGTCCTATTTAAGAGGACAGGATAAGGGGTGTGACGCCCACCTGGTTTCACTTGGAAAAGGGACACATGCTAAAGGCACACCTTTGAGGCTTTTGCTGATGTGGTTTGTTGGGGGTGGCTTCTTTTCAGTTGAGGCCGCTGTGGTTCAAGTATGGAGCTTAGAGACCTAGATACATGCTTCTGAGAGTTTCACTGTTGCACTCTAAAGAAAGTCATTCTGCTGAAAGGAGTCACGCTAGATGCTGCTTAATATTCTGTGATAATTTGCTTTCACTGATAACAAAAAAATTTTTGAAACTCTAGTCATAAGTAAAAATCCTTTGGAAGCTTCTAGGGTAACTTGAGTTATTAATCAGCATGTGTATATATTCTGGGGTTATGATCAAGATATTAAACATCTGATTTGGCATGGCCACCAGCTCTTAGAATGGACCCAGCCTGCAGCGTTGGGGCTGGATTCGGGGAGGAGCCTTCCTTGTCAGGCTCTAATCCTTCAGGGATTGGGAAGGTCTGGATTGGGGGCCGGGGTGGAGGGAGGCACTCCCATGGGTATCAGAACAGCAGGGAGGATCTCAAGGGTTATTTACGAACTGATAGAAAATGTTTAACATTTTAACAATGGTTACTGCATGCCAGTGTTATGAGCTGAATATCAGGTCTGTGTATATACGATGAATCTAAAATAGTAAAGTCCTACAGACATCCAGTGCTATGGGGATAAACAAGGGAAACCCTGAAGCCAGTGTGAAACTGCTTTTATAGAGTCTTTTCTAGGAATATTGACAACTAACACTGGAAAGATGACCTAAATATATTTAAGAATATAGTTTCTGGAGTCAGGCTGCCTGGATGTATTAGTTTCCTATTGCTACTGTAACAAGTTATCACAAATTTAGTGGCTTCAAATAGTGCACATTTGTTCTCTTGCAATTCTGGAGGTGAAAAGTCCAAAATCAAGGTATTGGCAGGGCTACTTTCCTTCAGGAGGTTTCAGGGGAGAATTCATTTCCTTGCTTTTTCAGCCTCTACAGGCCACCCACATTCCTTGGCTCATAGCCCCTTCCTTATATCACTCCAACCTCCTGCTTCTGACAACACATATCCTATTACTGACTTTGACCTTCTTGCTTCCCTCATAAAAGGACCCTTGTGATTACCTTGGGCCCTCTTAGATAATCCAGGATAATCCTCCCATCTCAAGATCCTTAAATAATTCTATCAGCAAAGTCCTTTTGGCCATGTTAGGTAACACCTTCATAGGTTCTGGGGATTAGATCGTGGACATCTTTAGTGAGTTATTCTGTCTGCCACAATGGATACCCACCCTATCTCTGCTACTTCCTAGCTCTGTGACCTAGTGATTAGCTATAAGCACATTACTCACTCTCTCTGTGCCTTGGTTCCCTTGAAAGAAAAATGGGGGTAGTAGTTTCCTTGTAGGTTGAAGATTAAATGAGTTATTATAGGTGGAGGGCTTGGAACCATGCCTGGCCCCTAGGATGTGTTCAGTGACTGCTACCTGTTGTGAACTGTGGGTATCAGTGCTCCTCTGGTGAATCTGGTCTCCAACAAACTCTGTTTCGTTCTCTGCTACTGACTGCAGAGCCAATGTCCTTGTCAGGCCAATTTATGTATGTATTTATGTATTTATGGCTGTACCGTGTGGCTTGCGTGATCTTAGTTCCTGACCAGAGATAGAACCTGTGCCCCCTTCAGTGGAAACGCTGAGTCCTAACCACTGGACCACCAGGGAATTCCCCTTGCCAGGCCAATTTAAGGAGACAGTGCCTTTTGGGCCTTCATCAGTCTGTTGCAGGACAATAACCTTCCTGGTTTTGTATTCCTGCAACCACTCCTTCACTGCAGTCAGGGAGCTTCTTGAGTTCCACCTGCAGCATCAACCTAGCTGTGCCTCTGGAACAAGAAAAAGGATAGACTAGCTTTAAGAAATTGTAGCTCAGTGTTACAGGACTAACCATGAATCCATGCCTGAGGTCTACCAATTCCTTGTTTCAGTGACCATCCTTGTAAGAATCTTCCAAAATGGAGTTTCATCCTGTCCTCACCCGTCTTCCTAGCACAGGGTTTCTGTCCCCAGTCTGATGGAACCCCTGACATTGTCGTCTTCTAGTCTTTATGCCTCACATCCCTACATCCTCCAAAGTGTGTAGCAGCACACCACCAGCATGTGCCCTCCCCGCTGGAAGGGATTTCAAAGCCCTGCCTTCGTATCAAATGTGGGGAATAAACGTCTGTTCCTTTTATAGAATAAATTGGATTTGGACTTTCAGGCGTCTGCTGTCTGAGGGTTGTCATGAAAGAAGAAAGTGGCATGTGTAGATGAGAGTGGAACAGATGTCTCCTTACAGCTTGGGGGATCTATGAATTCAGTGGAAACACTGTAAGGAAAATTGTAAGATGCTTTCCTGGCATGACTGAATCCAGAGAGACTGTGTTTCTCCAGAGTATTATAAGAACTTATTCCATTTCTGTAGTGTCAAGGTTTGCCTTTTTTTATATCCCTATTTGTGGAAATTTCTCACCTGTAAAATCGTATGCAGGAAAAGAAAATATATTCTCTGACACTAAAAATCAATCTGTTTAAACCACTGGTCTTTCCCAGCCCCCTTTCCTGCCCCATTACCACCATTTGAAAAAAAAAGAACTTCAGTTTGTGGCATCACTTTGGTAACTTCTATTCCTTCTAAACTGGGTTGTACTATTTTGAAAAACAAAAAAAGTATTTTACCCAGACTTATTTTCCTTGTCAACTGCCTTTGCCACAAAAGACTAAATTCGTCTCTATTATAAATAGAGCTCAGTTACAGAGAAGTTTTACTGGCTACCTTAAAAGCACGGTTATTTTAATGAGTAGAATAATCTGAGTTTTGTTTTCTTCATTTTCCAGCTCTGTTTTCAAATTAAAAAATAATCCTTCATTAAAAGAAATGCAAACAATTTGTATAACATAAAAACTTTATAACTCTTTAACATTAAGCATCCGAAGAGGAAGACACAAATACTCAGCCCAGAGTCAGCTTTTAGTTTGATGATGTGAAAAGAACACTTGATTAGAAGTCAGCAAACCTGGGTACTAGTTCTTAGTTACTAATTATTAGGTTAAGATGTTCATTCTTTTTGCTTCAGCTGTTCATCTACAAAATGTGGGTAATAATTCCTCCACCTCATACACTTATAACAGGGCTCCGAGGAAGTGATCTTTAAAAAAATGAGTTGGAGAGCACAAAGGGTCATTTTAAAATATAAGATTCCAGGGCTTCCCTGGTGGCACAGTGGTTGAGAGTCCGCCTGTCGATGCAGGGGACACGGGTTCATGCTCCGGTCCGGGAAGATCCCACATGCTGCGGAGCGGCTGGGCCCATTAGCCATGGCCACTGAGCCTGCGCGTCCAGAGCCTGTGCTCTGCAACGGGAGAGGCCACAACAGTGAGAGGCCCGTGTACCAATAAAAAAATTAAAAAAAAAAAATTCCAGCACAGTATAGTAGAGAAAGCACAGGTCTGCAGTCAACCTGTGCAGTGAATTCTGGTTCTGTCAAGTACCAAGCTGTGTGACTTGCCCAAGTTAGTTAACCTCTCTGACCTTTGAATTCCTTATCTGTAAACATAAAAAACCCTCTGGGTGACTGTGAGCATGGAAAGAGAGCACAAAACAAGTGTTCACTGATGGTAGCTCTTATTACTTTTCTCCACCGAACAAGGCATTCCTGTTTGTATATCCAAGCTATAAATATACTAGAGGTTTCCCTGGCCCAGGCCCTCTTGGAACATTTGACTCAATAGCCTTTCTCCTTTTTTTATGAAAAATTGATACTGTGGGCAGGCTTGTGGTTCTCCATGTCATTAAGTTCAGAAATAAATGTGCTCAACCACAAACCCCCCATCTTGCTCCAAAGGCATCTCAGGTTTTCAGTCTGCACATTGAGTAGGGTGTACTCTTGCCTGCAAGGAGCATTCCTATCCCTTCAGACAGGGCCGAGGGCCCAGGTGGGGCTCAGGGCTGGGCAACTTTCAATGCATCGTGACTATGAATTTGCTTCACTTTTCTCAGAAAGGCCCAGTGTCTCTTGCAGCTCAGTCTGGCATGGCCTTAAGTCAGCAAGTGCAAACTCAAGTGAGGACAGGGAGGTAACCAAATGGGTGTTGCAGGGGGCAGCAAGAAGACCATGGAACAGGAAATGGCAGCTCTCAGTCTGGTTGATGGTTGCCAGATAGGAATGCAGGCCCAAGTTTACTATATCCTGTTTGTTTTCCCCAAGAAAAGCCACAAATCAGAATTTTCATGTGATATTTTTCCAATTTTTACGTGTTGGCAGCTAATCCTCATTACTCTCTAACTCTATAGAGATTAGAGTTGTCCCATGAACTACCGTTGTTAATCTTCTTATATTCAGTGCCAGCCTGTGGGCCTCTAGTCACTCTGTGGGTTAGGAGACACTACCTTTATCTGCATGAACTTAAGTCACTTAGAATCAAAATCACCTTTAAGTGAAAAAGCCACAAAAACCCCATAGAAAGATTTTAGCTCTGAAATTATCTAATATCTTTACTGTTCTTGACTGTGAATAATTTTCTAAAAGCTTAAGAAGATGTAACCCTCGTTGATCACTATCTCTTGATAAAAATTACAGTTTTCAAACCATGTTCATATAAGATGAAAGCACTTCAGAATAGCATGTGTAACTCACCTATACATACAGACTCCGAACACCGGAATGTTTTTGGAATGGGAGAGAGAAGTCTTGCCCAGATATGATTTCCATCCATATCAAGCTCTTCTGACTTAAAGACCCATCTAGGCTCAACAATTTGCATATTGAAAACCGAATTGGAGTGGAGCCCTTGGCGCATCTATGGAGAGAAGTGGGTTTTGGACCCTATCCCCTCTACCCTCTTAGATTCGGCAGAAGGGGAGGAGGCGCTCTCCTCTAGATGGGGGAGTGGAGGAATGCAGCTGATACTTAGCTAATCCTTGTTTAGAATAGCAGTGCTGCAAGGGAAAATATACTCTTGGAAACAGTCTAATGCAATGGCTTTAACACTGTGTTCTGAGGTCTTCAGAGGAGCTTGAGGTCTTTCAGAGGCACTGGCCTTTTAAATGACACTGTAAAGCTTACAATAGAGTATTGGTATTGCATATAAGAGGTCATCTGAGGAAAGGGTCCCCACTAATTAACGAAAGAAAACCCCACTGGTCTAATTTTGACTTTTAGTTGAAGAACCAGCCCAACGTCTAAATTGTCCAAGGCTACTCTGTTGAAGAAAGTCAAGCCAATCCACACCCTGGCTCTGTTGTCTCCAAGCCCTTTCCTGCACTGTGTGCACATTAGCTACCTCTTTTAGCAACTGATACATCTCTTCTTAAAGGTGCTGGAGGAATTTTCAGTTGTTTTCTGAAAGTTAAAGTAGCTTGAACTGCTTTGTTTTTTATCAGTTTGGGCAATTTTTATATTTTTGACAAGGTCTTAGCAGCCACTAGTTAGCACACCAACCATATACCATTTAGACTCAGATTTCTTTGTCTAGTGGGACTCTGACCACCACCAGACTTTATTTCTGGCTTCCATCCATAGGGACTGTGGTCAGTTGGGAGGATTAGAGGTTGGTATGTTCTAGTGGTGTGTTTTCTGAGGGTAGGTAACCTTGATTTGTAGCATTTGCCAATTTTCATTTTGTCAGTATTCCCACTATGGCCAATTTCATGTTACAAATGAGACATCACTGAGCAAGAAGTTGAGAATAGATGTGCACAATTGGCTCTCTCCAGAAGTGCTAGCTGGCTCCAGCACACCATTGTACATTCCTCTTCTCAGTTAGGAATTCATGCACCCTTATCCCAGCCCCAGTTCTCACCTCCACAGCCAGTGTTTTTCATTCTTCCTTACTCCAACATGTCTCTTTCTGTAATGCCAAACCAATGCCTAAGGATGGTCACTGTATCAAATGACTGATTGAATTAAAAAGCATCCTCATATTATCTAAGAATTTAAAAGTGTATTTCAAGTGAGAAAATAAGCTCATTTTTCCCATTCCATCCTTTTAAGACCCTACATCTTCCATTGATTTATACTTTTAACCATTTCTTAAGTTTTTATTTTTAAAAGCCTAAGTATTCTGTTATTTCACTAGATGGTGCTATATATAGTTTAGAGTTAGGGCAAGTATCAGCTCAGAAATCTGGGAGTCCTCTGAGGAACGCATGTCTTCTTATAACCAGAAGTTGTCATCAAACTGAAATCAGGACATTCCAATTTACTTTATTCTTTTCCTTGCCTTTGTGGGGCTGGTGAAATCTTCTCACCAAGGCAGATTGTCCTTTGCCACTTACTTTAAGCATTACTTTCTCCAGGGTTGGAAAGTGTTTTAAATTTTCTCTGGTCATAAAGATCTTGCCATATATTTTGTAACTTTGAGCTCTGCCACCAGTCACACTTCATTTGAAAGAAGTCTCTGTCTGTCCCCTGCTCTGTGACCACTCCTTAATCTTTATTCTTTGGGTGCCAACATTCTTTGTCTCTATAGTTTCATTTCTGCAAAATATGAGCTTCAGAATATGTTGCTGAAATATTTTCAAGAGGGTTCATAAAGATTTGCATTCTAAAAAACTCATTCAGTAATTATAATTTTGGGGGCAATGTATAAGTCCTTCTACATGTTTCATTTTATTTCATTCATTATATACAGGAAATTAGTATTTTAACCCAACTTCTATAGTGTTTTTATCTACTCTCCATTATCAAGAGGCACCTAGAGAACCTCTCTAAAGAGAGGATAAAAACCTTATCACCTGCATTTTGCCACTTGTAAAATAGGCATCAGTCATTTTCACTGTTAACCACAATGGCTTATAGGCCTATTGATTGATTGTGTTATTAACTTAAAAGACTTTAATTCTACATTAAGCAGAGAAATGAAGAAAAAACTGTTAATTAATATTGAAAGTTATCTTTTCAACCACTCTTTTGCCTCCGTGAAGAAGCCATGTTTTACTTGAAATTGTATCCCCCAGTAGAGTACCAGGTATACGGTAGATGATCAATAATAGCTGCTACATTAATTGTTAAGTTACACACTTTGAGATACTACCCCAATTATTATTTGTAATTCTAGAATAAAACCACATTGTACCCATATTGTCCCATAGAATGAGGACATGGTTTCTCAAAGACTTGTCCTTACATCCCACAGGCAATGTAAGCAAAAAGGCTGGAATTTTATCCCAGGCTTGATTCCAAAAGCCATCACCTTACTGATTTTATGAAGATTAAGTATTAGGTCAGCTGGAATTCTTTCAGGTCCTGAAACCTGGGAGAGAATTACAAATGCTTATTTGCTTTTCTTTTGGTGGTGGGGGGAAACCAAATGTTATGGCCAGTAGGAATAGTATAGCACTTAATTTTGATAACTATATCTTTATGTTGTTCACAGAAATATCATTCTCCCTACCTAGAGGGGCAAAGCATTTTACATCACATCTTGCAAATCTTTTTTTTTTTTTAAAACGAGCCACCTGTCCACCCTTCTTTTTTTTTTTTTTCTTTTGCGGTACGCGGGCCTCCCACTGCTGTGGCCTCTCCCGTGTCCCCTGCATCGGCAGGCGGACTCTCAACCACTGCGCCACCAGGGAAGCCCCCATCTTGCAAATCTTTACAACTGACCACAGAAGAATTCTTAAAAATGGAAACGTTGAGGAGTACTCGACAAATCAGATAAGCTGAATTGAGTAATAATTCTATCTCCTTATAGGTTCAGATCATTTCTTTATTTTTGAGTCGGTTTTGGTAGTTTGTGTTTTTCTGTGAATTTGCCTGTTTCATCTAGATTGTCTCATTGTTGGGCATGCAGTTGTTTAGAGTAGTTCCTTATAATCTTTTTTATTTCTGTAAGGTCAGTAGTAATGTCTCCCCTTTTCACTCCTGATTTTAGTAATTTGAATCATCTTTCTTTTTTCTTGGTCAGTCTAGCTATATGTTTGTCAATTTTGCTGATCTTTCTAAGGACTTACATTCCAGCAGGGGAGAGAGTAATAACAAAATGACTTGAGAAGGTCATAAGTTCTGTATAGAAAATGAGCAAGGAGAGGTGATAGAGAAGGAATGCATGGATGAAGAGGGCAGGGCCCACTTTAGGCAGCATGTTTGGAGAAGGTAACATTTTAGCTAATCCAGGAAGAAAGAGAAGGGGACTACTGGAGGAAACTGAGAAAGATGGACTAACAGGGCCAAGTGGTGTTAACAAGGAAAAAGCTTGGTATATTCAAGGAAGGGAAAAACCGGAGATAGTGGTGGAAGGGGCAAGGTACAAACAAGGTTGGAGAGTTAGTGAGGCTGATTAGGTGGAGCCTTTGATGTTCTGATGAGGACCCTGGGTTTTATTATCAGTGCAATGTTTGTAGGGTTTTAAAAAGGTGAATGTCATGATCTGATACATTTCAAAAATTTCTCTCTAGCTACTATGTGAGAATAAATTTAAAGAAGCAAGGGGAGACCAGTTAGAAGGGTACTGCAGTTGTTTAGCTAAGAGATGATAGGGGCTTGGACTGGGAAGGGGTGGTGGTGGAATCAGGAATTGTCTACAGTACCTAGTTTCTGATGAGATCTCTATCCTATTGCTAAAAAGGCAAATAGATTATAGTTTTTGAGGTCAGGGTGACAGATTGACTTTAGAGGAATATGGCATAGAGCAGCAGTCCCCAACGTTTCTGGCACCAGGGACTGGCTTCATGGAAGACAATTTTTCACGGGGAGTCGTGGGGGATGGTTCAGGCGGTAATGCGAGCAATGGGGAGCGATGGGGAGCGGCAGATGAAGCTTTGTTCGCACACACACCACTCACCTCCTTCTGTGCGGCCCCATTTCCTAACAGGCTGTGGACTTGTATCGGTCCACGGCCCCGGGGTTGGGGACCCCTGGCATAGAGGAAGGATGGATCAATGGACAGATAGTGGAAGGAAGGAAACTAGGTAGGTAGGTCGATCAGTAGGTGGGTATGCTCCATGCCTTAAACTTTTACATTATTATCAAATAGGGTTTTAAAATGGCACAGTAAAATGCTCAGATTTGTACTTTTGCGAGCTTCAGTCCTCTGGCGGCTTACATAACACCATGTTGTACCTATATTATGCACAAGTGATATGAAGACTTATGCCCATGCATTTGTGTGTCTTGTTTAGGTTTTATTTTAAATTGAATCTTATTTTAAAAAGGTTTAAGGACACTCTCTTATTACTGATTTTTCATCACGATGCCTTGCATGTGGTATGGACTCCATAAATATTTGTTGAATTTAAAGTAATTGGATCCAGTCAGAAAACTAGCCTCAACTTGTATGCTTAGAAACACATATTGAATGATGCCATTTTTTCTTCCCTCCCTGCTTCTTTCCTTCCCTCCCTCCCTACCTGCCTCCATCGCTCCTTCCTTCTTTTTTCCCTTGTTCTGCCCCCACTTCTCTTCCTTCCTTTCATCTTTTTTTTTTGACTCTTTCTTTCTTCTTCCTGGGATTAGAAGTCTAACATCTAACTGATATCCCGGTGTTTGGTTAGCTGTAGGTGAGTCAGTAGACCTTTAAGTTTGGGGCAAGGAATATTTTTACAAGAACTTATAAATATGTGAAAATCCTCAGAGTTACATACTCAGCTACTCTCTGCTGTGTTCAGAAATACCATCATGCAGGCTACTGTTGGTCTGAAGAGATCCATGAGTAAATTAACCTTTTTTTTTTCAATGCTCTTGAAATAGAAAAAAGCATCAGCCCAGCTGCCCAGTGAAAAATATACCACTTGTATATGGTTTCAAAGTTCTTAAATGTTTCCAAGCTAATACATAGATAAATATTTTAAAAAATATACATCATTCCTAATTTGAAATGGAATCCTTTCAATTTGAAGGTCAGTTTGATCCTGAAGATATTTCTGAGCATCAGTTTGTAAATTTTCAAGTCTATCCTTCAAATACAACTTAGAAATGAGGATGAAACATCTTGCTATGACTGTTACCATAAGCAGAAGCCTCTCCAGTTGACAAGCTCCAGAGACATCATTTCTACTATGAATATGTCCTTGCCCCATGTACACAGACTCAGATCTTCTGGTCTTTCCTAAAAAACTTAATTGTGAAGGATTTGAGGGAAAATCCAGGGTCCCTTTTCATATGTTTCCCCTTTAAGTCATAGCTCTGCCAAGCATGAGAGACTGGGACCGGAGGCAGACCCCAGGTTGGGCCTGGCCAGTGCCAAGCCATGGTCCAGGGGTCAGGAGGTGGAGTGCCCAGCAGAACACTTGCCTACTTGCCCATGTCTGAGTGGACAGCAGATTTCTCAGTGAGGGCAAGGGAATGTGAGTTCAGTGAGCAAAGGCAATTGGGGGTTCCCCTTCCTGTTCTTACCTGGCATGCCACTTATACAGGAGGCAAAAAACTCTTTTTTGTAACTAGGAAGAACTTTTGAGCTATCCAAAATGGGTTATATAAAGGCTGCTTAGAATAATAAAGGAAGGTGGAGAAAATGAGACAAGTTTTACCTAAATATGGGAAAATAGTCATTGTCCTTACTTCTTTTGGCAACACTCGCTTTACAATTGTTGTCCATCTCCTTGTAATGGAAACATTTTTAAGGCTCATTAAAAATTGCCTGGGAAATGCCCTAAAGAGGCAAAAGTAAACAAACATACAAACATTTAGAAGGTAATTAAAGATTGTGTTTCTATCCATAGACTTAAAGAAATAGAGATTGATGGTATGTTTAAAAGAAAAACAGTACTTATGTTACCTGGATGCTTTATCCTGAAGGATCTGGGCCATGCCTCGCATTCCCCCAAGGGGTATAGCATGGAATGTGCACTTAAACTTGGTGGGGTCCTGCAAGAGTAGTTCTCCAAAGGTATCCCGTTGTTTTAGTCCAGAGACAGGTTATAGGATGGCCTCTTCTCTCCCACTGGTTTCCTCACTGCAATGCCAGGTACCCCCATCAAGAGCATTTGGCAGCACAGTAGAGGGAGGCATGCCAGCAAAGCTCTCACAGTGTTTATGGTGTCAGCTGCTTCCTTGGCATCCAACAAAGTTTCATCAGCTTTTGTTTGGATTTTCTTGGAGTTCATGCTAATTTGTACCAGCAGCTTACAAGGCCTAATAAGTTGATTATCTCAGGGCAACTTAAGCAGTAAGCAGCAGTGTGAGGACTCAAACCCAAGACTTTTTTTTAAATTAGTAAACTTTATTTCTTAGAGTAGTTTTAGGTTCATAGCAAAATTGAACAGAAAGTACAGAGATTTCTCATATACTCCCTGTCCCCACACACGTGCAATCTTTCCCGCTATCAACATCCTTGGTTGCCCCAGAGTGGTACATTTGTTACAATTGATGAGCTACCTTGACACATCATTATTACCCAAAGTCTATATTCTACCTAAGGGATCACTCTTGGTTTTGTAGATTGTTTGGTTTTGACAAATGTATAATGATATGTATCCACCCTTGTAGTATCATACAGAATAGTTTCACTGCTCCCCAAATCCTCTGTGCTGTGCTTATTCATTCTTCCCTCTCCTCTAACCCCTGGAAACCACTAACATTTTTATTATCTCCATAGTTTGTCCTATTCCATAATGTCATAACTTATAATCATACAAAATGTAGCCTTCTCAGATCAGCTTCTTTAACTTAGTAGTATGAATTCAAGTTTCCTACATGTCTTTTCAGAGTTTGAGAGCACATTTCTTTTCAGTGCTGAATAATATTCCATCATCTGGATGTACCACAGTTTATTTATCTGCTTAAGGACAGCTTTGTTGCTTTCAAGTTTTGGCAATTATGAAACTGACTGCTATAAACATCCATGTGCAGGTTTTTGTATGGACATAAATTTCAACTTTGGGTAAATAACTAAGAGTATGATTGCTACATTATATGGTAAGAGTATGTTGAGTTCTGTAAGAAACTACCAAACTGTCTACCAAAGTGTCTGTACTACTATTTTGTTCCCACAAGCAATGAATGATAGTTCCTGTTGTTCCATATTCTTGCCAGCATTTGATGGTGTCAGGGTTCCAGATTTTGGCCATTCTAATAGGTGTGTAATGGTATCTCATTGTTTTTTTAGTTTGCAGTTCCCTAATGACATACGATATTGCCCATCTTTTCATATGCTTGCTTGCCATCTGTATATCTTCTTTGGTGAGGTATCTGTTCAGGTCTTTTTTTAAAAAAATACATTTATTTATTTATTTTTGGATGCGTTGTGTCCTCGTTGTTGCACCTGGGCTTTCTCTAGTTGCGGAGAGCAGGGGTTACTCTTCATTGTGGTGTGGGCTCTAGGCACACGGGCTTCAGTAGTTGTGGCTCAGGTTCTAGAACACAGGCTTGGTAGTTGTGGTGCATGCGGCATGTGGGAATCTTTCTGGACCAGGGATCGAGCCCGTGTCCCCATCACTGGCAGGCGGATTCTTAACCACTGCGCCACCAGGGAGGTCCCTCTGTTCAGGTCTTTTGCCCAATTTTAAACCAGGCTGTTCAATTTATTATTGTTAACTATTGTATATTTTGGATAATAGTCCTTAAATCAGCTGTGTCTTTTATAACTATTTTCTCCCAGTCTGTGGCTTTTCCTCTCATTCTCTTGACGTTTTCTCTCATGTAGCAGAAGTTTTTAATTTTAATGAATTCCAGCTTATCAGTTTTTTCTTTCATGGATTGTGCCTGGGTGTTATATCGAAAAAGTCATTGCCATCCTCAGGGTCATATAGGTTTTCTTTGTTATTTTGAAGAGTTTTGTAGTTTTGCACTTTTCATTTAGGCCTATGATCCTTTTTTTTTTTTCTTTCTTATTGAAGTATAGTTAATTTACAATGTTATGTTAGTTTCTGGTGTACAGCTAAGTTAGTCAGTTGTACATATGTATATGTATTCTTTTTCATATTCTTTTCCATTATGGTTTATTACGCAATATTGAATATAGTTCCCTGTGCTATACAGTAGGATCTTGTTGTTTATTCATTTTATATATAGTAGTTTGTATCTGTTAATTCCAAACTCCTAGTCTATCCATTCCCCACCCCCTTTCCCCTTTGGTAACCATAAGTTTGTTTTCTGTGTCTGTCAGTCTGTTTCTGTTTTGTAGATAAGTTCATTTGTGTCATATTTTAGATTCCACATATAAGTGATATCATATGGCATTTGTCTTTCTCTGTCTGACTTACTTCACTTAGTTTGATAATCTCTAGGTCCATCCATATTGCTGCAAATGACATTATTATCTGTGGGTAAATAGTATTCCATTGTGTATATATACCACATCTTCTTTATCCATTCATCTGTTGATGGACATTTAGGTTGCTTCCATATCTTGGCTATTGTAAATAGTGCTGCTTTGAACATTGGGGTACATGTGTCTTTTTGAATTAGAGTTTTCTCTGGATATATGTCCAGGAGTGGGATTGCTGGATCATATGGCAACTCTACTTTTAGTTTTTTTGAGGTACCTCCATACTGCTTTCTGTAGTGGCTACACCAATTTACATTCCCACCAACAGTGTAGGATGGTTCCCTTTTCTCCACACCCTCTCCAGCCTTTGTCATTCGTAAACTTTTTAATACTGGCCGTTCTGACTGGTGTGAGGTGGTACCTCATTGTAGTTTTGATTTGCATTTCTCTAATAATTATCGATGCTGAACATCTTTTCATGTGCCTATTGACCATCTGTATGTCTTCTTTGGAGAAATGTCTATTTAGGTCTTCTGCCCATTTTTTGATTGGATTGTTTGGGGGTTTTTTTTGTTATTGAATTATATGAGCTGTTTGTATATTTTGGAAATTAGGCCCTTGTCAGTCACATAATTTGGAAATATTTTCTTCCATTCCATAGGTTGTCTTTTCATTTTGTTTATGGCTTCCTTTGC
This sequence comes from Delphinapterus leucas, assembly GCF_059928025.1. Taxonomy (NCBI): domain Eukaryota; kingdom Metazoa; phylum Chordata; class Mammalia; order Artiodactyla; family Monodontidae; genus Delphinapterus; species Delphinapterus leucas. Next base: position 100,314,508 of record NC_143134.1, on the reverse strand, counting down.
TGTATTTGATTAGGTCCCATTTGTTTATTTTCACTTTTACTTCTTTTGCCTTGGGAGACTGATCTAAGACAATATAGCTATGATTTATGTCAGAGAATATTTTGCCTATGTTCTCTTCTAGGATTTTTATGGTGTCATGTTTTATATTTAAGTCTTTAAGTCATTTTGAGTTTATTTTTGTGTATGATGTGAGGCTGTGTTCTAACTTCACTGATTTACATGCAGCTGTCCAGCTTTCCCAACACCACTTTCTGAAGAGACTGTCTTTTCTCCATTGTATATTCTTGCCTCCTTTGTTGAAGATTAATTGACCATAGGTGTGTGAGTTGATTTCTGGGTTCTCTCTTCTGTTCTATTGATCTATGTGTCTGTTTTTGTGCCAGTACCATGCTGTTTTGACTACTGTAGTTTAGTAGTATTGTCTGAGGTCTGTGAGGGTTATGCCTCCAGCTTTGTTCTTTTTCCTCAGGATTGCTGTGGCAATTCTGGGTCTTCTGTGGTTCCATATAAATTTTAGGATTATTTTTCTTAGTTCTGTGAAAAATGTCATGGATCATTTGATAGGGATCACATTAAATCTGTGGATTGCTTTGAGTAGTGTGGCCATTTTGACAATATTAATTCTTCCAATCCAGGAGCATGGGATATCTTTCCATTTCTTTGAATCATCTTCAGTTTCCTTTATCAATGTTTTATAGTTCTCAGCATATAAGTCTTTCGCCTCCTTGGTCAGATTTATTCCTAAGTATTTTATTTTTTTGGATGTGATTTTAAAAGGGATTTTTTTTTTTTCTTTTTACTTTCCCTTTCTGATATTTGTCAGTGGAAAGAAATGCAACAGACTTCTGTATGTTAATCTTGTATCCTGCAACCTTGCTGAATTTGTTTATCAGTTCTAGTAGTTTTTGTGTGGAGTCTTTAGGGTTTTCTATATATAGTATTGTGTCATTTGCATATAATGACAGTTTCATCTCTTCTCTTCCAATTTGAATGCCTTTTATTTCTTTTTCTTTTCTGATAGCTGTGGCTAGGACTTCCAATACTATGTTGAATAGAAGTGGTGAGAGTGGGCATTATTGTCTTGTTCCAGATTTTAGTAGGAAGGCTTTCAACTTTTCACCATTGAGTATTATGTTGGTTGTGGGTTTGTCACAGATAACTTTCCTTATGTTGAGATATGTTCCCTCTGTACCCACTTTAGTAAGAGTTTTTATCATGAATTGTTGTTGAATTTTATCAAATACTTTTTCTGCATCTATTGAGATGGTCACGGGGTTTTTGTCTTTTCTTTTGTTGACGTGATGTATCACATTGATTGATGTGCATATGTTGAAACATCTTTGTGACCGTGGGATGAATGCAACTTGGTCGTGGTGTATGATCTTTTTTATATGTGTTGTTGGGCTTGGTTTGCTAATATTTTGTTGAGAATTTTTGCATCTATATTCATTAAAGATATTGGCCTGTAATTTTCTTTTTTGGTGGTGTCTTTGTCTGCTTTTGCTATCAGGGTGATGGTGGCTTCACAGAACACCTTTAGGAGTGTTCCCTCCTCTTCAATCTTTTGGAATAGTTTGAGAAGGATTGGTACAATTTCTTTGTTGTGTGTTTGGTAGAATTCCCCAGTGAAGCCATTTGGTCCTGGACTTTTGTTTGCAGGGTGTTTTTATTATTATTATTATTACAGATGCTATTTCACTCCTAGTGATAGGTCTGTTCAAAATATCTATTTCTTCTTGATTCAGTTTTGGTGGGCTAGAAACGTGTCTATTTCTTCTAGGGTGTCCAATGTTTTGGAATATAACTGTTTGTAGTGTTCTGTCTGTCTCTCTCTCTCTCTTTGCATTTCAGTGGTATTGGTTGTTATTTCTCCTCTTTCATTCTTATTTTGTTTATTTGGGTCCTCTCTCTTTTCTTCTTTGTGATCCTGGCCAGAGGTTTGTCAATGTTGTTTACCCTTTGAAAGAACCAGCTCTTGGGACTTCCCTGGTAGTGCAGTGGTTAAGAATCTGCCTGCCCATGCAGGGGACATGGGTTCAAGCTCTGGCCCAGGAAGATCCCACATGCTGCAGAGCAACTAAGCCCATGTGCCACAGCTACTGAGTCTGCACTCAGAGCCCGCGAGCCACAACTACTGAGCCCATGTGCCACAACTACTGAGCCTATGTGCCACAACTACTGAAGCCCACGTGTCTAGAGCCCGTGCTCCACAACAAGAGAAGCCACTGCAATGAGAAACCCACACACCACAATGAAGAGTAGCCCCCGCTCGAAGAGTAGCCCCCTCTCACCACAACTAGAGAAAGGCCACATGCAGCAACGAAGACCCAACACAGCCAATAAATAAATAAATTTAAAGAAAAAGGGAAAACAAAGAACCAACTCTTGGTGTTACTGAATTTTTTTCTATTTTTTAATCTCTATTATATTTATTTCCTTCTTGATCTTTATTATTTCCTTCCTTCTGTTGACTTCAGGTTTTGTTTGTTCTTCTTTTTCTAATTCTTTTAGGTGGTAGGTTAGGTTGTTTATTTGAGATTTTTCATGTTTTTTTTTTTTTGAGGAACACTGTATTGCTATGAACTTCCCTCTAAGAACTGTATTGCTGCAGCCCATAGATTTTATATAGTTGTGTTTTCATTGTCATTTGTCAAGATATTTAATTTCCTCTTTGATTTCATTGTTGACCCATTGGGTTTTTTTAGTAGCATGTTGTTTAGTCTCCGTGTAATTGTTCTTTTTTCTCATTTCTCTTTCTGTGATTGACTTCTACTTTCATGTCGTTATAGTCAGAAAAGATGCTTGAAATAGTTTCTATTCTCTTAAATTGGTTGAAGCTTGTTTTGTGTCCTAGCATGCGGTCAGTCCTAGGGAATGTTCCATGTGCACTTGAAATGAATATGTATTGTTTTTTTTTTTTTGATGTAATGTCCTAAAAATATCAGTTAAGTCTAACTGTTCTGTTGTGTCATTTAGGATCTCTGTTGCCTTACTGATTTTCTGTCTGGAAGAAAATCACAATTGGAAAGTTAATCATTTAAATAAACCAGTACACAGATCTTTAAAAAATCAAAAAAATTTTGTGAAAGCGATGATAACTACAATGAGCAGCAAAAGGATAAACGTGAAGATGTAAAATTGTTAACATAAATTGTTAGGGAGGGGAGAGTAAGGAAATGTATATTTCTTTTTAGAATGTGTTTTAGCCTATATGACTACCAGTCTAAAGCAAGTAGATATAGTAATGGGTTAACATACTTGAAAACCAGGGTAACCATAAATCAAAACATACACTAGGTTCACAAAAAACAAAAGGAAGAGAACATAAGCATAATACAAAAGAAAACCATCCAGCCACAAAAAGAAAGGGACAAAGAAGAAGTACAAAATTAACTGGAAAACAAGGTTTAAATTGGTAATAAATACATATCTATCAATAATTACCTTAAATATCAATGGACTAAAAAATCAAAAAACGCAGAGTGGCAGATTGGATAGAAGAACAAGAGCCTAGGGCTTCCCTGGTGGCGCAGTGGTTGAGAGTCCACCTGCCGATGCAGGGGACATGGGTTCATGCCCCGGTCTGGGAAGCTCCCACATGCCACGGAGCGGCTGGGCCCGTGAGCCATGGCTGCTGAGCCTGTGCGTCCAGAGCCTGTGGTCTGCAATGGGAGAGGCCACAACAGTGAGAGGCCCGCGTACTGCAAAAAAAAACCCAAAAAACACCAAGAGCCTACAATATGCTGCCTGCAAGAGACCCATGTTAAGGTGAAGCACACACATATATTGAAAGTGAGGGGATGGGAAAATCTACTTCATGCAAACAGAAATGAGAAGTGGGGGTCACAGTACTCATATCAGACAAAAAAGACTTTAAAACAATGGCCATAAAGAAAGATAAAGAAGGACACTATATGATGATAAAAGGATCAATGCAAGAGGATATTACACTCATTAACATATATATACCCAATATAGGAGCACCTAAATACATAAAACAAATATAAACAGACATCAAGGGAGAAACTGACTGTAATACAATAATAATAGGAGTCTTAAATACCCCACTCACATCAATGGACCATTTTGAATTAATTTCTGTGAAAGGTGTAAGGTGTATATCTAGATTCAGTTTTCACATGTTCATGTCCACTTGTTCCATCACAGTTTGTTGAAAAGATTATCTTTGCTCCATTGTATTGCCTTTGCTCCTTTGTGAAAGGTCATTTGACTGTATTTATGTGGGTCTGTTTCTGGGCTCTCTGTTCTGTTCCATTGGTCTATTTGTTTGTTCTTTCACCAATACCGCACTGCCTTGATTACTGTAGCTTTATAGTAAGTCTTAAAAGTCAGAATAATGTCAGTCCTCCACCTTTGTTCTTATCCGTCAATAGTGAGTTGGCTATTCTGGGTATTTTCCTTCTCTATATAAACTTTAGGATCATTTTGTTAACATCCACAATAACTTGCTAGGACTTTGGACTAGGATTGTATTGAATCTATAGATCAAGTTGGGAGGAACTGACACCTTGACAATACCTTCCTGTGCAGAAATATGAAATGTCTGTCCATTTATTTAGTACTCCTTTGATACCTTTTATTAAAGTTTTATAGTTTTTTTTCATATAGATCTTATATATATTTTGTTATATTTATACCTAAGTATATCATTTTGGGGTGCTAATATAAATGGTAGTGTGTTTTTAATTTTAAATTCCTTGTTCATTGCTGGAATATAGAAAGTGATTGACTTTTCTATATTACCCTTGTATTCTACAACCTTATTATAATCACTTATAATTATTAGCAGGTTTTTCTTGTCAATTCTTCTTGATTTTCTACATAGACGATCATATTGTCTGAACAAAGATAATTCTGTTTCTTCCTTCCCACTCTATACCTTTTATTTCCTCTTCTTGTTTCATTGCATTAGTTACAATTTCTAGTTTGATGTTGAAAAGCAGTGGTGAAAGGAGATATCCTTGCCTTGTTTCTGATCTTAGCAGAAAAGCTCACCATTTAAGTATGGTGTTAGCTGTAGGTTTTTGTTGGTGTTCTTTATCAAGTTGAAGAATTTCCCTTATATTACCAGTTTGCTGAGTTTTTTAAAAAATCATGAATGGGTGATAGATTTTGCCAGATGCTTTGTCTGCATTTATTGATATGATCATGTGGTTTTTCTTTTTTAGTCTGTGTGGTAGATTACATTAATTGATTTTGAAATATTGAGCCAGCCTTGGGATAAATTCTACTTGATCATGGTAGCCTGGTGTATAGTTCTTTTTATACACTGTTGAATTTGACTTGCTAATATTTCATTGAGGATTTTTGCACCTATGTTTATGAGAAATATTGGTCTGAAGCTTTCTTTTCTTGTAATGTCTTTGGTTTTGTTACTAGGATAGTGCTGTCCTCATAGAATAAATTAGAAACTATTCTCTCTTCTTTTTTCTGGAGGATATTTTGGAGAATTGTGCCTTTCTTAACTGTTTGGTAAAATTCACCAGTGTGCACATCTGGGCCTGGAGCTTTTAGCTTTGGAACGTTATTAATTTTTGATTCAATCTCTTTAATAGATATAAGCCTATTCAGATTGTCTAGTTTTTTTTTGTGAGTTTTGGCTGATTGAATCTTTCAACAAATTTGTCCATTTCCCCCCTTTCTGCCAGAGGCATAAGAGGATTTTTCTCTGATATTCACTGTGAAAACCTTATAGAGCTCAAAAGTAAAACTCACCGAAGTATTGAGGCTTCCCTATAACTGTGTCCTCCTGGTGTTTTATCTCAGAGTTGTTCACACTGAACCTCCAGAAATTCATCAATTACAATTCAGACTTTTCTGCCTTAGTACTGGTTTCCAAAGAGGTTTCTGTTCACACGTTTCTGTTATGGCAAGTTGTGATGCTCTGTATCCACCTATCTGTCTCTTTAATTTAGGAGACAGCAGTTTACCCTGTGACCTCTCTTCTCTGAGAGAGCTAAGAAGAGTTGTTGGTTTTTCAGTTTGTTCAGCTTTTCACTTACTGTTGTCATGGAGTGGCAACTTTTAAGCTCCTTATGTGCTGGACCAGAAACAGGAAGGAACCTAGGACTTTTGACCTAAAGTTGTCATTCTTTCTGTGTCCTGGAACTGTCTCATATGGCCTGATTTTTGTAGAGAGAATAACACTGACTGCCATATATTATATTATCATTCATCTTGTGTGGTTTAGTTGCCTTACTTCATATTAATACATCGGAATCCACTCATCAACAATCTTATCATCTGTCCTCTTATGTTTTCTTGCCTAATTGAAGTAAAACTTGGAGCCATACACATTTTATTCAATTCATAATAGGATTATATGGATACAGTTCTAAGCAAAAAATGTATATATAGTCTGCGTAGGATGGTAAAGGGACCACACCTCACCTTTCACATCTTGGTGAATAGGACAAGCTTAGTATAGTTTTTTAAGGGGATGGTGATTCTTCTGGTCATAAAAGTACACTTCAATTTGCTCAATACATTTGTTTAGAAGATGCTGTGTACACACCATTATTTTACGAATATATGTTGTATCAAAAGCATATTTCTTTGGGGGAAGCCCAGGGAGAATAATAATGAAAACGCCAATGTGGGCAACATGGGGATTTTTGTTAGGATGGAGATTCCAAATTGACATGCAAATGCTAGGGTCTACAGAGGGAGGAAAGCAGGATAATGTAAACAATAGGTATTTATTTTCTAAATATTGATGTGTTTTGGAAAATTTCATGATGGTGGGTCAACCAGATAGTATTTATTTGTGATCAAACAGCCAAATGAAACTGCCTAGGATAATGCAAAATAATTGATTATAAAATAAAGACTCTCAGAGCCTCAGGAGACATAATTCTGCAGGCCCACTCCCAAATCTGTTCTCAGTAGTATAAGAAGGAAATGATAATGGAGACCATTCTTCTCAAATATTTCCTGAGTGTACATTGGGTGTATGACATCATGATGAGGCCCTGGGGAGTAGTGCTTAAGGGTTAAACAAGGAGACAAACTCTCAGCTTCCTAGAAGTTTCATCTGAGAGGAGACACTGAAACAGGTATACACGGTAGGAGGGATTAAGAATGGAGTCAACCGAGACCCAGATTGAAAATGTCAACACCTTGTCTTGTCTTGTTCGAGTCATTTTGACCTGGTGTAAAGGGAGAGGGAAGATGCCTCCCAGAAGGCTAGGAAAACAGGGAGCTCAGGTTCCTAGCTGGGTTTAAAGACTTCTCCTTGGATTCACTTCACCCACAAAATGATAATGTAACCACTGGTGAATGCCGCTGACCACTGCACCACCCCTCCACCCCACACGTGGGCTTTGTCAGCATGTAATTCTCAGCACAGGCACAATTTTCAGTTCTTATTTATTTTTCCAGTTGTGCTTTCAGGCCTTTCAGGGTAGGTAGATTCCCTTAGACATGATCAACTACACTCCCCTCTTTCCAAGTCTACTTAGAAACATACTCCAAGCCACATACTTTGTAGGCTATTTTCTTTAGGAAAAAAAAATTTTTTGTAAGCATTTCAAGTTGTGGCCTGTAGCATTTATCTAGGACACAATGCTTGACACAATTAATAGTTTTAAAACTACCATTTTAAAATCAGCTTCATTTCAAGTTCTCCCGTCTCATTTTTTTAAAGCTAAGGAGCATTTCTGGAGAAATCAGCATGCATATTAACTTTACAACATCTGGGCTAATTCAGTATTCTCAATTTGCCTTTTGAATTTTATCTTAGATGCACATGAACAAAAATGTTTTCCAGCCATGCCTTCAAGTACTGACTTTACTATATACATTGTCACAAATTGTGTGCACCTAAAGTAATGAGAAGGTTAGGTACAGAGCATATTCATTCTATACATAAATTGCCCCACACTAGAAACTCAAACCTGCATCCCAGAATGCACCTGGGTACACAGAAGCTTCAAAGGGAAATGTTTCCCTGAAGGGAATTGGTAAAATTGGAGTTGGGTGAACCTCAAAGGAGTCTCGATTTGCAAACATTGCTTATGTTTGGATTTGGAATTGAATTTGGCTCCAGCGGTTGGCATCTCTACACTGTGCTGTGAACTACCCCAGCCACAGAGAAGGGGGAGGAAGAGGAGTAGAATTTCCAAAAAACACACAATAGTGCAATGTTGATGCAATTAAGAAAATTAGAAAATGAAGTTTAAATTGAAAAAGTCCGTCTTTATCTTTTGCTTCCTTTGTGATATCCTTTCAGCTCCATATCCTCTGTCTTCTTTGATCTCATTTGCCTTCCACTTTTCCTTCCCTTTCTTTTTCTTATAAGATTGCTATTCAAGCCTGTTCCTCCGTTTCTTTCAGTTTGCCTCAAGGGCTTGAGTTATGAATTTCAGGGCTTAAGAAGGTCTGGCAGGTTGCAAAACAGTATGTTCAGTGTGCGCTAAATTTTGAAAAGGGAAACTATGCATTTATTTATGTGCATGTATGTATGTGCACAGACAAGAGATTAGAAGGGTACTTAAAATTTTCTAGTGTTTTTTTCTGGAGTGTGGGTGGTTTTCACATTCTTCTCCTTCTCCTCCTCCTCACCCTCCTCCTCTTCTCCTTCTTCTTTTCCTTCACTTTCTTCTTCTTCTTTATTGTATTTTTTGTAATATAATGGATCTTCTCACTTTTCTGCAAAGAACACTTCCACTACAATGAATGTGGTATATATAAAAGAGCTGGTAATTGACATGGTCTTATTGTTGATTTTTAGCAGCCTTATATTCTTTCCTGTGTCTTTTTATTTTTTTATTATCACTATTTAGTCTTAATAAAGTTCTTATTTTGTGCCTATTGCATTTTAGTTATAAAAGGATGTTTCGCTTTGCCTTCATTAAAAAAATTTTTATTTTAATAGTTTGAATGTAGTATGTATGATTAAATAAGTATAACCTCACTTTAGAGAGTGGATGGATTTCTGAGATGCTGTGTGTAAATAAAGTTTTAACAAATAAATAATATTTAGAAGGCTTTAGAGAAATATGTTCTTCTTGCAAAATAATAAAAAACAATCCTTTTGGAAAAGGAAATAATGTCACAAAATTTTCCTTCTTGAAAGTTTCACAGACCAGCTTTTCATTATAACATAGTAATACGGCTCAAGGAAATAAAAAAATAATCAGAGAGAACAGAAATATATAAAAATCACATATTTTGTCAAGGAAATGAATTATTAGCTATCTGTGTATGCATAATATGTGTCCATATATACATTTAAAGAAACACTGACTCAGACCTTTTCAGTTTTCTTAAATGCATAATCTTTAGTGAAACTCCCTTTTCATGGACCATGACATAAAGCAAAACTTCTTTAATTCTCATCAAGAATCTGAAACGAAGAGCAGTCCTGATTGGTAAAAGTCTGCATTATGGAATATGTCTAGAAAAGATGGGACTTTGATTATCTAAAAAAGATGGGAGTAAATGGCCCATTTACTGTAACTAGCCAAAGGGTTTTCAAGGAGAGATGCCATAAATTCTGCATTACTGAGGCTTAATTTATCATGCATTCTAGTATTGTGGTTGAAATCATGAGCTCTCTGGCCAGACACTCTGGATTCAATCACAGCTCAGCCTCTTGCTAGGCCTGAGTCTTTGGGCTCTAAGTATCTTCTTTGTGCTTCAGTTTACTCATTTGTAAAGCAAAGACTTCAAAGAGTTGCTCTGAGAATTTAGAAAATACACATATGCTCTTAGAACAGGGCCTTGCCATAGCTAATTGGCTGTAAGTAGCTATTATTTTTATTTCAATGAAGCAGCATGATACATGAGGACGGATACTAGAGTGGTGGCATTATGCAATGGTTAAGATGGTAGGTTTCAGAGTTAGACTGCTTGAGCTTCAATTCCCATTCATCTCTTATTTGCTAAGCAACTGTGCTTCAGTTTCCTCACAAGTAGAAGAGTGCTAATTATAGTACCTACCTCACAGAAAGATGTAAATGTTATTGTAAAGAATTAACACCTGTAAGTCACTTAGAACTGTATGTGGCACATAGCATTTGGTAAATATTGATATTATTATTACTGGGTATTTGACTCAGTTCCAGCACTTACTTTTCCAGTCCGCTTTTTTATGAATAAAATGGGAATAATAACTCTCAGGCTGCTCAAGCACCTTCCTAAATTACTTTATATTTCAGAGGACCAATTATTAAGTATTGTCTCTCATCTCCAAACCCACCCTTCTATACCCCACATTGTGGAACTGGGACGGGAGCCTGCAAACCTCATTTCTGCCATAGTAACCCCTCCTTAGGAATCTTGAGTGTGGTTTCCATGGGCATCTGCGTTTTAATATTTCCCAACTCTTCCCTTGTTCCCTCAACCTGAGGAGTGAAAGCTGCTGCTTGAAATTGCTACCTCTTTGATACCTTTGGGTCCTCTTCCTGCTTGTTCTGTTACCCAGTTAACCACTTTATGCATATTTAGCAATCCTTTATCTTGAATTATCTCTGTTTGAATAACTGGTGTGGTTTCTGGCTCCTGATTGGATCCTGACGGATAACTTAGGAAATCTTAGACTCATTCAGGAAGCAGAACACCTGGAGGTTATGGTATTTGAAACAAAGCCTTATGAAAGACTGACATTCCATATACGCTGAGAGAAGATGTCATTTTTCTCCTCAGCTGCTATTGTCTTAGCTTATTACCAACAATTAATAATAGGCCAAAGATCTAATTTACATTCATGGCAGAAAAACAGAAAATCGTGAAACTTCTACTATTTTTTTCTCCTTGAGTATATAGTTTTGTGCTAGAATTTTATTTCGGCAGTGAACCACTTTGATTCAGCTCAAAGGAAATCAGCATATCTCAGTTGCAAAGTTAAGACTCTTTACCCCTTCTATTTATGCTCCTCTTTTAAGGGATCATAATTCCGTCTCCTCTCACCCAGGACACCCAAGTTTAAGGTAAACTACAACCCAAGTGCAATTATTATGAACTCTACCTTCCATTGGTGAAGTTTAAATTTAAAAGAACCTGCTGTGTTTTGAAACATCTTTGAAAAACAAGAAGGCTACTTGGAGAGAGGCAGGAGCGTTCTGTGACTAATGTGAGACTGAATTCAAACCTTGTTTTCCAGCTCAGTCTTTATAATTGTGGCAAATTGTGACTTCCTGTTTTTTCCAGGGCAGGGACGTGGCTAATGAAAAGGCCCCATAAGGATACTTGGACATCAAATGACTCTTACAAAAGAGCATTTTGATGATTTAAGTGTAAATAAATTAGAAACATACTGCAGTATTTGATGTCTTTTAAAGTCCCCATGAGGTTAAAAATGGAGAGCCAGAGAAGAACTAGAGAAAATGAGAAACTGAGTTACATGAACTATTTTTTTTAACATCTTTATTGGAGTATAATTGCTTTACAATGTTGTATTAGTTTCTGCTTTATAACAAAGTGAATCAGCTATACATATACATATATCCCCATATCCCCTCCCTCTTGTGTCTCCCTCCCATCCTCCCTATCCCACTCCTCTAGGTGGTCACAAAGCACCGAGCTTATCTCCCTGTGCAATGCTGCTGCTTCCCACTAGCTATCTATTTTACATTTGGTAATGTATATATGTCAGTGCTACTCTCTCACTTCGTCCCAGCTTACCCTTCCTACTCCCCATGTCCTCAAGTCCATTCTCAACGCCTGTGTCTTTATTCCTGTCCTGCCCCTAGGTTCTTCAGAACCTTTTTTTTTTTTTTTTTTAGGTTCCATATATATGTGTTAGCATACGGTATTTTTCTCTTTCTGACTTACTTCACTCTGTATGACAGACTCTAGGTCCATCCACCTCACTACAAATAACTCACTTTCGTTTATTTTTATGGCTGAGTAATATTCCATTGTATATATGTGCCACATCTTCTTTATCCATTCATCTGTCGATGGACACTTAAGTTGCTTCCATGTCCTGGCTATTGTAAATAGAGCTGCAATGAACATTGTGGTACATGACTCTTTTTGAATTATGGTTTTCTTAGGGTATATGCCCAATAGTGGGATTGCTGGGTCGTATGGTAGTTCTATTTTTAGTTTTTTAAGGAACCTCCATACTGTTCTCCACAGTGTCTGTAGCAATTTACATTCCCACCAACAATGCAAGAGGGTTCCCTTTTCTCCACTCCCTATCCAACATTTATTGTTTGTAGATTTTTTGATGATGGCCATTCTGACTGGTATGAGGTGTTACCTCATTGTAGTTTTGATTTGCATTTCTCTAATGATTAGTGATGTTGAGCATCCTTTCATGTGTTTGTTGGCAATCTGTATATATTCTTTGGAGAAATGTCTATTTAGGTCTTCTGCCTATTTTTTGATTGGGTTGTTTGTTTTTTTTGATATTGAGCTGCATGAGCTGCTTGTATATTTTGGAGATTAATCCTTTGTCAGTTGCTTTGTTTGCAAATATTTTCTCCCATTCTGAGTGTTGTCTTTTTGTCTTGTTTATGGTTTCCTTTGCTGTGCAAAAGCTTTTAAGTTTCATTAGGTTCCATTTGTTTATTTTTGTTTTTATTTCCATTGTTCTAGGAGGTGGGTCAAAAAGGATCTTGCTGTGATTTATGTCATAGTGTTCTGCCTATGTTTTCCTCTAAGAGTTTTATAGCGTCTGGCCTCACATTTAGGTCTTTAATCCATTCTGAGTTTATGTTTGTATATGGTGTTCGGGAGTGTTCTAATTTCATTCTTTTACGTATGGCTGTCCAGTTTTCCCAGCACCACTTATTGAAGAGGCTGTCTTTTCTCCATTGTATGTTCTTGCCTCCTTTGTCGTAAATTAGGTGACCATATGTGCGTGGGTTTATCTCTGGGCTTTCTATCCTGTTCCATTGATCTATATTTCTCTTTTTGTGCCAGTATCATACTGTCTTGATTACTGTAGCTTTGTATTATAGTCTGAAGTCAGGGAGCCTGATTCCTCCAGCTCTGTTTTTCTTTCTCAAGATTGCTTTGGCTATTCCGGGTCTTTTGTGTTTCCATACAAATTGTGAAATTTTTTGTTCTAGTTCTGTGAAAAATGCCATTGGTAGTTTGATAGGTATTGCATTGAATCTGTAGATTACTTTGGGTAGTGTAGTCATTTTCACAATGTGGATTCTTCCAATCTAAGAATAGACATGAACTATTTTGAAGTACTCTTGGACTCATTGATGAGTCCCAAAATAAGGCTTATTTGCATATTCTTAAGTGATAATGAAAGCATTTTCATTAATCCTGACCATCAAAGTAATGCAAGTAACAATTATAGTTGAAATGTGTTTCAGCAAGTGAGGATGTATTTTTTATAAGGAAGTGATCCTATGCTAATACATTCTAAGTCATAGGTAATATTTCCTTCAATTCCTAAAGGAAGTATCTTGTGAGAAAAGTGAAAGCATTTTTCTGTAATATGAAGGGTGGGGGTAGGGGGGAAAAGGGGGGAAAAAAAAAGTAGAAGTTATACTTGCTGGATCCTGAAAGTTTTTTGATAGTGGAAGCATTGTTTTTAATTGATCTGTTTCTAAGTTAAAACAAAGTAAATTATGAAGAGCATTTCTTGTTGCATTTGTTAACATTGATGTCAGAACTTCTCATTCTATTAATTCTTCTTCACTGATTTCATAGAGATCAATAAAAACAAGTCTCTTATTCTTTTCTTCTCCAGAAATCCTGGCACTAAACTGAATGTGGCACTAAACTGAAGGTGGAAAATTAAGGAAGTGCTGTATTTTCACAATACCTGAAGTAGGTTTATGACACTGGGCCATGCCCTTCTTCTTTCTGCACCTTAGTATCATATTCTGTAAAATGACAGCCTGGGAGTCACTGAACTTTCTTGACTCCAAACCTGGGGAATCTGGGGAGTCAAACATTTTACACTGAGAATTTAACACCCTTTACTTTCTCCCTAATTTCCTTTCCTCCTCTTACATGGACTTAATATAATCATATAGTTTGCCTTATATTTGTTAATTTTAATACTTTTTAAAAATAATTGTTTTGTTTTATAACCATATTTACAACCTTTTAACTGAGCTGTATGTTTACTACATTTCAGTAGTTAGCACTGGACCTTTTATACCCTGACTTCTTCATTCTTGGAGTCTTACCTCTCTGTTAGCTTGTGTGTGTCTCCAAAAAATTTTTTTTTAATTAATTTTTATTGGAGTATTTTGCTTTACAATGTTGTGTTAGTTTCTACTATACAGCAAAGTGAATCAGCTCTACGTATACATATATCCCCTCTTTTTTGGATTTCCTCCCCATTTAGGTCACCTCAGAGCATGGAGTAGAGTTCCCTGTGCTCTACAGTAGAGGTTCTCATTCGTTATCTATTTTACACTTAGTATCAATAGTGTATATATGTCAATCCCAATCTCCCAAATCCTCGCACTCCCCCTTTCCCCCTTTGTATCCATCAAAAAATATTTTTAAAAATATATATTTTCTGACGACTTACAACTCTGAGAATATCTGTCTCTTGTGTTCAGAAATGAATGACATTTTGAGTTGGTGTAAAATTCTTGGTCTCTCAGTTTTTGCCTTCTCAGTACACTGTAGCCATGGCTCTGTTGTTTTCTGTGATCCTCTTCTTTCATCTTACTCTTTTCTCTTTTCATTTCATCCTGCTCTCTTTTATGGCTTCTCCTCCACACCCCGCCCCACAATGCTCACCTCATTTCAAAACAACCATGTCTTTTTTATTTATCCCACAAAAGATACCAAACAGCTTTCTAAAATTTTCTTCTGGTTCCTGTCATAATTCTTTTTAAGGAAGTAACTTCTTCTCTGAGTTACCTGGTTAAGATTCTTTTTTGGTTGTTCTGTAGAGTTTTTCAGCAGCACTAGCCTGACTTTTCCCTTGAATTCTCCTCATAAGGAAAGCTCCACATGGGTTTGACTTTTTTTTTTTTTTTTTTGCGGTACGTGGGCCTCTCACTGTTGTGGCCTCTCCTGTTGCGGAGCACAGGCTCTGGACGCGCAGGCTCAGCGGCCATGGCTCAAGGGCCTAGTCGCTCCGTGGCATGTGGGATCTCCCGGACCATGGCACGAACCTGTGTCCCCTGCATCGGCAGGCGGGCTCTCAACCACTGCGCCATCAGGGAAGCCCTGGGTTTGACTTTTAAGTAGAGATGCTCTGTCAGGTTGGGGGTAGAGTGTTCTCCTCCCTCACCACCTTGCCCTTTGACACTTGGAACTGATGGAAGCCATTATGACATTCTAGAGTCCAGCATGCATTGCTCTCTTACTCCTCCTCCTGCCTACAGCTCCCACTGTCTTCAGATGAGTGCTTCACCTCCCAGGTGCACCATGCCACTATCAGACCCTCTCGCATGTCCTGACATGTGATTGCTCGGACTTTCTTTTAGTCCTCACATAGGTACAAAGCAACATTTTTGGTTACTTCAAAAAGCAATGCCCATGCTACAGAGTGGGATTTCCAAGTTTTCTGGTTGTTTCTATCAGGCTTAATTTTCAGTGTTGATGGAGGTTTTCCTCTTTTTCTCTGACTTCATGTGCATTTTAATGGCAGCAGCTCTGGTTGGGGCTGCTAGCCAGATGCCATTGTAAAGTAGAAATAAAATTATTGGGCCAAAGAGTCTGTACACTTAAAACTCTCTGTATATATTGCTGAATAGCATTCCAAAAACTTGGTACTGATCTGCTCTTCTGTCAGCCAGAAACTTTTTCCCAAGGTTGCTCTTGGATCTGTATTACTGTTGCCTCATAGAAATGATTCCTTCAGCCAAACATTTTTATTATCATCTGCCTGTGCCCATAGTCAGTCATGTTTGATGTTTGTATCTTTAATGTATCTGACTGACAAACTTGTATTTTTTTTCTTAAATGCAGCATCAGTTGGGTTTATGTAGCAAAAGCCCAGTGTCTGTTATCAGGAGTTCAAGCCTTGGTTTCCCCATTTACCTGCTGTGTAATCAGGACAAGTTGTCCAAGTTCTCTGAGCCTCATCTGCAAAGTGCTGACTGACATACTACATGCACAGTTATGATGGGCATGTGAATTGAGGGCTGGGTAGGTGCTTTGTAAATATAAATTCTGTAGGAATGTTGGCAGAGTGATTGAGTTAGTGGGTTCTCCAGTCAGAAAGTTATCACTGCAGCCACTTACTTGCTGCTGATCCAGATTTCTAACGTCCCTGAGACTTGATCTCCTCATCTGTACACATGTTGAAAAAAGCATATACATGGTGATAAAATGGTTTTAAAAATATACACATACCCCTCAGTGTTGCTGTGAAAATAGTTAAATTAATTAAACAAGGAGGCCATTAGACAGAAGTGGCTCTAATGCCATGGTGCCATCAGCAAATCAAAATCTAAGCCTATAAATGCCTCAGGGTTACAAAACCAAAATGCTAAGGACAACCAA
This sequence comes from Delphinapterus leucas, assembly GCF_059928025.1. NCBI lineage: Eukaryota > Metazoa > Chordata > Mammalia > Artiodactyla > Monodontidae > Delphinapterus > Delphinapterus leucas. The sequence continues at coordinate 100,298,101 of NC_143134.1, read as the reverse complement.
TTCCAAATGGCCGGCTAGGCTTTAAGCTATGTCCAAATAATTTCCTTTCTTTGCTTTTGCACTTTCTCTATATGTCTGCCCCTGGCTTCTGTTGGAGGAGTGCTCCTAACCACTTCCAGTTTGGCGCTACCCAATTTGATCAATTTTTGCTCAAATAATCTCTTAAAAATTTTAATATGCCACTGTTTATCATTTAACAGGATTAAATGAGGAAATGAATGTAAAGATCTCTGCACAATATAAGTGGTCAACAAATGTTAGTCACTGTTATAATCGTTACATTCTGTGGCAAGACACAATACAGGTCACCCACATGCACATATATCTGTAGGGGCAGAATCTAAGCAAAATGAAGTATAGCAATTTCATGTGTCTATTTCTTTTCTCTCCTAGACTATGACACTATTCTCCTGGACTATGCCTGTTTTCTGAAACACTGATTTAGTTCCTTTTTTTCCTTCTTTCTTCTTCATCTTTTTTTTTCTTCTGTTTTGTTTTGTTTTACAAAAAGCTGGTGGGACAGTTGCAACAGTTTATTTGCAAAGAAATTTCCTTTGTTTTCTTCATCTCACTCTCACAAACAGTAAAACAAAACTCACAAAGAAAACCCAAAACTTCCCATCCCTTTTCTTCTACCCAAGATTCCAAATAGTTCTTTCAAAAATTATGCCACAGAAATATTTATGTTGGGTTATCCTTTTTTATTCTTTTGTTATGTGGTTACAGCAAGATTATTTTTACTCATTGGTTTTACCTGATTCTCCTTCTCCTTAATAGTCTGGTGTGTTGAATGGAAATGATATATAAGATTTGGGGGGGATTTAAAAAGGCGCAATATGAAACATGTCTTAGCAGAGTCCCTGGCACGTGGAGGGAGCTCACCCTGGTGTGCTGCATAGTTTTGTTTGCAGTGATGAATAGAGCACAGGTTATCACCAGCTTTGGGCCTTCCAGCAGTAACTGACTTATTGCTTGTTCACAGTAGCACCTGGGGATCAGCTGAGGCCTTTGTTGTGATAGCATCTCAGCCCAACTTCTCCCTCTGTCCATTGTGGCTTCCTTCACTGTCCCAATAGGTGCTGAGCTTCTGGCACTCTCCAGTAATCTCCCTGCATGCAAATCTGTGCTCTGAACCAGCTTCCCATGGAACCCAACCTGTAACATAACACCCCCTACATAAAAGCCTAGGTGGGCTTTCTGTTGATTCCAGGATGAAGTTCAAAATTTTTAGCATGTCTTCCAAGGCCCTTCCCAGTCTACCCCCAAACTACTCCTGAATCCTCCCTGAGAATTTTTTGCCCCTGTATTTAAGCTACAGATCATGTCTCCCCCGTCCATGATAAATGATACTCTGTCCAGTCTCTTTGCTTTATTCATACTTTTCTTCTTCTGCCAATGGCTGTTCATCTTTTATCTACCAGACAAATTCTTAACTGAAATCCCACTTTTGCAGTTCAGTTTCTTCCATTGTTCTTCTAGAGTGTCTCAGGCTTGCTTTGGCCACCATACTTAACTTCAGGTGATGAACTCAGAGGACCATGACCTTAACCCACCAGTGACCCATCCACTCTGCTACACAAGCTCAATATGTTGCCCATGGAATTTGTTATTCGTTTGTCCATTCTTATGCCCTTGCCCTAGTCTTAGCCAGTCCTACCAGCTCTGATCAGGAATTTGTCCCAGGCTTTTGGTCTCTGCTTGGTTTTGAGGATTCCTTTATTTCAGATTTGGTACCTGACTTTCATTCAATCACAGCAACTGCTCAGCTCCTTTCAAAAGCTTTTGGTTTCTTCCTGTTTCCTCAGTATGTATGACTCCTCTTTCCCATTTTCAGCTTTCCCATTCTATCTCTGTATTGACAGTTGGAATAAACCCCATTACAATCCTGCCTCTCAAATTGGGAACGGGGAACATTTTTAATGTCTTGATTTCCATGTGATTGTGGACTCCCTGAGTGGAAGGACTACGATGTATCTTTGCATCTCCATTTCCTAGCTTAGGGCCTGGACTGAATAGGTGCCAGTATGATGCGTTTATGGGGTGAAAGGTCATCAGGTTATGGAGGCTCTTCATCAGCTGTGCTAAAGTGAGAACGTAACACAAAGACATTTACGGTGCTCACATAATTCAATTGTTTGGAATCTGATATTCTCTCTAAGAGGTGGGCTAGTGCAGCAAAACTCCATTATTACGATGCAAGGAATATTTAGGACAATTGTCAGTAAATGTTTTCTGTGAGAAGAACCTCCCATATCCTAGACACTGGGCTGAATGCTATGATGATTTAAAAATAAAACCTACAGGGATTATATGCCCAATATGCTCACAATCTTATGGGGCTGACAAGAAATACCTACAAAACGGATTAGAAAGCAAAATATTTCAAGAGAAAGCTACTGATCATAGAACCTGGGAGCTGGGAGAAAGAGGATGGGGATCTGGGAGGAAGTGGAATCAGAAGTGAATTTTAGTTCCTCACCAGCCTCACTACGTTGTGCTTCTCCAAGGCAAAAAATATGTCTTATATATATTTACATCTGCAGTGTCTCCTAGCACACTTCCAGCTAATTCTCTAATGGAGCATCTGGCACATATTTGGGTTATCATGAATATTGGAGGCACAATCGATGATGGGCTAGAGAATCAAGCTCAGAGGATGGACAGGAATCCTGGAAAACTGGCACTGGGGAATGGCCTTGGGAACAGTCTCCTTAGACCTCCACTACCGGCATCACTGGCCCTGGACACTTCTGATCTTTGCCTCTGGATTAGCGATGCTCCTCCTTCCTTTGTGAATAATTTCTCAAATTACCCTGCATCTTTATATCACTCCCCTGGGATCCAGTGTTCCAGGGGTAGACATTCTATTCTTTGATTGGCTAGGCCTCACAGGCTGATGTCCCAGCATATGGGGATGGCAGATGGGAAGAGATGTTGGTTCCATAGTAGAAACATGTTCCTACCTGTCCCTATAGTGATTCCCTTTCCTACTCCCTGCCCCTATATAGGAAGGGCATATAGATGCTGCTTAGTCAAAGATGACAAATGTTCATCCAAGGATGATGAGTTACAAACTTAGGCTTTTGGACAAACTTGTATAAATTTTCTAATTCTGCCAGTCAACCATGTGCTGCACCCACAGAAAAGGCTTAGAAGTGGATAATTAGTCTCTCACATCTTCACTAGGGCTCTGACAGTTGGCAGTATTTAACTACTCTTAAAAGAATGATCCATGAAACTTGTCTGGATCTTTTTCAGATATGAAAACTAAATCCAGCTTTCTCCTGTTTGCCTGAACATCTGTGATGTGTATTGTACAACCACAGAGATACCTTTGTAGTATGAGAAGGTTTCCCCAAGGGAGAAACACACACATGAGAAACAAGTGAAATAGCCAACAATGAGTGGGCAAGACAGTTGAAATTTGGCTTCGTGACCACCCTACACCTTCTGAATCATTGGAAGAGTCAGCTTCTAGTGGTAACAGACATGGGTAGCCAGTTATATCAGCCATATAATGTGCCCTTTGTATGGGATTAAACATTTTTTCATGTTAATGCTTATGCCATGTTTTCTTTGGAGTTCAAACTCAGCCTGGCGTCTCAAATGAAACATAAACCATTTTCAAAGATCAGGAAATGGATTATTTCTCTGGGAGCTGATCAATTTGTGCAAAGATTAATTAATGAGAACATCGCCAATTTCAAATTTTGCTAATTGTATTTTGAGTACCCTGAACAAGGACTATATTTTTATTAATTTCGCATACTGGGTCTCATCGTGAGGTTAGCTCATTTTGTAGTTCACATCTGTATAGAGTCCCACTATTCATATCTTATGGACATCTATTTGATTTTCATGATGAAGCTCTGAGGCAGGTGAAGAAGTGCTATATTTTACAGATGAAGAAACTAAGGCTCATAGAAGCTAAAGGATTTGTTAAGATCATATAGTTGATAAGAGACAGGTTTAGGTCTGCATCCTAGATTTCTTATCTTCATGTCCATTACTTTTATAACTAACATCTTAATGAAGCCAAATGAAGGAAATGGTCAAGAAATGATGTTTGAGTTGAGACCTCCTGTGTTGCACATTTACAAGGACTTAGTGATATCTTTTAACAAAAGATGTTTTCTTGAGTGATCCTTCTGATGGTTATGAAACCCGTGGACTGATGTATTTTGACAGAAATGTTACAGGATAGCTCTACTCCTCCTCTTTGATGAATAATGGAATTGGTCACATCAAAGAATTTTCATACTCAATCACCAGGATGTAGTGAGAAAGAACCTGGTTTTATCTTGTTCTACTTTGGAGGAAGCAGAGGAATGTTGGTGATCCTAGCACCAGGGATTTGAAATGAATTTAGGAGGCCCATAAAGCACAAACTTCACCTGTATTATTATATGTGATTACACAGTTAATAATGAAATATTAAAGACGTCTTGTTCATATAGGTCACTTGAGATACAAGGACTAATCTCATTATGTTATTCTGTTGCTCTTGAGAAGATAAGAAATATTAACCCATGGGGTTAATTAAACTATGAGTTAGTAATAAATACCTTTATGCACTGTATTATGATCAAAATAGGTGACATATGTTAACAATTATCTGTTGTAAAAGCTTTAAAATTATTTCTTAATATTAAATAAAATATATAATGCATACAGTCACTACCACCTGCCTGTCACCTGTTGTTATCAGCATTTATAAATCAACAGGAATGGTTTTCCTGTGATTACTAGATGCTTGTGTTTCATTGAATGAAGTGATTCTGTGAAAGCTACACTCATTTGAACCTTAGCTATGAAAATGAAAACTATGTAAAATTGAACTTGGAAGAAATATTCCTAAGCATTTTATGTAAAGAGAGATCCTACTTTATGTGGAAATATTCAAATTATTACAGAAATATGAATGCCTACTTTCTCTCTTTAAAACTTCATCTCTCTTCCTTAATAGCTACTAAAAATATAAGTAGATTTTCATAGGTGCACAAAAAAATGATATACTAATCCTAATGCACTGTTGGTAGACTGCTTGAACTTTTGTTCATGGCTTGTTTCTAGTTCGCTAGGGCCGTTTCTTAGTTTAAAATTTCATGGCTATCCTTCTGAAAACAAAACAAAAATCCATGGATTAGTCAGGTACAAGTACTCACGTGAATGGTTTGGTTTTTATTCCCTGCTTGGGTTCTGCTAGTGCCCAGTAACACTGATTCAGGTGGTTGCATTGTACGCTGTTTTCCAACTGTCTTAGATGATTGATCATTCCTTCATTTCAAAGTATTTATTGTGTGCCTATTAGGTTCGCTGTGTTTGAGGCACTAGATATACACGTGGGCATAAGACAAAACCCCTTCCCGCAGTAGAGCATACATTCCATTTGGTTGGAACAGATGTTAAAATAAAGTTAATGTAATAAGGGTGAAAAATTCCATGGAGGAAAATAAATCAATATAAGGGGATAGAAAAATGTGAGGAGATCCGGGATGGCTATGTTGAGAAGATGCTCTTTGATCATGGACCTGAAGGATACGAGAGAGTGAGCATATGTGAATATCTGGGGGAGGAGTGTTCCAGGAAGAGGGAACAGCCAGTGCAAAAGACCTTGAGATAACATTTTTTCTTGGGTGTTCAAGGAACATACAAAAAAGGCTAAAGTTGGCAGTACAGGTATGGTTATGATATGCACACCAATAACATGGTTCAAATTTCAGTTACCAAGATATGTTAGTTGTTAGTAAATTGCATAAAGTACAGCCTTTGCTGCTAGCTCTTCAGCCCACAAATCACTATGTAAATAACAGATGCATGTTGTGATCAGCAGCTAATCACATCATTTCTTTCAAAGCTTGTGGTGATTAGACACCATAAATCTGTTACTTAGTTTACACATAGAAGGCAGAGGGTACAGTTATGCTCTTTCCTTGTCTCCCAGTGATAAGACCATACACATACTAACGTAAGAATACTTATGAAAATACAGGACGACACACAAATACTCAATAGCATTGGAAGTTAAGGGTATCAGTCTTCAACATACATGGATGGCTTTGAGAAATGGTCTGGATTTGTGTCTAGAAATAGAACAACTCCACCTGTCAGAAAGGAATTAGAAAGGAAAGTTTGCATCCACTTCACCTATGTATCTCAGACCTGGAGGCAGTCTCAGATTGGAAGATCTCACAGTCACCCCCAGGTTTGGAGGGAGTTAACTTTCGGGGCAGCCACAATTATGTCCTATTCCCTACCTTGCTGCTCACTGAGGAATCACTGTAGCTGGTCAACCCTTCTTCATCTATGCTACAAACACAACCCTGAGATATATTGTATTAATCTTTTTAAATTTAGAGAGTTTAGAACAAAACTTGTAAACAACGATGTGCTCTTTATCTTTTCATTTCTTTGTTCATTTTCAAATTTTTAAACCTCTAGAAGAAAACTAATAGGAACATATTATGAAGGTAAAAGCATTATTATTTTATTTTCTCTCAGTGTTTTTATAAAAAATGTTATGTAAGAAGTTGAAACAATAGTATAATAAACACCCATATACTCTTTATTTAGATTCAATGATTATTAACATGCTGCTCTATTTACTCTCTCTCTCTCTTTCTCCATAAAATTTTCTGCACCCTTTAAAAGTACATTGTAGACATCATGGCACTTCATCTCTAAATTTTTCAGTAGACATCTCCTAAAGATAAGGACAATCTCCTACATACACATTATGAGTCATAAGAAAATTAGCAATAATTTCATATCATCCAATATTCAGGCCAGATTTAAATTTTCCCAGTTGTCTCAAAAAACATTTTTTTGGAGCTTTTAAAAATATTTTTGGAGGGCTTCCCTGGTGGCACAGTGGTTGAGAGTCCGCCTGCTGATGCAGGGGACACGGGTTCATGCCCCGGTCTGGGAAGATCCCACATGCCGTAGAGCAGCTGGGCCCGTGAGCCATGGCCGCTGAGCCTGCGCGTCCAGAGCCTGTGCTCCGCAATGGGAGAGGCCACAACAGTGAGAGGCCCGTGTACCCAAAAAAAAAAAAAGAAAATTTTTTTGGAAACAGGATCCAATCTAGGATCACATAGTGCCTTTGGTTGTTATCGCTCTTAGACCCTTTTGATCTGGAATAATCACACCCCACACCCCCTCCTTTCTGCACTATCTTTTTTTCCCCCTGATATTTTACATTATGGTGAGTCCAGGCTAGTTGTCTTTTAGAATGTTCTGTATTCTGAGTTTCTCTGATTATTTTCACCTGGTGTCATTTAACTCATTCCTCTATCCCTTTATTTTCTATTAACTGGAAACTATGTGTAAAGGCTTAATTAGATTGAGGTAAAACATTTATGGCAGGAATACATCATAGGTGATGTATATTTCATATTTCATCACATCAGGGGCCATAAAATATCAGCTTGTCCCACTGTTAGTGATGCTAATTTGGATTAATTGGTTAGGTTGGTCACTGCCAGATCGCACCAACACTAAAACTGAAAATGTAGTAGAAAGAATTCCCATATACCCTTTACTTATATTCCTCAAATGTTTCTATTTTAAAATATTTGCTTTATCATTTCATTCCCCTCTCTGTCTCTCTCTGTCTCTTTCCCTCTCTCTCTCTCTATATATATGTGTATGTGTGTGTGTGTGTGTGTGTGTGTGTGTGTATTTTTTTTTTTCTTTTTCTGAACCATCTGAGATAAATTACAGACACAGGACACTTTATCACTACACACTTCAGTGTGTATTTCCTAAATGCAAAGGCATTCTTTTACATAACCATAGTGTAACGGTCACAATTAGAAAATTAACATTAATACAGTATTATTTATCTGGTCTACAAATCTTGTAATTTCACCAGTTGTCCTCCTATTATCCATCAGAGCAAAAGAATGTATTTTTCTTGGTCTAGGATCCAATTTTGAATCACATGCTGAGTTTAGTTGTCATGTCTCTGTAGTCTTTTAAAATCTGAAACAGTTCTACAGTATTTCTATTTTTGGCATGGCCTTGACATTTGTGAAGAGTACTATTCAATTTTCTGTAGAATATCCTTTGATTTGGGTTTCCCTAGTGTTTTCTCATTATTAGATTCAGGTTTTGCATTTTTGACAGGAGTACCACAGAAGATGTTTTTGTGCCTTGTATCAGAAGATATGTAATACCTACTTTTCCCATCACTAGAGATGTTATCTGTGATCCCTTGGTTAAGGTGGGTTCTATTATCCTTCTCCAATGCAAAAATCCTGTGGCTAGAGTAATGGTAATGCACTAATTGGCTAAGGCCTAGGTTACATTCTCTTCCCTGAAAATGGGTGTTGATTCAACTCTTTCCAGTTAATTCTTTTTATTTTTTTTTATTTTTGAATCTTATTTTATTAATTTTTTTATACAACAGGTTCTTATTAGTTATCCATTTTATACATATTAGTGTATATATGTCAATGGGAAAATATTTGAGACTATATAAATGTTCTGTTCTCTTCAGACTGTCACCTACTAGTTTTAGCATGTGTTGGTAAGTTTTGTATGAATGATTATTACTGTGATGGCTGCTAAGTGACAATTTTCTAATTTTCTTTTTCCTTTTAAAGTTTTATTTTATCTCATACTTTATATAAAAAACTTGTGTTTTATTGTAGTGTAAAAATATCCAAAATGTTATTTTTATAAGAAGTAAACTGCTGGAGTAATGTCATAGTTTGTGCTTCATTGGCTTATTTTAATATATTCTCCCTGTACTGTAAGCTCAGTGAGGACAGGGATTTTTGTTTAATTCACTGATGGATTCCCAAGCGGTTAGAACATATAGTATAGTTGCTCAATAAATATTTTAAAATTTATTCTGTAGATAGAGGAATGGAGGCTTAAAGAGATAAAGTAACTATAAAAAATGGCAGAGTCAGGATTCCAACCAAGTTGGCACACTTTCATTCACCTCATTACTACAACAAATGGCTAATGTTTATTTTTCACAAATTTCCTGAGTTTGAAGAAGCTATTACATTATGTTTTATTATAAATGACATTCTGATGCTTATAGACCACATCAGGAATAGAAATTAACAAGACAGAATCAGTAGTAGAACTGTATGACCAAGTTTATTCAATCACGTCAATAAAAAATGAAAGCAAGACTGTCATACATAATCCAGTGGTGGATTATCCCCATTGTATTTCATGATGCCAGAAGAAGCTGCTGAGACAGGAGGCTTCTGCATGGCAGGAGGCTTTGACACCTAATATAGACATTTCAGAGCTTCCTGAGCAGTAGACGTGACTTAATGTAGAAACAAACTCATGAGTACAAAACATTCCTGATTTCTTTTTCAGAATAGTTGATGCATTGCTGTGATCTGAGGTAAAAGAAACAAGATTTGAAGAAATTGGAGGACTCCTTAGCACATATCTCACTGTATTTATCAGTGTTGTGCTCTGAGTTGAAATGGTTTCAGCATAAATGATGTAACCTCAGAAGGAAGTCTTTACTTATATTCACTTAAATCTGTACTGGGAAGGGCACAGCTCACCAATTTGTATTCTCTATGTGACCAAGTTCTGGTACAAGAAACATAATTAGTAGTTGATAATGAGTGGATCTCAGGCAGATGTGACATCCTATTTGCCTTCTTGGACATCTTAGTTCTCTACCTCCCTTTGGACTTAACAGGGTTGAAAATTAAAATTGGGACACAAGAAAAATCTTTAAATTCAGAATCTTTAGGCTATAGTAAAATACTTTGGGAGAGGTAATGATCAAAAGTTGGTTAAATTTACACATTTTTCATGCCTCTAGCCGTAAAGCAATAATTGGACAAATTATGATCTATCTTTGCTGCTATTAAAAAAATTTTTTAAAGACATAGAAGAATTTATTGTGAATAAAGTAATTTTCCAGATCACTAAAATTTATCCATATAAATGACCCGACACAACATTTCTGATTTTAAATATTCTGGATGGAAATTTTTTTCTCACCTAATTGTATTACATAGTTTAGGGGATACACAGAATAATTGAGGCTAGTAATACTAGGATAGTTTATTAGGTTTTTTTTTTTTTTTTTTTTTTGTGGTACGCGGACCTCTCACTGCTGTGGCCTCTCCCGTTGCGGAGCACAGGCTCCGGACGCGCAGGTTCAGCGGCCATGGCTCACGGACCCAGCTGCTCCACGGCATGTGGGATCTTCCCGGACCGGGGCACGAACCCGTGTCCCCTGCATCAGCAGGCGGACTCTCAACCACTGCGCCACCAGGGAAGCCCAGTTGTTGTTTTTTTTTATTTTTTTTAACATAGGCAGATCCACCTCTTGCTTTTCAAACCTTGTTAATTAAGATATATACTCTGGAAATACATGGGCTTCAAAGTTAAACGTATAATTAGCCTTCTTAATAAGCATTTACTTTCTGTGTAAGGCATTTGAGGTAGAATTTGGAGTGTATGAAACAGCCTCATCAAGTGTAGGATTTCAAAGACATTATCTCAGCCAGCCTTCAAGACAATTCCACAAGGGAAGTAGGAGGGATTAGTTAGTCCCATTTTACAGATAAGTAGCTTGTTTGGAAGCACAAAGGTTCCATTCTAGCTGGGTTGCAGCAACCCAGTTGAGCTGTGTTAAGATCACCTCTGACCAAATTCCTCCCTGTCTGCCTAAACGCAATACTGTTTAGAGCAAGGCTTCTGCTTTGGTTGTATTTTGGTAACAGGGCATTTGCAATCTTTGGCCTCCTTATCGAGCCTGAACTTCTGGTTTCAGTTTTTGTAACCATAATACATCACAGAGGAATTTTTACTGGAATATGGGAAGAGGAAGAAATCTTCATTTGTGTTAGTTTTATTGTTCCTGCATGGATTAAGAGCAACAAAACTGTCTTCACTAAATTAGGTAAATACAATATAATGAATACCATTGAGGGCTGAAGCAGAAAGAATCACTAGAAATCATTTAGGCTTCCACTCCCATTCTGCAGATGAAGAGACTGAGGATCACACAGGGGACATAAGTGGCCCAATTCCACAGATTTAGCTAGAGGTAGAGCTGGGATTAAAATTAGACTCTTCTGATGTCTAGCCATTGTTTTTCTCCTTATTCTACACTGCCTCTCTTACCAGATATGTCTCCTGTGGAAAAACTATAGTTCATTCATAGGACTAAACTGTTTTATTCTACTTGCAATTATACATGCAATGAAAAACAAAACAAAGTTTTAAAATGTGGAATATTTAGGCCCCTGTATTTAGCCCCATCCTGGTATCCCCCTAGGGTGTGCTTCAGCAACCCTCAATAGACCAAGCTTTCTAGCCCCTGCGCCTTCATTTTAGGGTAGAACTGTCAAATTTAGCAGATAAAAATAGAGAATTTCCAGTTCAACTTGAATTTCAGATCCGCAGTGAATAATTCTTTTAATATGTCCCCTGCAATCTTTGGGACATACTTAAAAAGTTATTTGTTATTTCTCTGAAATTCAAATTGAACTGGGTGTCCCCTATTTTATTTGGCAAGCTACTTTGGGAACCCACTAGAAGAACGTGCCTTTGTTGGGGGAGGGAAGCAGTTAGTCAATATTGATTGATGATTGTGTTGCATCCCAGAGAAAGAAAAGATTGATTCAGAAAAACTCTCCCCTGGTCTCTCTCAAGCTTAAAGCTTTGAGGAGGAAGATTCCAATTACTAGAGGAACAGAAGTGGGTTAAGGCATGATCTTCCAAAAAGAGGTGCAGGTTACAGTCTGAGTCAGGTTAAACATGAACAGTCGCACATATCAAAAGCAGGGCAGGAAGGGGGCAGCTGGCTCTCCTTGCTCTGCCATGATGATTGTGTCTTAGGGTACTCGGTGTCTACAGAAGGTGGGTAAGTAAACACACCGGTCCATCTGCTCACCTACATGCTCACCTTGTCGAAATTGAAAGCCAAGCCACTTACATGGTTGCATAGTTCATTATTGGTTTATTTCTTATTTAAACAGCTTTCTGATTAAGAAAATTCCTCAGAATTAGGGACTTGGAACAAAGAAGGAAGGGATTAGGTGAAAAAACTGACATCTAAAGAATACTGTCTCTCTACTGTGTTATCTGCCAGACAGCTCTGCCAGTTGCTTGAGAGTTAAACCTGTTCTTCCTCCCTTTCCTCCTTTGTTCCCTCTTTCCCTCTCTTCCTTCTTTCCAACCTTTCTCCAGTTCGCTTTTCCTCCTCTCCCACAGGCAACCATTCAGATGTATATTTTTGTGTTCTTTTTTATTTGTATGTTGCAAAATATTCATTGTATTTTTGTATGGATGCTTTTTAAATTTACAGAAATACCACTGTGTTATATAGCTCATTTTTTAATCAGTAACATGTATTTTAAGATGCATTTATGTTGCCATGCCTACGTTGGTAAGGCATTGGTTGGTTACTTTTAACTGCTTGATTTTTTTCTTTATCCACTCTATACTCCTTGAAGGCCAAACTTGTCTTATTAATGTTAGAATCTCCAATGCCAAGTTTAGAGGCTGGCGCTTAAAAAGTGCTTAAATACTTTGTGTTGAGGATTGAAAATATGATATGAATAGGAGTGTTTAATTAAAATTTTGGTGAACTGAAAGGAATGAAATGTTGCTGAAAAAGCAACCGAGTATTATAGATATTAAGGATTCACTTAGGACAAATTTTTATGTCGTCAGAATCTTTGACAATCATTAGTTAGCTTTTCTAACTTCAACTTAATACCAGCGAGCCAGCCGTAGTCGTAAGTATGATTACCTTGGGACTTCTGAGTGTAGTTGAAAAGGTTTTAACACAGTCTCATTTAAAAGTACAGCTTTAGGAAAACAAAAGTGATACACCCAGCGCATAAATTCCAACTTAACTCACAACTGGGGTAGGATTAACCTTTAACGGAAATCAGTTAATAGCATCGCTCAAGTCCTATCAGTTCTTGTGAAATTCAAATCCCTGCCTTGAATAAAATTAAATGCAGAAAATTCCACCTTCATTTCCCTCAAGTAGGAAACTTGAATGTTTGTGTAAGAAAAAGAAGTTGACAGTAACAGCACAACAATCATGGACATAATAAAAAAAATGTTTTTGAGCTGAAAAATATGAACAATGTTAGTGAATTCATGCCTTGATCTTTTGTTTTCAACTGCTATTTATTGAGGGAGCCCCAAACATGCATTTGGCTGGGGAACTATGTGGAGGTGTCACTCAGTATCAGCACAGCCATATGAGCTACGTGTCGTAGAAGAAAAACCATAATGTGATTGAATGGGCCTTGGTGGGACTTCTTAGAAGCAGGGCCCTAGAAGCCAGTCATTCTCCTGTTGTCCCCTGCGTGTCCCTCAGGAAGAGAGGAAATACTCAAAGGACACTTAGCTTGTCCTCTGGGATTCACGGGACTGGCTGGGGGTTGTTGAGGCAGACATGCAGATGTTGGTATGAAGGAACACTAGGGCAAGTTCATCCTTGGGTTTCTGCACTTTCAGAAAGAAGCCTTCTTACAAGATTATTATAAGTTCCTTCTCAACCTTACAATATTGTGCAGTCATTAAAATCATGGACTTTGGAGCCAGACAACCCCAGTTTACAGACCAGTTCTGCCATTTACCAGCTGAAGGAGTTTTGCCAAGTGACAGAGCCTCCATGAGTATCCGTTTCATCATCTTTTTTGTTATCCAAATGACAAGGCTGAACAGGTTTCTTTACAGCAGAACTCCTTAGGGTCTTTAATATGGTAATGTCAACTGTGAATCTCTGAGAGCTTGTTAGGGTAATATAGGATTTCCCGAAGTATTTCATCATGGAGTACTTTTTTTTCTCAGAGCATCTTATAGGGCTAACTTTCTGAGCCACACATTTGGAGAATGCTGCCATATAAGGATGTTCTAGATAATTATATTTAATAAGTCATGACTGAATAATAATTACTGTTTGACTAGAAACTAAGGCACTATTCTGATGTTTTATATTTATTTTTATACATCAACCCTGTAAGATAGGTACTATTATTATCCCTACTTTGCAAATGAGAACACTGAGGCACAGAGAATTAATAACTAGCCTAAGGTCATATAGCTCTCCTCAGCCCTCTAATTTGCTGTTTAACCTAGATCTCAAGTTTTTAGTTTCAGTGTCTACATTTTTCATTTCTCCAAGTTCTGTTTGGTTCCTTTACAGATCCATCTGTTCTTTTTAACAGTGTCCTGTTCTTTCATTATAGTTTCCATTCCTTCTTTTATCTCTTTAATAATTTGAGGCATTTATTTTGTATTGTCTGAGTTTGTTTTATAATTTCTGGTTCTTGAAGTACAAATTATTGGATTTTCTATGTCTACTGACCATCCATCACTGTGGCTTATTTCCTTATATAACTTTAAAATTTTTGTGAGTGACTTTATCTCCAGGACACATGGTTATTTGTGGCTTGTTGCTGTTTATTTCTGGCACTGCAGGGTTGCTGAACTTAGCAAATAAAAATACAGAATACCCAGTTAAATTTGAATTTCAGAAAAATAACTAATTTTTAAGCATAAGTATGTCCCCAAATTGCCACTTAAAAATTGTTTGACTTAAATTCAAACTGAACTGGGTGAACTGTATTTTATCTGACAGCTCTATCTGGAGGAGTCCTCAGTACCCTGCTTTGTGAAAGTCTGTGCATAGAATGATTGTATAATTGAGTCCATTTGAATCCACAGGGACTCACAGGGGTCAGACCAATTTTTATATATTTACTTGGCTTGGGTTTCCTAGAAAATGTGGGTTGTGTACATTTGGATGCTGTGTGGTATGATCAAACTTCTAGGTTGCCCTGGGGCAGAAATACTGCCTAATATACAGGATTTTCAGTGCTAAAACCAGGACAGTATTAGCAAATGTCATGAGTTGGTCACCCTAATGCCATGCCCATGTGTGGTGTGGACTTGGAGTCCAGATTTCTTACAGAACCTTTTTTTTTTTTTTTCCTAACTCCTGAGTATTTAGCAAATTCCCTTGATATATCTGAGACTTACTGCTTAGGATTTTTCTGATTGTAATTCTCTTTTTATAAAAAGGGAAACTTCTGAAGGTCCAAAGTTAATGCAGGTATCTCTTCATCTGGCCATGTTTCCTGTCCCAAAATGGATGTTATATTCCCATCTCCTGGCCCTCTGGCCTATTTCTGGGTTTAATACTCATAGACCAGGGTGCTTGCTAAACTTTACTGGTCAGACCTTGAGTTTCCCTTCTGTTTCTTAGATTTTGTTTTTTCTTTTTCTTAAACTTTGCTGTGTATATTTTTTAGTTGTTAAACTTAATACAGCATATTTATGCATTTTTATGAGAGAGAGTTCCTCATTAACTGCCCACCATCTTGTCAGAGTGGTAAACATCTCTATAATAATTGCATTTTCTATAACAAGGATGTAAATAAAAAATTAATGTTATAAAGGGTATAATGATATTGAAACTCTCCTTTGCTGATGGGTAGGAGTGGAAACAGGTGTAACCTTTTGAAAAGATAACTTAATAAGGATTACCAAGTGCCTTGAAAATGTTTACATGCCTTAATCTAGGAATTGATCTTAAGGAAATAATCTAAAATGTAGGAAATGTTTCAAGCACAAATATATTTTTCATAACGTTCTTTATGGTAAACAACAATTGGAAGCAACTTAAACATCCCAAAATAGGAGAATGGTATCTTACAGTACTTTCATATCCTGCAGTCTTTTATAAAATTTTGTTTACAAAAATGTTACTGAGCTCCCAGCCCCCGCCTGACCCAGCGGGTGAGCAGACAAGCCTCTCAGGCTGATTAAAGAACTTGTCTGAAGTTAAGGAACGTCTGGAGAGAGAGGCTTAAAATTTGGGTGCATACCATTTCTTTAAAAGGTGGCATATCTATTTAAAACATATTGGGAAGGAATCGGAACCAAGATGGCGGAGTAGAAGGACGTGCTCTCACTCCCTCTTGCGAGAACACCAGAATCACAACTAGCTGCTGGACAATCATCGACAGGAAGACGCTGGAACTCACCAGAAAAGATACCCCACATCCAAAGACAAAGGAGAAGCCACAATGAGACAGTAGGAGGGGTGCAATCACAGTAAAATCAAATCCCATAACTGCTGGGTGGGTGACTCACAGACTGGAGAACACTTATACCACAGAAGTCCACCCACTGGAGTGAAGGCTCTGAGCCCCATGTCAGGCTTCCCAACCTGAGGGTCCAGCAATGGGAGGAGGAATTCCTAGAGAATCAGACTTTGAAAGCCAGTGGGATTTGATTGCAGGACTTCGACAGGACTGGGGGAAACAGAGACTCCACTCTTGGAGGGCACACACAAAGTAGTGTGCGCATCGGGACCCAGGGGAAGGAGCAGTGACCCCAGGGGAGACTGAACCAGACCTACCTGCTAGTGTTGGGGGGTCTCCTGCAGAGGCAGGGGTGGCTGTGGCTCACCGTGGGGACAAGGACACTGGCAGCAGAAGTTCTGGTAAGTACTCCTTGGTGTGAGCCCTCCCAGAGTCTGCCATTAGCCCTACCAAAGAGCCCAGGTAGGCTCCAGTGTTGGGTTGCCTCAGGCCAAACAACCAACAGGGAGGGTACCCAGCCCCACCCATCAGCAGCAAAACGGATTAAAGTTTTACTGAGCTCTGCCCACTAGAGCAACAGTCAGCTCTACCCACCACCAGTCCCTCCCATCAGGAAACCTGCACAAGCCTCTTTGATAGCCTCATCCACCAGAGGGCAGACAGCAGAAGCAAGAACAGTCCTGCAGCCTGTGGAACAAAAACTACATTCACAGAAAGATAGACAAGATGAAAAGTCAGAGGGCTATGTACCAGATGAAGGAACAAGATAAAACCCCAGAAAAACAACTAAATGAAGTAGGGATAGGCAACCTTCCAGAAAAAGAACACAGAATAACGATAGTGAAGATGATTCAGGACCTCGGAAACACAATGGAGGCAAAGATCGAGAAGATGCAAGAAATGTTTAACAAAGACCTAGAAGAATTAAAGAACAAACAAACAGAGATGAACAATACAATAACTGAAATGAAAACTACACTAGAAGGAATCAATAGCAGAATAACTGAGGCAGAAGAATGGATAAGTGACCTGGAAGACAGAATGGTGGAATTCACTGCTGTGGAACAGAATAAAGAGAAAAGAATGGAAAGAAATGAAGACAGCCTAAGAGACCTCTGGGACAACAACACTTGCATTATAGGGGTCCCAGACGGAGAAGAGAGAGAGAAAGGACCAGAGAAAATATTTGAAGAGATTATAATCAAAAGCTTCCCTAACATGGGAAAGGAAATAGCCACCCAAGTCCAGGAAGTGCAGAGAGTCCCATACAGGATAAACCCAAGGAGAAACACACCAAGACACATAGTAATCGAACTGGCAAAAATTAAAGACAAAGAAAAACTATTGAAAGCAGCAAGGGAAAAACAACAAATAACATACAAGGGGACTCCCATAAGGTTAACAGCTGATTTCTCAGCAGAAACTCTACAAGCCAGAAGGGAGTGGCATGTTATACTTAAAGTGATGAAAAGAAAGAAGCTACAGCCAAGATTACTCTACCTGGCAAGGATCTCATTCAGATTCGATGGAGAAATCAAAAGCTTTACAGACAAGCAAAAGCTAAGAGACTTTAGCACCACCAAACCAGCTCTACAACAAATGCTAAAGGAACTTCTCTAAGTGGGAAACACAAGAGAAGAAAAGGACCTACAAACACAAACCAAAACAATTAAGAAAATGGTTATAGGAACATACATATCGATAATTACCTTAAACATGAATGGATTAAATGCTCCAACCAAAAGACACAGGCTTGCTGAATGGATACAAAAACAAGACCCATCTATATGCTATCTACAAGAGACCCACATCAGACCTAGTGACACATACAGACTGAAAGTGAGGGGATGGAAAAAGATATACCATGCAAATGGAAATCAAAAGAAAGCTGGAGTAGCAATACTCATATTAGATAAAATAGACTTTAAGATAATGTTACAAGAGACAAGGAAGGACACTACATAATGATCAAGGGATCAATCCAAGAAGAAGATGTAACAATTATAAATACATAAGGACCCAACATAGGAGCACCGCAATACATAAGGCAACTACTAACAGCTTTAAAACAGGAAATCGACAGTAACACAATAATAGTGGGAGACTTTAACACCTCAGTTACACCAATGGACAGATCATCCAAACAGAAAATTAATAAAGAAACTAAAGATTGAAATGACACAATAGACCAGATAGATTTAATTGATATTTATAGGACATTCCATCCAGAAACAGCAGACTACACTTTCTCCTCAAGTGCACATGGAATATTCTCCAGGATAGATCACATCTTCGGTCACAAATCAAGACTCAGTAAATTTAAGAAAATAGAAGTCATGTCAAGCATCTTTTCTGACCACAATGCTAAGAGATTAGAAATGAATTACAGGGAAAAAAAACGTAAAAAACACAGACACATGGAGGCTAAACAATACGTTACTAAATAACCAAGAGATCACTGAAGAAATCAAAGAGGAAATAAAAGAAAAAAAATACCTAGAGCCAAATGACAATGAAAACACAATGATCCGGGCTTCCCTGGTGGTGCGGTGGTTGAGAGTCTGCCTGCCGATGCAGGGGACACGGGTTCGTGCCCCGGTCCGGGAAGATCCCACAAGCCACGGAGTGGCTGGGCCTGTGAGCCATGGCCGCTGGGCCTGTGCGTCCGGAGCCTGTGCTCCGCAACAGGAGAGGCCACAACAGTGAGAGGCCCGTGTACCGCAAAAAAAAAGAAAGGAAAAAAAAAACCCACAATGATCCAAAACCTATGGGCTGCAGCAAAAGCAGTTCTAAGAGGGAAGTTTATAGCTATACAAGCCTACCTCAAGAAACAAGAAAAATCTCAAATAAACAATCTAACCTTTCACCTAAAGGAACTAGAGAAAGAAGAACAAACAAAACCCAAGGTTAGCAGAAGGAAAGAAGTCATAAAGATCAGAGCAGAAATAAATGATATAGAAACAAAGAAAACAATAGCAAAGATCAATAAAACTAAAACCTGGTTCTTTGAGAAGAGAAACAAAATTGATAAAACATTAGCCAGACTCATCAAGAAAAAGAGGGAGAGGACTCAAATCAATAAAGTTAGAAACGAAAAAGGAGAAGTTACAAGAGACACTGCAGAAATACAAAGCATCCTAAGAGACTACTACAAGCAACTCTATGCCAATAAAATGGACAATCTGGAAGAAATGGACAAATTCTTAGAAAGGTATAACCTTCCAAGACTGAACCAGGAAGAAATAGAAAATATGAACAGACCAATCACAAGGAATGAAATTGAAACTGTGATTAAAAATCTTCCAACAAACAAAAGTCCAGGACCAGATGGCTTCACAGGTGAATTCTATCAAACATTTAGAGAAGAGCTAACACCCATCCTTCTCAAACTCTTCCAAAAAATTGCAGAGGAAGGAACACTCCCAACCTCATTCTATGTGGCCACCATTACCCTGATACCAAAACCAGACAAAGATACTACAAAAAAAGAAAATTACAAACCAATATCACTGATGAATATAGATGCAAAAATCCTCAACAAAATACTAGCAAACAGAATCCAAGAGCACATTAAAAGGATCATACACCATGATCAAGTGGGATTTATTCCAGGGATGCAAGGATTCTTCAATATATGCAAATCAATCAATGTGATACACCATATTAACAAATTGAAGAATAAAAACCATATGATCATCTCAATAGATGGAGAAAAAGCTTTTAATAAAATTCAACACCCATTTATGATAAAACCTCTCCAGAAAGTGGGCATAGAGGGAACCTACCTCAACATAATAAAGGCCATATATGACAAACCCACAGCCAACATCATTCTCAATGGTGAAAAACTGAAAGCATTTCCTCTAAAATCAGGAACAATACAAGGATGTCCACTCTCACCAGTATTATTCAACATAGTTTTGGAAGTCCTAGCCACGGCAGTCAGAGAAGAAAAAGAAATAAAAGGAATACATATTGGAAAAGAAGAAGTAAAACTGTCACTGTTTGCAGATGACATGATACTATGCCTAGAGAATCCTAAAGATGCCCCCAGAAAAATACTAGAGCTAATCAATGAATTTGGTAAAGTTGCAGGATACAAAATTAATGCACAGAAATCTCTTGCATTCCTATACACTAATGATGAAAAATCTGAAAGAGAAATTAAGGAAACACTTCCATTTACCATTGCAACAAAAAGAATAAAATACCTAGGAATAAACCTACCTGAGGAGACAAAAGACCTGTATGCAGAAAACTATAAGACACTGATGAAAGAAATTAAAGATGATACCAACAGATGGAGAGATATACCATGTTCTTGGATTAGAAGAATCAATCTTGTGAAAATGACTATACTACCCAAAGCAATCTACAGATTCAATGCAATCCCTATCATATTACCAGTGGCATTTTTTTACAGAACTAGAACAAAACTTAAAATTTGTATGGAGACACAAAAGACCCTGAATAGTCAAAGCAGTGTTGAGGGAAAAAACGGAGCTGGAGGAATCAGACTCCCTGACTTCAGACTATACTACAAAGCTACAGTAATCAAGACAATATGGTACTGGCACAAAAACAGAAGCATAGATCAATCGAACAGGATAGAAAGCCCAGAGATAATCAAAAATTTCCCTAACATGTAAAAGAAGGAAATTAGCACACTCCCTAACACCATACACAAAAATAAACGCAAAATGGATTAGAGACCTAAATGTAAGAGCGGACACTATGAAACTCTTAGAGGAAAACATAGGAAGAACACTCTTT
This sequence comes from Delphinapterus leucas, assembly GCF_059928025.1. NCBI lineage: Eukaryota > Metazoa > Chordata > Mammalia > Artiodactyla > Monodontidae > Delphinapterus > Delphinapterus leucas. Next base: position 100,277,258 of record NC_143134.1, on the reverse strand, counting down.
GACATAAATCACAGCAAGATCTTTTCTCTATTTTTTTGTTTTTGTTTTACGCAGGCCTCTCACTGTTGTGGCCTCTCCCATTGTGAAGCATAGGCTCCAGACGCGCAGGCTCAGCGGCCATGGCTCACGGGCCCAGCCGCTCCGCGGCATGTGGGATTTTCCCGGACTGGGGCACGAACCCGTGTCCCCTGCATCGGCAGGCAGACTCTCAACCACTGCGCCCGCAGGGAAATCCAGCAAGATCTTTTCTGATCCACCTCCTAGAGTAATGGAAATACAAACAAAAACAAATGGGACCTAATGAAACGTAAAACCTTTTGCACAGCAAAGGAAACCATAAACAAGACGAAAAGACAACCCTCAGAATGGGAGAAAATATTTGCAAATGAATCAATGGACAAAGGATTAATCTCCAAAATATAGAAACAGCTCATGCAGCTCCATATTAAAAAAGCAAACAACCCAATCCAAAAATGGGCAGAAGACCCAAATAGACATTTCTCCAAAGAAGACATACAGATGGCCAAGAAGCACGTGAAAACCTGCTCAGCATCACTAATTATTAGAGAAATGCAAATCAAAACTACAATGAGGTATCACGTCACACCAGTTAGAATGGGCATCATCAGAAAATCTACAAACAATAAATGCTGGAGAGGGTGTGGAGAAAAGGGGACCCTCTTGCACTGTTGGTGGGAATGGAGATTGATACAGCTACTATGGAGAACAATATGGAGATCCCTTAAAGAACTAAAAATAGAATTACCTTATGACCCAGCAATCCCACTACTGGGCAGATACCCAGAGAAAATCAGAATTCAAAAAGACACATGCACCCCAGTGTTCATTGCAGCACTGTTTTCAATAGCCAGGTCATGGAAGCAACCTAAATGCCCATCGACAGACAAATGGATAAAGTAGATGTGGTACATATATACAATGGAATATTAGCCATAAAAAGGAACGAAACTGGGTCATTTGTTGAGACGTGGATGGATCTAGAGACTGTCATACAGAGTGAAGTAAATCAGAAAGAGAAAAACAAATATCGTATATTAACGCATATATGTGGAACCTAGAAAAATGTTACAGATGAACTGGTTTGCAGGGCAGAAATTGTGACACAGATGTAGAGAACAAACATATGGACACCAAGGGGGGAAAGCAGCGGGGGGGTGTGGGTGATGGTGTGATGAATTGGGCAATTGGGATTGACATGTATACACTGATGTGAATTAAATTGATGACTAATAAGAATCTGCTGTATAAAAAAATAAATAAAATAAAATTCAAAAAAAAATTTTACCGAATTTGAAAGTTTATTCCATATTTTTACTGAGGATATAGTACCACAAACTGTGCTGACTCTTTTATATTAACTGACTCTCCATATTTCATGAACTAGCTGTTATTATTCTCTCCATTTTACAGGTGAAATTTTCAGAGAGAATGCCAGTCTGCCTGACTCCAAAGCTTATTCTCAAAACCACCAAGCTAGGACCTCACAATTGTGTTTAAATTCTAGAGTAAAATCAAAAGTGTCTTCATGACCTTTATCAGATATGTGTTTTGCAAATATTTTCTCTCAGTCTATGGTTTGTCTTTTGATTTTCCTAATGGTGTTTTTTGAAGAACAGAGTTTTGTATTTTGATGGAGTTAATTTATCAGTCTTTTGTGGATTATGTTTTGTTAGTTTATGTAAGTTATCTTTGCTTAATCTAAGGTCACAAATATTTTGTCCTGTTTCTTTCAGAATTTTCATAGTTTTAGGCTTTATTTTTAGTGCTATGATTCATTATGAGTTAACTTTTATATGTTGTGCATAGTATGGAGTTCTGGTTTTCTTTTTGCACATGAATGTTCAACTTTTTCAGTACCATTTGCTGAAAATGTACCTTTCACCTTTGCTTAAAATCAAACATGTGAGTCTACTTCTGGAATCTATTTTGTTTAACTGATGTATGTGTCTGTTCTTTTGCCATTTCCATACTGTCATGACTACTATAACTTTATAGTAAGTCTTCAAATCAGATAATGTGAATTCTCTATTGTTGTTCTTTTCCAAGTTGTTTGGGTTATTCTGTTTCTTTGCGTTTCCATATAAATTTTAGAATTGATTGTGTATTCCAAAATTGTGACTGTGTTGAATCTGTAGATCGATTTGAGTAGAATTGTTGTCCTAACTGTATAAAGTCTTCCAATACATGAACACAGCATCTCCATTCACTTAGCCTTTCTTTGATTTTTTTATCTGCGTTTTGTTATTTTCAATATATAGATTTTGCACATATTTTGAAGATTTATTTTTAAATATTTCATGTTTTCAGGTGCTATTTTAAATGTTATATTTTTCAATTTCAATTTATAATTGTTCATTGCTAATATATAGAAATACAGTTGATTTATGTTGTATTAACCACGTATACTGCAATCTTACTAAACTCACTTATTAGTTTTAGTGGCTTTTTTTAAAAAGATTTATTTATTTATAATTTATTTATTTAATTTATTTCTGTCTGCATTTTAGTCTTAGTTGCGGCCTGCGGGATCTTCATTGAGGCATCCAGGATCTTTCGTTGTGGTCCGTGGGCTTTTCTCTAGTTGTGGTGTGCGGGTTTTTTTCTCTTCTCTAGTTTTGGCACGCAGGCTCCAGGGCTCGTGGGCTCTGTAGTTATGGTGCGTGGGTTCCAGAGCGTGTGGACTCTGTAGGTTGCAGCATGCGGGCTCTAGTTGAGGCACGCGAGCTCAGTAGTTGTGGCGCACGGGCTTAGTTACCCCGCGGCATGTGGGACCTTAGTCCCCTGACCAGGGATTGAACCTGTGTCCCCTGCATTGCAAGGCGGATTCTTTACCACTGAACCACGAGGGAAGTCCCTTAGTAGCTTTTTAAAAGATTCTTTGGGGCTTTTTATGTAGACATGTCAGTGAAGAGAGTCAGTTTTATTTCTTATTTTATAATCGGTATGCCTTTTATTTCCTTTTCTTTCTGTATTGCACTGGCTGGGACCTCCAATATGATGCTGCATAGAAATGGGGACAGCGGACTATAAAGTGGGTTTTATGTAGTTAACAACAATTTAAAGCAATTGAAATTAGAGGAAAATTCGTATGTATGCTGTGTGTTAGGGTGACCAAATGATTCTGGTTTGCTAGGGACTTTCCAAGTTTTATCAATGAAAGTCTTGTGTCCTGAGAACCCTCTCTGTCCCAGGCATTCCTGGACAGTTGGTCATCCTGGTGTGTGTGCTCTGTGTGTTTGTGGCGTGCATATGTGTGTGTGTGTGTGTGTGTGTGTGTGTGTAGGGGCATTTGAAGGTGGAGAATAGGGAATAAAATAACTTAATTCTCTTTCCAGACCCACCTTTAAATTACATGGTAACTTCACTTACTAACACTTTATTATAAGAAATATGTATATAAGAAAAGGAAGCTGGGAGAAAAAGAAGTCTTTATCATTCAGCTGGTTTTTGGCACTAACAAGTAATTATAATTAAAGAGAAATAAATATCATTTTGTTTTCTAAAATAGGCACTGTTTAATTGAGAGTAAAATATGTGTAGAAAACACTACAGTAAGTAAAAGACAAACAGCCCAATAGAAAGAGAAAATATAAAAATAGTTCACAGAAATGTAAATCAAAATGGCCTATAAAAATATTAAAAGATGCTCTACCTCATTAACAATCAGGGAAATGCCAATTAAAGCAGAGAAATACCATTTCACACTTATCCAATTGACCAAAATTAAATAGTTCAACAGTGCCAAGTTTTCGTAAGAAATGAGCACGGTCATTCTGGGGGGAGTGCAAATTGTTTAAACCCCTTTAGAGAGTGATTTGGAAATACCTTGCTAAAATGAAGATATGTGTCTCTATGACAGCTAGTTTTATGTTTAGATATAGGTACCCTAGAAAACTTCTCTTCTCTGTGTAATATGACATTTAGGATGTTTATTATTGAATTGTTTGCAATATTGAAAATTTAAAAACCATCTAAATGCTCATCGATAGGGCAATGGAAAAGCAGTGGACATTTCATAGCCGTGAACCTCATGAGCTAGACACATGTGTCAGGAAGGATGACTTTGGAAAACCCAAGTTGAGTGAAAAGAATCAAATCTTGTTAATACACCATTTACATACATGTTTAAAACATACAAAGCAATATTGTCTGTTACTTATGGATTTAAACGTATGTGGGGTAAAAGCATAAAAACAGAAGAGCCATACAAGTTCAGGAGAATGGCTTCTTAGAGGAAGGGGGAGGAAAATAGGCTCAAGGACAGTACAAAGAGGATTCAACTCAACCTATAATGTTATATTTCTTTAATAAAAAAAACTAAAACAAATTCCACCAAGATGTTAACATTATAACATTCTGTGCTATGGGTATTGAGTGTTTGATGTACTAAACAATTTAAGAAAGACAAAGTTAAAAAAAAAGAGAAAATAAAATTAATGCAGGTGATTTAGAGCCAAAATTCTTTTGGGCTGCACTTTACATTTCATAGATAAGCAAGCTTTGTTTTCCCAATTTGGTTAAAATGCTTTTTTTAATCTTTATGTTTTCTGAGCAAGTAGTCATAAGAGGAAGATTCATGTACGGCTCATACCAAAAAGAAAAAAAAAAACAAAAATGAATCCTGTAAACTTTTCCAATTTAGAGTTTGGTACAAATCTGTCATATGTCCCAATGAATAAAATGAATAATTATTTATCCTAATATATACTTTAGTGCCTAGTCACATGCAAAAAAATATGTAGTTTCGGCATAATCTTTCATAGTAATCCTTAGGATGCTCATGAAAACCATACTCAGAGTATCATCTGAGTCATTTACGTTTTGATTATGATTTGTAGAGTGGAGTTAAATCTAAAATGAAGAAGTCCTTAGTTATATTAACTACAGATATTATCATTATAATTCTTTTTATTTTTTGTTTCTGTCATTTTATGAATCATGGGCAGTCATGCAAGGATCCAAGACACAAATGGGGCTGAGCAAGAGTAGTTTGATCCACCCAGTTTTTCTGAGTCTGAAAAGCAAACTCTGATCCTTTTTCCAGTTTCTCTCATAGACCTTCAACCCTCTTCTTTACACTATTTGACCAGTTATTTCCTGCCTCTTCCTCCCCATGCCAGGGACCCACTCTTCACCATCAACGTTAGAGTGTTCTTCCCACTCTCCAAAATATCATGCCTGTTCTAAACATGGCAGTGATGCTGTGGATTGTTATTTTTTCAATGATACAGATATACCTCACATGTAATCTATAATTGTGGTTGGTTTGGAGAAATGAAATTGGGAGTTGTCCAGGTATTCCTGCTCTTTTGAAATGTTCAGCTTTATACTTTGGCTTCTGGACTATGATTCAGGAGTGTCTGCTGTAAGCCAGATATTGTTCTTCAAACTGTACCACATAGTCTCGTAATTTGCAGGACTTTAAGGAACCCACCCTCCCTCCCTCCCTCCCTCTCTCCCTCCCTCCCTCTCTCCCTCCCTCCCTTCCTCCCTTCCTTCCTCCCTTCCTTCCTTCCTTCCTTCCTAATCTAATGTGCACAGAGAAAGCCTAGTAGCCTACCTATCTGCTTTTAAATGCAAAGTATAAGGAACAATAAAATGTATGACTTTTATTTTCAAAGTCTGACTTACTTCTTCCACATCAGCTCTTCCTTTTATATTCTCAGTCTCAGTTAATGACCCAGATAGAAACCACAAAACCATCTTTGATGTTTCTCCTCATTTCTTCCTCAACTAACGTGTCCATTTTTGGTCCATTCTGACTTCATTTCTTTAACCTGGCCTCTCCTCTCTGTCCATGTACCTTCATCGCAATTCAAGATTTGTTTTCTCTCCTAGACTAGAGCAAGAGCCACTTAATTAATCTCCCTGTGTATTAATTTCCTAGGAATGCCATAACAAATCACCTCAAACTTGGTGGCTTAAAACCACAGAATTTTTTTCTCTCATAGTTCAGGAGGCCAGAAGTCTGAAATCAAGGTGTCGGCAGAGTTGGTTCCTTCTCAAGGCTCTGAAGGAGAAACTATCCCATGCATCTTTCCTGGCTTCTGGTGTTGCCAGCTCTCCTTGGCGTTCCTTGGCTTATAGATGTATCACTCCAGTCTCTGCCTCCATCTTCATGTTCCCTTCCTCTCTGTGTCCTTTTGTCTCTTATAAGAAGCCTTTCATTAGATTTAGGGCCCACCTGAATCCAATATGATCTCATATCAATTCTTACCTTAAATACATCTGCCAAGACATTATTTCCAAATAACGTCACATTCTGAGGTTCCAGGTAGACATGAATTTTTGGCAAGCACCATTCAGTCCATCTATTCACCCTGCATCTCATATCTCTCTACGCCATGATTTTTACTCCATACAGCACAGGAGAATTTTCTTCAGCACAGATTTCATTATGCTATTTCCTCACTTAAAACTCTTCAGTGACTTTTAATTGCCTACCAGCCAAGGAGCAATCCTTTAACTTGGAAATCAAGGCTCTTTATGCTCTGGATGCAAACTTCCTTTAAAGTTTTGTTTCTTTTCACTCCCTCCCAGCTGCAAGCATCCAGATACTCTTGCCACATGGGAACACTTTCTCCGTGTGCCTTGGCTCCTGGTAATCTGTCTGCTTGACTCTCTCCAGTATCCCCATTCACCTTGTACAGACCTATGCTGCTCATCTTCCAGGCCCAGCTTAAATGTCACCTTCTGGATGGAATATCCCAAGCTTTCTTTCCTGCTCCACCCCCCCTCACAGCACATGATGCATCTCCACTACAGTATATGTCACACTAGACACCATAGTGAGATTACTAGTTTATTACATGATGAGGTTTTAAAGAAGAAGGTTGTTTCCTTACTCTTCTCTGTAGCTCCATGAAGAAAATCATGGCTGGCATGTTGCTGTAGCATAGTGGTTGAGCACTTGGACTCTAGACTAGGATTGTCTGGGTCTGAGTTTCTGCCTCACTGCTACCTATGTGGCTTTGACAAGCTACTTACTTAAGTTTCTCTCATGTATAAAATGGATGAAATAATAGTGCCCACATAGTAGGGTTGTTATGAAGACTTAATGAGTTACTCCATGAAAAGTGCATAGAGCAATGCTATCTTATTATGTTACCAGAATTGCTCAGTTTGTTTTCATTGAGGGAGGATGAGATGAGTGGAAGGATGAATGGGGGGGCGAATGAATGTGTGAATGAACACCCAAAGATTGGTTTCCTCTTTTCTGACTTTCTTATTTCCATTAATACTTACCAGCTTTCTCCATTTTTGCCAGGCCTCAAATCTCAGGCATCTCCTCCTTACCTTGCCACTCATATCCATCTGTCCATGTATGAATGAATTCATGCAACATGCATTTATTTATTTCATTAATTCTACAAGTATTGAGTGCCTGAGTAAAAATTCTTAGAAACACTTTAACTTCTCAATTGGAAACTAAAAGTTTAATTCTTGTCACTCAGAACTTCTAGTCTAGCAGAAAAGAATACACTTGATCAAAATAGAAGGCACAGAGAAACACAGGTACAAATAAAGTGCTGTCAGAATCTGAGGCAGAAGGTATATGTAGAGTTCTCTTCATGTGGGAATATCTGGAAAGGCTAGTTAGAGAAGGTGGCATCTGAAGTTTATTTCTTCAGCTCATAAAGTTTAAGATAGGTATTTCTGTTCAGTGAGCGGCTCTCTGCTAGAAGACATTCAAGGACCTAGCACCCTTCCATTTGTGATTCTTGCATCTTCATCACATGACTTCCAAGGTCGCTATACTTGTCTGCTTCAGGCTGGCAGAAGGGAGAAGAGCATAGAGGATTACATGTGAGAGGTTTTGATGGGTCAGATCTGGAAGTGGCACCCATCACTTCAACTCACTCTGTACTGTCTAGAACCAAAGCTCATGTCCATGTCTAACTACAAAGAAGCCTGGGAATGGTAATCTCACTGTGTGCCCAGGGCAAAGAGGAAATGGGTATGGTGAACAGCTAGCTAGTCTCTGTCTCAGTGCATGAAGAATTTAGAATAGCTGTGTATGCGATGAGAGTATGTACATAATAGTTAAAAATAGCCAGCCTCTTGCCAACTAGGAGCAGTTGTCGTCAGGAAAACACTGCTGCAGAAACACGCATGAGGAACAGAAAAAAAAGGAGATTTACTCAGAGGCAAGCATTGATGTTAAAGGGATAATTAATTAATTTTCTGTGCTGGTCCTGTGAAGTATATTTTCAAAAAGAGAGGAAGAACGACTTCCCTTTTTGTTTCCATGAAGCTTTTGTACAAATCATTCTTCTGAGAAACCAGCTCATTCAACTAATGTCTACAGTATACCATTGCTTTAGCATTTCATAGACATCTGAAACTCAGAGTACCAAATATTGAACTCATTATCCTTTCCCCCTATTTTTCCCCACTTATAGGATTCTTAATTTCATTTATCAAAATAAGGGTCAGAAAAACCCAGCTATAAAATCCAGCTATAGATTTTTAAAAACTTTTTCTTGAATAATAATATATACATGTTACTCATGTGTGGCTCAATGACTTTTCACAAACTAAACACACTCATGTAATGAGCACCCAGATCAAGAAAGAGAACCTGACTAGCACTCTAGAAGCTATCCTGGGTTGGCCTTCCAGCCACTATTTACCACCCCTGACCCCAGTCCCCCAGTCATGATCCTTATGACTTATTATATATTGTCTTATTTCTATACTTTTTATAAATGGAATCATGTAGTATATACTCTTTTGTGTCTTGACACCTTTTGCTTCACATTATGCTCTTGAGATTTATCCATATTGTTTTGTGTAATTGCAGATCATTACAATAGGTCCCCCCTTATCTGTGAGGGGGGTACATTCCAAGAACCCCTGTGGATCCCTGAGACTGTGGATAGTACCAATTCCTATATATACTATGTTTTTCTCCTATACATACATACCTATGACAAAATTTAATTTATAGATTAGGCACAAAAAGAGATTAACAACAATAATAAAAAGAACAATTAAAGAGACTATCTTTTTTCCATTGTATAGTCTTGCCTCCTTTGCTGTAGATTAATTGACCATAGGTGTGTGGGTTTATTTCTGGGCTTTCTATCCTGTTCTATTAATCTATATTTCTGGTTTTTTGCCAGCACAATACTGTTTTGATTACTGTAGTTTTGTAGTATAGTCTGAAGTCAGGGAGCCTGGTTCCTCCAGTTACATTTTTCTTTTTCAAAATTGCTTTGGCTGTTTGGGGTCTTTTGTGTCTCTGTACAAATTTTAAATTTTTTGGTTCTAGTTCTGTGAAATATGCCATTGGTAATTTGATAGGGATTGCACTGAATTTATAGATTGCCTTGGGTAGTATAGTCATTTTGACAATATTGATTCTTCCAATCCAAGAACATGGTGTACCTCTCCATCTGTTTGTGTCACCTTTGGTTTCTTTCATCAGCATCTTATAGTTTTCAGAGTACAGGTCTTTTGCCTCCTTAGATATGTTTATAAATTAGAACATTCTCTAACACCATACACAAAAATAAACTCAAAATGGATTAAAGACCTAAATGTAAGACCAGATACTATAAAACTCTTAGAGGAAAACATAGGCAGAACACTATTTGACATAAATTGCAGCAATATCTTTTTCAGTCTGTCTCCTAGAGTAATGGAAATTAAAAAAGAAATAAAACAAATGGGACCTAATTAAACTCAAAAGCTTTTGCACAGCAAAGGATACCATAAACAAAACTAAAAGACAACCCACAGAATGGGAGAAAATATTTGCAAATGATGCGACCGACAAGGAATTAATCTCCAAAATTTACAAACAGCTCATGCAGCTCAATATCAAAAACAAAAACAACCCAATCAAAAAATGGGCAGAAGACCTAGATAGACATTTCTCCAGAGAAGACATATAGATGGCCAATAGGCACATGAAAAGAGGCTCAACATTGCTAGTTATTAGAGAAATGCAAATCAAAACTACAGTGAGATATCACCTTACACCAGGCAGAATGGCCATCATCAAAAAGTCTACAAACCATAAATGCTGGAGAGGGTGTAGAGAAAAGGGAATCCTCCTACACTGTTGGTGGGAATGTAAATTGGTACAGCCACTATGGATAACAGTATGGAGGTTCCTTTAAAAACTAATAATAGAGCTACCATATGATCCAGCAATCCCACTCCTGGGCATATATCCAGAGAAAACCATAGTTTGAAAAGATACATGCACTCCAATGTTCATTGCAGTGCAGTTTATAATAGCCAAGACATGGAATCAACTTAACTGTCCATCGACAGATGAATGGATAAAGAAGATGTGGTACATATATACAATGGAATAGTACTCATCCATTAAAGAAAATGAAATGATGCCATTTGTAGCAACATGGATGGACCTAGAGATTATCATACTAAGTGAAGTAAGTCAGACAGAGAAAGACAAATATCATATGATATCGCTTATGTGCAGAATCTAAAAAACGATTCAAATGAACTTATTTACAAAACAGAAACAGACTCACAGACTTAGAAAACAAACTTATGGTTACCAAAGGGGAAAGGTTGTGGGGAGGGATAAATTGGGATTTTGGGGTTGACATGTACACATGATTATATTCAAAATAGATAATCAACAAGGACCTACTGTATAGCACAGGGAACTCTGCTCAGTATTCTGTAATAAACTAAATGGGAAAAGAATTTGAAAAAGAACAGATATATGAATATGTATAACTGAATCACTTTGCTGTACACCTGAAACTAACGCAACATTGTAAATCAACTATAGTCCAATACAAAATAAAATTTAAAAAAATTAAAAATTAAAAAAAGAACAATTATAACAATATTCTGTAATAAAGGTTATGCGAATGTGGTCTCACTCTCTCAAAATACCTTATTGTACTGTACTCACCCTTCTTGTGATGACGTGCGATGATAAAATGCCTACGCGATGAGATGAAGTGCATGAAATAGGCAGCATGACATAGTGTTAGGCTGTTATTTACCTTCTGACAATATGTATGTCAGAAGGAGGATCACCTGCTTCGGGTGATCCTGGGTCATGAAACCACGATGATGTCAATAGTTGGATGTCAGCAGTAGACATCAGTGGTTGGGGATCCCAGGCAAGATGGAATGGGATGGTGTGAGATTTCATCATGCAACTCAGAACGGTGTGCAATTGAAAACTTATTAATTGCTTATTTCCTGAATTTCCCATTTAATATTTTCAGACAGGGGTTGACCACTGGTAAGTGAAACTGTGAAAACAAAACTGGGTAAGGAGGCTACTATAATTTATTTATCCATTGTATTACTGATGGACATCTGGGTAATTTTCTGCTTTTGGCTTTACTAATAATACTGCTTATGAACACTCTAGTATATGCCTTTTGGTGATGAAATATATGCTTTTCTTTTAGGGATATACCTAGGAGTGAAATTACAGGTCATAAAGTATTAGGCAATCTTTTAATCTTTAGAACCAGTTATAATTTTGTTTTTCTTCTCATTCTCTGCATCATCTGAGCTCCCAAAATCTAATGCTCCTGATTGGAGCAAGGCTAAAGAGGAGGTAACCACTCATTCTCTTGCAGTTCTTCCATCCTGCTTATGGATAGGAGAAACTAGTTGTCTGTCCCTCAGCTTTCCTAGCCTGCGTTGATAGACTCTCAGAGATCTCCGGAGTGTCTCCTCACCTAGTCTGGAATAAGAACTGGGAGAGAGAACATACCTGACCTAGCTGATTGATAGTGAGACCCTGGTAAGGACTGGGCTTTAGTAAACTCTCTCAAAGGACCAGAAGCCTTTTAAAATCATCTACTCATAGGTGTCCATTGTTGTATCATCAACAGAAATAAAGCCTCTATGTCCTTCCCTCAAATGCCAGTGGAAGGCATGACTAGGTTGTGAAATGGTCAAAGAGAAAGGATGGCAGGAGTCACAGCAGGACAGGATGCCAGAAGATTAAAGTAATCCCCCCTCTACTCTTGCTGCTCTTCCAGACATCTGGCCACCCAGGCCAGGAAGCTGGGAGTCAGCCTTCTCTTTGTTTTATTTTCACATCTAATCAATCACTAAGTTTCATTTATTCTGCCATTATTGTCTCTCAAGTCTTTTCTTTCTCCGTCCTCCCTGCCATGGTTCAGCCCCACATCATCTGTCTTCTTCCCTGCATCACCAGTGTCTTAACTGTCCTTATTCCTCTATTCCTCACCCCCTCTCAGACACTTGCCCTCCATTTGTCACTTCTCCTCATTTGCTAGCACAGGTGATTCTAAAATAGAAATCTGGTTGAGATATTTATTCCCCAATCAGAATCCTTCATTAATCCCCATGGCCTTCAGTGTAAAGTGCAAACTCCTTATTTGGATATACCTGACAAGGTCAGGGATCAAGGATGAATACAATTTGATTACTGTCTATTTCTTTAGTCTCATGTCTTACCACATCTCTCTCCCGTAGAACCCTTTGTTCCAGCTATACTGCACAGCTTGTAATTCTGGAGAATGTCATACTATCTCTCATTTTGCACACACTGCTCCCTCAACCCTCATTCCTTACCCTGCCTTCCTCTGTTATCTCCTTTTCTCTTCAAGTATAATACAAGATGTCATGTGCCTTCCAGCCAATCTGTGACTCCCTCAAAGTTGGGATGGGATCCTTGCTTAAGGGTCTAATAGATCTTATACTTTCCTCAGTAACAGTGTATGACGATGATCTATTTGTCTGTCTCTTTCCTAGTGATTCTCAACTTTGGCTCCTCCTTGGGCTTCGCCCCAGTGATTATAATTTAATTAGTTAGCAGCGGGGCCCATTAGGAATTATTTAAAGCCTTAGGTAATTTTAATGTGCATTCAGGGTTTAGAAACACTGTCCCAGATGCTAAGTTCCTCTGATCTTGAACCTCTTCTTAACTAACAGTATATCTCCTCAGGACCTGTGTAAGAGTGGGTTTTCCAGGCTCTGTCACAATTTGTTGAGTAAATCAGTATAGACCATGAAAGAGGAAGTTTTGGGGGCATAATTAGCGGTTCAGGAAGGGGAGGGGTTATTCTAGTCTCTGGTTGAGACCAAGCACCTTTCCTTGAATACTCATCCCTGCAGAGCTTGGCCAAGCTTAAGATGCTGGAAACGTGCCAATCCCCTACCTGGGAGATGTTTAAACTTGGAATGTTTCAGCTCCATTTACGCATTTCAGCCTCACTGGTCCGTCAATCACAAACGTTCTATGCATGAGTGAGTCTGGAAAGAGTGGGAGTTTCCTAGCTCTGTAGCTTATGGTATAATACAATAATTAATAGAATAGACAGAGTTTATTTAAGTGGGAGGACAGGGGATCATGGCTGTTAAAATTATTTTTTATGGCTCTTCTCTAATCTTTTAGAGTTACATTTAGTAGAAGACATTCCTGTTATTCAAAGACCAGCTATTAAAGCAGCTTATATCCCCCCACCCTATGTACACTACAAATAAAAGAATACTGAAACTGATCATATTAGCCGTGCTCTCAGTGAAGGCTTTAGTTCTGAACTCATATGTGTCTTCATTATGTCTTTAAAACATGTACCCTATCAGCTCTTTTTTGGCACTTTGTACATAGCAAATACTGAAACTCTTTCTGAATTCAGAAAGGAAAAAAAGAACAGATATATTTTCAGTGGATACCAGACTCCAGCCTTTTATTTTTCCTTTCTTCCTCTCTCTCTGCCAGGGTGATGAACATATCCTACTTTGCTATTTAGAATTGTGTTATTTTTAATGTTTTAATGACTAGAGTAAAAGCCTTCACTGAGTCTGACCAGTGAAATGGAATGAAATGCAGTGAAATGCAGACTATCTAATGGAGACAACCTTGTTTATAGCTCCTGTCTTTCTGTTGGTTTTGTAGCCTTCAGTGGATCCTGGGTCCTAAGGCAAAGAGTAAGGACACAGGTTGTCATTTCAGAAAAAAAGCTAAGAGAGGATAGAGATTAACCGTCTTGTGGACCCTAAGTAGATCTTTCCTTGTAAATGCTGCACAGATAGAAATAGGGCAGTGATGTGATGGGTGGGTTCCCGAGCCCTTCTGATGTGTGCTTTCATTCCTAACAGAACCAGCTGAGAATGGGTTCCTGTACCTCATTCCTGAATCTTTTGTATCACTGGCCTGCTTACGTCTTATCTCAGTCCCTCTACTTAATTCTCCATACTGCTTCCAGAGAAGTCCTCAAAATGTATGATTTTGCTCTGCATTTCTAAATTTAAAAACCTTTAAGACTCACCAACTGCCCACTAGTCAACTCAACCTCTTCTACTGGCATTCAAGGTTCCCAAATATCAGGCCCCAATATTCTTCTCCTGGGAAGTAAACATGCTAGCTTGATATTTTAGTTGAATTTGAGGCCTGAGAAGTAAAGTGACTTCCTCAGGGTCACACATATAACACTAGAGTTGAGGTTCAGCCATCCGACTCCTGAACAAGTGCTCTTTCCACCACACTGCATTATCTTCACACTTAACCTCTGCTGCTTCACCTGTAAAATGGGTTACTGATGATAACTTACTTCTCTGAAATCGAGGGTATGGTGGCAAGTCTCCACAATGGCCCATATTAGTTTCACCTCCTGGTATTCATGCCATATGTAGTCCCCTCCTACACTGAATAAGGCTGACCTGGGTAAACCAATAGAATATTCTGGAAGTGATAATATGTCACTTTTAAGGCTAGGGAAACTTGCCTGGAGTTTTCATATAGCAAGGAACCGAGGCCTCCTGCCAACAACCAGAAAGGAACTTACACATCTAGCCAACAGCCATATGAGTGAGCCATCTTGGACATGGACCCTCCAGCTTCAGTCAAGCTGCAGATGACTGCAGCATGGATGACATCTTGACTGCAAGTTTCTAAGTTAGAACCAGTCAGCTAAGCTGCTCCTGAATACCTGACTTGTGAGATAATAAATATTATTCCATAAGATATTATAGAAAAACCCAAACGAACATTTTGGCCAACCTGATATTTGTTGTTTTAAGCCATTAAGTGTTGGGGTAATTGGTTTGCAGCAATAGATAACCACTGCTTAGTGGCTAATGATTGATATTTTATTCCAGTGATTATAATTAATTTACCAAATTATCCCCCTTTAAACAGAGAGGTATTCATAGACAAAAAAAGAGAGGTTTTACAGATTCCTCCTTTCACTCATGCTCCACCCAGTGGGTACTAATACTGGTGTATTCTATCCTCTAGAGTTCTTCTCTCTGTCCCTTCCCCTCCATCTCACAGCCAGAGCCACAGTCCAGGCTTTTGTCTTGTCCTCACCCCTGACTGAACTATTCCTATGACTTTCAAAGTCTCTCCCTCTCATTTACCTTCCATGCTGCTGACATGGCCATTCCCAAGCCCAGATCTGTCAATTTAACTGCCCTGTTTGAAAAGACTCTCCATCATCCTTAAGCCTCTTGGCCAATGGCACAAAGCCCACCATGATCTGGCTCCTGCTGGCTTCTTAGCTCTACCTTCTTTGGCTCTAGGTTCTAGCCTCACTGTATTACGTAGATCACTCTAGTTCCTCACTTCTCCCTCCTTGCTCATGCTGTTTCTTCTGCCTGGACTATCCTTCTCTAATGCCTACATGGCCTTCTCTCTTTCCTGCCTGGTAGGTAGGTAGGTAGCCCCTTCTCGTCTTCAAGGACTGGCCCCTGGAGTTATCTCCCTTGGTGTCCCACAAAATTGTTTACTTTCTCTCTTGGCCCTCCAGGCTCCTTGTGTCCCCTTCTATTAATGCACTTAACACACTAGGTAGGAACGTTTTGTTCAAAGATCTGTCTGCCCACACTAGATTGGGAATTCCAAAAGGATGGTCATTGTGTTTTATTATTTATCTTAGTGTCTCCAGCACTTTGTTTTGAGCCTGGTATGGCATAGACATCTGTCAATGGAAGGATGGATGAAATAATTAAAAATGCTTTAGTTTCCTCCAGGACTATATTGTATCCTTAATTGTTTAGAGTACATCTGGGCTGTTGAGTCTTCTTTTAAAAGTTGGCCTATCTCCTTTATTCCTCAAAGCCTTTGGAACATTTTACATTTTAGCTTTAATCTGTGAAAGTTACAAGGATCCTAAGTCCTGAAGAATTAGTCAGGACAAGACTGGGTAGGTTTTGGTAACTGCTCAGGGTTTGGTTTGATAAGGGGTCTGAACTGTGCCCTAGACTGGACAAGCGGGGTGAGGCAGGAGCCAGGGATGGTTCTCAAGGACAACCCAGGGTGGCCAGCAGAATGAGATACAGAAAGAAAAAGGCAAAAGTGGAAAGGGGGTCTGGGAGAAAGCAGGTGGTACCTGGAAACATAGGGGTCTGGGTAGGCAGATGATCAGAGTGATGGAGGATAAAAATCTGGGAGAAGCGATGTCTGGAAATGCAGCTGGACAGGGAGATCTATCTGAAGGGAGCAAACGTGGCCAAATCATCTAACTTCTCCTTACCTTATTTTTTTTTAATCCATGAAGAGGGAAAACTAATAGCATTTACTTGATAGGATTGTTATTAGGATTAAAGGCACAAATGCATGTAAGAGTCTTAGAACAGGGCCTGCTACAGAGCAAGCACTCACTACATATTATTTCTTCATATTCATATTACTATGGTATTAGTATTAATGCAAGGTCCTAGGGATACTGGTTCCTGAGGGCAGAGTCAAGAGGTCTGATGGGCTAGAACAGGGTATAAACCCATCCCCAGGACTCAATTCAGGGGCATGGAGCAAGACAGAGGCTTGATAGTAGATCTGAGGCACAAAGTTGAGACTGAGTCTTGGCAATATAGCAGGACTGTTCTAATGAAAAAAGTAAAGCAAAACAAAACAAAAAATAAAAGAGAACACAAAAGATATTTTATTGAAGGTTGCTTATATTTCAGACTCTACAAAATCCCCTTAAAAAGGTATTGGTAAAAACATATAGAATTACTGTTTGCAAGGATCAGTAATGCTGGAATATTGGTGATTTTATACAGTTTAACCTCGTACATCACATAGCATACCCCCGTAGTTTGGAGTATGATCTTTGGAGTTCTCCATTTACTAGCTGTGTGACTTTGGGCAAGTTATTTACCCTTTATGCCTCAGTTTCCCCATTTTGGGGGAATGGGGAAAATAATATATTACCTCTTCATTGGATTATTGTGAGAGGATTGAAGAAAGTCAGAGGACTATTGTGAAGATTTAACCTGTTTAGAAATTTGAACTGTTGAAAAATAACATGTTTATCAAACAGATGGACACAGGAAACCTTTTGCAGGTGATGGATATGTTTACTACCTGTATTGTGGTGATGATAACATGGGTGTATACATATGTACAAATTCACCAAATTGTATACATTAGTGATGTGCAGTTTTTTTTTTGTATACCAATTATACCTCAATAAAGATGGAATTTAAAAAAAAAGAAATAACTTGCTTTGAAATGTGCCTGGCACATAGGAAATATTCAATAGAATTAACTATTATTATTCCAGACCTCAGCAAACAGTGCCCAATACCATGGTAGGTAGTCAATAAATATGCATCAGATGAATGAATGAATCCACATAATGTGCTATGCACAGAACCTGGCTCATTTTACTCCCTAAGTGTGAGCTACTATAATTGTGTTTTCTTATAAAATCTTACAATGATCTTGGTGGCGCAGTGGTTGGGAATCCATCTGCCAATGCAGGAGACACGGGTTTGAGCCCTGATCCGGGAGGATCCCACATGCTGTGGAGCAAGTAGGCCCGTGCGCCACAACTACTGAGCCTGCGCTCTAGAGCCCGCGAGCCACAACTACTGAGCCCGTGTGCCACAACCACTGAAGCCCGTGCACCTAGAGCCCATGCTCCCAGTGGGAGAAGCCACCACAGTGAGAAGCCTGTGCACCACAGTGAAGAGCAGCCCCGCTCGCTGCAACCAGAGAAAAGCTGGCGTGCAGCAACGAAGACCCAACATAAAATAAAATAAAATAAATAAATTTATTTAAAAAAATCTTACAATGATCTTATGAGATAGTTACTGTTGTCTTTGTTTTATTAGGTGAGATAAACTGAGTTATAAAAATGTGAAGTAACTTTCCATGGGACATACAGTAAGAACAGGCGAACCCAGCACTGAAACCATGCTTGTCTGACTCTGTCATCACAGTGGGTTCAAAGTCAAGCCATGGAGAAGACAGAGGATAGTTGATGTTTCCTATTTTTGAGCTGAGGCTTAAATCCCTCTTGCTTCAACATAGGATGGGCCCTTAATTTTGGGTGGGACTGAGACAGCTGGTGGGGGATCACATGGCCCAGTTGTGTATATAGTAGGTTAGGCTAAGGCTATGGTTCTAAAGCTTTAGATTACAGTTGACTGCACCATTTATTTTCTAAATTTAACTCTGGAAAAGCATTTCCCAAAAAGATTATTGTAATGAAAATAGAGATCATTATGAGACAGATGCTTCTGGAAGTCCTGAACTGCAGCTGAAAGGGGTTGCATAGTGAGAGTGTGCCTTCCGCTGGTCTTAGGGCCTGGTATAGGGCCTGGTTTGAGGGAATGGGTGAGAGGCTTGAGCTTGCCTCTACCCAGCTCCGCCTTCCTAGGGACTGATGGTATGAGCTGATGTCTCGGGTATGATAGCTGCAACCTGATTTCACCTCACGGGGTCCTGAGGCTGTTCTTAAGAAGGACGTTCTTGGTATTCTGCTTTAAAGCTCTGCTGGATAGCCCCTCTGCTGGCCAGCCAAGAAGCTACTTCTGCAGTGCTGTACTAAGTCTGTAGGGCCTGCTCAAAGCATCTAGCGTACAGCCCATCCCTGCACCTGCTTACAAACCTCAAACCTACCAGCAGTTACTTTTTGTTCAGTTATGAGGGATGCTTTTTTAAATCTAAACTCTGAACCCAGAGCAAAGTCTATAGTAGCTTCCACTCACTGAGTGTGTACTGTGTGCCGGTTACAAAGCATTTAGGAACAAGAAAACTGAGACTCACACCAGTTCTTCTCAAACTTTACTGTGCATATGACTCACTGTGGGATCTTGATTTTTTGTTTTGTTTTGTTTTTTTTATTTTTGGCTGCGTTGGGTCTTCATTGCTGTGCGCGGGCTTTCTCTAGTTGCGGCGAGCGGGGGCTACTCTTTGTTGTAATGCACGGGCTTCTCATTGCGGTGGCTTCTCTTGTTGTGGAGCATGGGCTCTAGGCTCATGGACTTCAGTAGTTATGGCACGCGGGCTTAGGAGTTGTGGCTCGTGGGCTCTAGAGCGCAGGCTCAGTAGTTTTGGTGCACAGGCTTAGTTGCTCCTCGGCATGTGGGATCTTATTGCACCGGGGCTCGAACCCGTGTCCCCTGCATTGGCAGGCGGATTCTTAACCACTGCGCCACCAGGGAAGCCCTGGGATCTTGTTAAAATGCAGATTCTGGTTGAGTAGGTCTGGGATGGAGTCTGAGATTCTGCATTTCTAATATGCTCCCAAGTGATGCCAATGCTGCAGATCCATAGACCATCCCTGTGAGTAGGAAAGGCTTTGCTCTGAATTAGAATCTGCATTTTAACAGGATTACCAAATGAGTCTTGTTGAGAAGTTTTTTCCCTCAATACCAAATATGTGGTGTCTTTTCCAATATCAGTTCTGCAGTTGTCCAGACACCAATTGGGTGTCCAAGGATTCAATTCAATTATGACACTCTCTACCTGGAGTTAGTGTCAGATCCCATTAGTTAAAGGGTTTAGTCCCACAAGACTGCCCCTACTGCAGACACCAGCTGAAAATGGGTTGTCCAGGCTACCCTCATTTCTGATTGGCAAACTACAAATTTGGGGGTTCCCACAACCTTCCCTCAGATTTGATAAATTGCCACAATGACTCACAGGACTCAGGAAAGCTCTTTACTTAACTATTCCTGGGTTATCATTAAGAATAAAATTCAGGAGCGGCCAAGTGGAAGAGGAATATAGAGTAAGGTATGTGGGAAGAGGTACAGAGATTCCATGTCCTCTCCGGGTATACAACCCTCCCAGCACCTCCGTGTGTTCACCAACCCAGAAATTCTCTGAACCTGTCTTTTAGAGTTTTTTGAAAGTTTCATTATGTAGGCCTGATTGATTAAATCATTGGCCCTTGGTGATTGAACTCAATCTCTAGCCCCCTTTCCCCACCTGGTAGGTAAGAGTAACGAATGAAAGTTCCAGCCCTCTAAGCATGGCTTGGTCTTGCCACCAACCATCCTCTAGCCTGAAGATATCCAGGGTCCTCTAGAGAGTCACCTCATTAGCATAAACTTAGATATAGTCTAAAGTAGCTTGTTATGAATAACAGAAGACACTCCTATCAATCCTATCCTCAGGAAATTCCTAGTGTTTTAGGAGCTCTGTGCCAGGAAATAGAGACAAAGACCAAATACATATTTATATTTCCCATTATGCCACACATGTAAAGGTAAATTTAGGTGTGCTTAATAGTAGTTACACTTTCTGCATGTTCCTTTGCTATTTAGAAAGTACTTTCCCATATTTTATCTTCTTTGCTTCTCATCAAACCCTATTCAATATGTGTGGAGTAGAATTAGCCCCATGGGTGTGTCAGTCACATCTGTAGTTCAGACAACTTGCTAGGTTGCCATAGTTGTGAATTTTTAAAAGTGCATCCAAACAACTGAGGCTTATACACACCTCATTCGTTATAAGAAATGGCATTTCTTTAGGAAGAAAGGAGAGTGGAGATAAGGTAATGAAGTGTGAAGTGGCCTGGGATTTGCTTAGCCAACTGTTAAAATGCTGGTTAGCATCCTTCATTTGCCTGGGTTGGGTCTGGGAATGGAAGGGGAGCAGGAGAGCCAAGAGGACTTTAAGAGCTCAGAGAAGTCATGTCCGAGACTGAGGAGAGGAGAACTGGCAAAGATTTCCACCAGGGGCTCATCCAAGCTGCTAAGAAATGGTTTGAGTAAAAGCCAAATCACCTGCATCTAACAAATCTCAGTTCTGACATTTATTTTAAGGAAAAACTATACCTCCATGTTAATTTGTTGTAGCTTGTTTTGAAATAACAGAACTGGAAACAAATCAAGTGTTCACATTACTAGAGGATTGACTAAGAAAGTTACAGTATTTGATGAACTGTGCAGCCAGAAAAAACTGTAAATTTTGTACCAAAAAGTGAAATAAAAAATAAAAATTACATATCAGCATTGAAAATATTTGCAATTGAGAGTGAAGTGAATAATTTATGTGTTCTATTATTGCAATTCTGTAAACTAAAGCTAGGAATGGGGTTAGAGTGAAAATAAATTTTTTTGATGGAGTGTTGGGATTAGAGATGATTTTTCTTCTTTAAAATTTCCTTCAATGTTGTTACTGCTTTTACAATAAAAAGTAAATAGTCTTGAGAGTCTAAGTTTGCTGTTTCATTAAGTACAACTGTTGTGTCCCAGCAGTTCATGACGAGGGAGGACAAAAGCTATAAACAAACTTTATTAACCTAATAATATTTGTATGAATAAAATTAATTTTCTTTTTTTCCCCCCTCTAAATGTGTCCTGTGGGTGTGATTGGAAATTGTTGTCAAATTCGAAGCTATATCTGGGTGGATCTGACTCAAAATATAGGCCACGTGGCATTCATGGCCTTCTCTTGGAGAGGCCTTCGTGTGGCCGCTCATAGAAGCAGGCAGTCATAGTCCAGGATTCCTAAGCTGTGGACAGAGAAGGTGAATAATCATTTCAAGTGTGAACCGAAGTCAGTGATCACCTGACAGATACCTCAGACTATGGACATTGATTATGATGGGACTTTTTCTCTCAGGGGCAACTCTATGTAGAAAACTAATGGTAAATTTGAGCAAGTGCTTATATATTTAATGATAGAAAAAGAGTTGTGCCGGCAACACCAGGGATGCTGCCTAGTTACCTAATAATTGAAACATCTTACATATCAAAAACTGTTTCTATATTACAATTAAAATTAAAACATGTTTTCATGCTTTTATACTTGTAATATTCTGTAATCATATTGCTAAAATATGGGTAATTATGAAGAAATGAAATATTTTGTTACTCATGTAGTTTCTTTAATTTACTCAGTTGATGCTATTGGAAGGTAGATGGACTCAGTAGTTCTCAAACTACCCCATCCCACCCACCTGCCCAGGAGTAACAAGTGACACTTTTACTAAAGGCACTAACACAGGCTTAGTGGAATATGCCAACTTCCTAGAGGCTCCTATCACATACAGGAGCCTGGCCCATGCCATCGACATCAAGCCTGAATTCTGCCTGCCAGGGGCTGTCTGGCATATCTCTGACAACTTCCTGCCCAGCAATGTTCACCCATTGGTCCAAGCCGACCATGTGACTCCATTCCCAGAAGCCTCACCTTAGATTGCCTTCCTCATGCAGCCTTTCTTATTACCATTACTGATCATGTACTGATCATTTGCTGGTCCTTAGGATCTATGAACCAGCTTTCAGAAAATGAGATTATATATCAAACCAACAAAGACATTGGATTCCCTTCTATCAGTGGTGAATAACAGTGATTCTTAAAGTATAGAAAATGAATGTGATTAAAATATCGATCTCAAGATATATTACTGACGGAAGAAAGTCTTTTGAAAGAAGATCCTAGTGTTTAGAGACGCTTACAACACTAAAACAGCTATTCCCTTTTAGTTACGGCACAAGTTAAGGCATCTTGAAACTATTTTTAAAGGATAATTTAACCTCAAAATCAAAATTTAGCACTCAAAACCTCTAAACAAACAGCTGAGATGAAATTACAGCAACATGTTTACCAGAGAAGGATTTTGGGTCAACTGTGAAGTAGAAGTGGATGCATCATGATAAACGGGGGTGGGGTTCTTCTCGCACCATTTAGAGATGTTACCAGGCAGACAGGATAAACTGTCTTCATACACACTGCCCCCTCATCCTTGCACACCTCTCTTTCCCCTTCTTTGATATCTGGCTGATACCCCTGTTTGACTTGGAATACTTAGCTTAACTCTAGAGAAAACTTGAGTTCCTAAGTTTTCTTTCCCAAGGTCACACAGTTATGAAGAGGCTGGATCAGCTCTGATTTCAAAACCCATGATTTAAGCTCTTTGTTTTACTGCCTCCTATTTCAACTGTGAATATCTTTCCCATGGATTTCTATGTAACTTTCATCATCTCTGTTCTCTAGGAAATGGGGAACATATTCCAGGCTCCTGTAGGAAGGACTGATCAGGGCCCTCTGTCAGCATAATTTATCTCTCTCCCCTACTCCTAATGAAAATGAAAATATAAATGTAAAAACAATTGAACTGTGTCACTAAATGTGATATAAAAACTAAACTAATGGCTATCAGACAGTTTCTAATAGTTGTCACCTGGAGGTTCCCTCCCCGGAAGACAGTCTCAGGGGCGGGGGGGTCTCAGCTCACAATCTCTTGGCACTTCTGCTTGACCTCTTCTGGAAAGGCAGTCCCAAATCCTTTTGCCAAGACTCCTCCCTGACAGTAGCAGAACTTTTAGTACCACTTGACTGAGAAAGTTCCTGATGATGCTTAAAACTGATGTCTTAAATATCCTCTAGACTTGGCTTTGGCTCTCCATTCCCCAGGTGTGTCACATTGGTTGAGTTATGTAAACTGAGACTCAGTTTCCTCAACTGTGAAGTGAGGGCAACACCTCTCATAGAGAATTGGCTAGAATTAAATGAGATAATAAACCGTAGGAGATACAGAGGGGTTATGCATGGGACTAACTTGACTTAGGCCTCAAAGCTAGTAGATGAGGGACCCAGGATTTGAACCCAAACAGTCTGACTCTAGAGTCCCCCTTGCAACACGATAAAGGCTAATTTAATGGGAGAACACAGGAAGACCCAGCTCGAGAAGGAGGGGGACAAGGAAAGCTTTTCAAGGGTGATAACGTCCAAGTTAGGAGCTGTAGGAATTAACCAAAGAAAGGGAGGTGGTGTGGTGGGCGCAAGGTGGGATACTGGATGGTGAGGGTGGGAGAGAATGTTCTAGGCAGAAGGAACAAGATGTACAAAGACCAGAAGGCAAGAGAGCATAGCACATTTGGCTTGATTAGGCATACCTAGTCATTGGTGACTAAGCAATATGATAAAAACATTGCTGTGCTAGTGCCTTCTATGCCAGGATTACTGCATTTACAACTCTTTTTTGTACATAGAACATTTGGGCTCTATGGCCCATGGCCAGTGTGGCTGCCTGTGGTTGCCTTGCGTGATCTTTGCAATTCCGGTGCCATTACAAGCTTCCTGAGGGCAGGACCCAGCCTTTGGACTTAGTTTCTTCTCCAGAACAGAACACATGCCAATATCTTCAAATATACTGGGTATAAATTTATGATCCGTGAATGACTTAGTAAAGCTACCCTGCTGTTAACAGAGAACATTCTCTAAGTTCCTAGAATATGGAGTGGTGGCCAGTATTTGTTTTTATCTTTGGGGAACACCAATGCCACATGGTTTGTGTGGACAGTCAGTACTGGCATAGACTCATGAAGCAGATAACTGACAAGCACTGCCCAGAATCAGATGGCAAATTCAGAGAAGAGGGTTTGCTTTCCATTGGGATGAGCAGGCACCGCTATTGCTATTCTGGGTCAGTGTAAATAATGACTATAAATGAAGCTCTGTCATGAAGCTGATTGTTCAAGCCTCCAGGGAAACGGTCATTGTCTTCCCTCATTAGAACCTCAGCATGGCCTGAGGTGACCATTTTCCTGTTCATATCCAGAAATGTAACCTTTAGCTTTTTGTTTTTTTAAAGAGAAAACATGTGGGTTAATTATTTTGCTGCAATCAGTAGGTATCAATTTTCTCATTGTAATTTTCAGGATAATAGAAAGTTATTTTTTTTTTCACTATGAAAGATCATAACAAAATGGGCAAATGGCAGCAGTCCCAGAAGGGGTAGTGCCAGCCCAAAATCAAGACATAAACACCAAGTTGGGAGGCCTTCTGAGGTGACCCTACTCATTGCTTTCATTTATTAAGATTTTGGTTTTGTAGTAAATATGCATGAAGGATGTCATGACTCTATATTTTTGGAGATGTTCTTAAAATGCCCTCCTTTGCTCTTGAATGAAGAGTGGTTATAATCTTGTGGTGCTGGTGGTAATCATTTGCATGGCTTAAATTTTCTTTAACTTTTTATTTGGAATAATTTCAAACATAAAAATAGAGCAAAGAACGCTCTTATAGCCGATATCCACGTTTATCTGTTGTTGACATTTTGCCTTAATTGTCTTATCTGTCTGTTTGTCTATATAAAATTTTTTCTGATCAGATTGAGAGTAAGTTGCATGTCATGTTCATTTATCCTTAAATACTTCACTGTCCATTTCCCAGGAATTAGGATATTCTCTTTTATGAGCACAGTTATCAACCTTAATAAGTTTAACTGTGACATACTTTTATCCAGTTTATGGTCTATATTTCAATTATCAATTAACCCAATAATGTCCTTTTTAGCACTTCCTCCTCTAGTTACAGTCCTGTCTAGGCATGCATTTAGTTGTCTCCTTTCATCACAAACAGTTGCTCAGCCTTTCTTTGTCTTTTATGACACTGATACTTTTGGAGAATATAATTTCTTCCCCCTTTTTAAATTAAAATGTTCCTCATTTGGTGTACATTCATGTTTCCCCCCAGCTAGATTCATGTTATTCGTTCTCCACTGGATGTGTGACTTTTTTAAAAGAGACTTGATCACATATATTGTAATCTAATGGGTCACCTAGTCCCACATAGGATATTTTTGTGAGATGTGTGCCACCAGCCTGAGTTATGGGCTTAGCCTGCCAGTGACTCACTGTGCTGTCCTGGGCTAGTTACCCTTCTGGGCCTCAATTTCCTCACTTTCAAAAAGAAGGGATTGAGTTAGATGGCCTTTAATAGCCCTCTGGATGAGACCATTCATGATTTTTTATGAATCTATGATAAATGCTTGTGTTCAAAGTCAGTTAATACTCTTATTAAAAGTGAAAACAAGGATTTCCCTGGTGGTCCAGTGGTTAAGACTCCATGCTTCCAATGCAGGGGGCCCGGTTTCGATCCCTGGTCAGGGAACTAGATCCCTCATGCCACAACTAAGAGCCCACACGTGGCAATGAAGATCCTGCAGCGAAGATCCCACGTGCTGCAACTAAGACCTGGCATAGACAAATAAATAAATAATTTTTTTAAGTGAAAATAATAGTAGCAACTTTCTTAGCTGTCTAGATCTTTGGAAAGCTTGGTCTGGATTTGATAGCAAAGCTGAAACTTTAAACTAGAAAAGTCCATTGTATCTTGATTAGTGAGGGGGAAGATTATGTCTTGGCCTGGGCACAAAATGCAGTTTATTTCATGCAGATAAACTGACACGTTAACACCAAAGTTTCAAGATGCTCACATATTTCAAACCATATACCTAGGATCTAAAGCCTTCTTTCTGGCTGATAACAGGATTCCTGTAATAACATGCATTTAGGGTATTTTCCAAGTACCCAAAGGCACGCATGACTTTAAAGAACACATGTGCATTTCATTGCAGTAACCCACTTTTGTGCTTAATTAAATTCCTTTTGGCAGAAGTGGCGTTTTGAATTTGATACACTATTATCGCATCACATTACCAATACGCCTCTCTGGCTCCTGCCCTGGACACCCCTGATATAAAGCACTCTGCAGCAGAAAGAAGAAGTCTGTGGAGCTGCCAAAAGGCAGGCTGAGCATTCCCTAGGGCAGCCCCGAAAGACGGAGAAAGAGGAACATGAGTGCTCACAGGTGGCACAGACTCATGGTGCCTTGGAAGGCTGCTCAAGTACCCCTTGCCCAACTGGGGAGCTGCTTTTTCAGTACTAGCAAGTGGTGAGAGACCCTTTCCCACATTTGTGTTTGGACAATCAACTGGGCTCTCAGACATTTGTGTTGGAAGCAGTGTTCACGCAAGACTGTAGAGCTGTGTGGCAGTTTCCAAAGCATTTGTGTTTGTATTCCATGGGAGGCAGCCTGGAGGAAGGAAGGCAGCAGGGGACAACTTAGGAGATAGAGAAACTGTGTACAAAATCTGACTTTAACACTGTCTAATAATACCACCTTAAACAAGTTACTTAGCCTCTTTGAGCCTCCTTAGTCTGCAAAATGGGCTTTACAATGTCTGCTGTTACTGTGAGGAATCAAGAAGATATAGGTATGTAAGCTTCCTGCCTGGCACAGAGTTGACACTCAACATATATTTCTTTCTCTTTTTCCCCTTTCTTTTGAAGTAGGTAGGCAAGACAAATATTGCCAATCCTGTTTTATGTAGGAGAAGGTAGAGGCTCATAGAGTTTTTTTTTTTAATTTATTTATTTTTGGCTGCGTTGTGTCTTTGCTGCTGCACGTGGGCTTTCTCTAGTTGAGGCGAGCGGGGACTACTCTTCATTGCGGTGCGCGGGCTTCTCATTGCGGTGGCTTCTCTTGCTGCGGAGCACGGGCTCTAGGCGCATGGGCTTCAGTAGTTGTGGCATGTGGGCTTCAGTAGTTGTGGCTCACGGGCTCTAGAGCGCAGGCTCAGTAGTTGTGTCACACGGGCTTAGTTTCTTCCAAAGCATGTGGGATCCTCCTGGGCCAGGACTCAAACCCGTGTCCCCTGCATTGGCAGGTGGATTCTTAACCACTGTGCCACCAGGGAAGGCCCTCATAGAGTATTAAAGTCAATCAACTGTTAAGGTCCCAGGATGGATGTGAACTTGTGATTTTTGGCTAGTCCATTATTATCTATCTCCCTTGCAAAGCTGTCTCCTGGAAGTTGATTATATCACTGAGCCAGTTTCAATAAGGCTGTGGCAATTTGCTTTTTAACAAACTTACACAATTTTTTACAATAGTTTTAGATTTACAGAGAAGGTGCAAAAATGACAGAGTTCCTGTAAACTCTTCATCCAGTTTCGCTGATCGTTGACATCTTACATCACTGTGGTACACTTGTCACAACTAAGAAACCAACATCAGTACATTACTATTAGCCATTAATTACTATATTAACTAAGCTCTACACTTTATTTGGATTTCACTAGCTTTTCCCTAATATCCTTGCTCTGTCCCAGGATCCCATGTCATATTTAGTTGTCAGACTTTCATCGTTTTTGATGACCTTGACAGTTTGAGGAGTACTGGTTAGGTATAGAGTGCCCCTCATTTGAGTTTGACTGATGTTTGCTTGTGGTTAGACTGGGGTTATGGGTTTTGGGGAGGAAATGTTTTCTGCTCTGAAAACATTTTTATTGTTCATCTTTATTACCCTCAACTGGGATCAATCTTGTGATTTTTATCTTACCATGTGCAGAACCCAACTCTAAGGTAAAACCCCTTGTGACCAGCCTTGGGCTGCTCAAAAGATTCTTTCACATGCTATTTAATTACATCTCTGGGTTGACTCTCCATTTGTTTTGCATGCATTTAGTTACCAGATTGCTCCGGGTGAAATATTCTTTAATAATTACCTTATTGAAATACCAAAAAGTGACTCAAATAAAATTTATGAATTATTTATAGGATTTAAAAGTAAGTTCCATTTTCCCATCAGGTTCAGACATTCTCTTCTCTGTGTAGCCTTCCTTGATCTTCCTGTTTCTTTTTTCTTGATATTTTAGACCTTTCTGGTAACATCTTAATTATAGTGTCTATAGGATGCATTCCTAGGTTAAAAACAA
The DNA here is from genome assembly GCF_059928025.1 of Delphinapterus leucas. NCBI lineage: Eukaryota > Metazoa > Chordata > Mammalia > Artiodactyla > Monodontidae > Delphinapterus > Delphinapterus leucas. Next base: position 100,248,563 of record NC_143134.1, on the reverse strand, counting down.
TATGTATAAGATAACTACCTGGATAAGTCAGCACTGCCTATTTGGTGTGTCTTGTAGTCCAGATGTACCCCAAACCCATCTCAGATTGTTATGTCAGCTTTTGATCAGTGTGTACATTTAATTTTGTTTCAACTGAGAATATATATGTTTCAGAAAAGTAGTACAGAGAAAAATCAATCAACATTGAAGTGTGGTTTTGTGTTGGTTGGAACACACGTGGTGCTTTGCCTACTGAATGTATAGAGAGGACAATTAGTAAAAATTCTCAAGGAGTGCTGAAGAGTGAGCAGGTGAAACACAATAACCATTTATGTAATTCAGTTCCAGCTGGGTGCCATCAAAGTCTGTCGCAAGATGTATTTGTGCAAAACCTCTACAAATTAGTGTGGTTAATAGTTGTCCTAGTGAAGGGCAAGTTTCTTAAGAACAGACTTCAAATAATCTACCTTTGTATTCCTCATAGCACTTAGCCCACTGCTTTGAACAGAGTAAATGTTCATTTGATGAGTATTTTTATAGAATCATTATTTTGCCAGGCACTGTGCTAATTACTGGGGTGATAAGTAAGTATAAGACATAGTCTTCTGACTTGAAGAACTCACAGTCCAGTGGGGTAGATGGAGAAGTGATCATATAACTAGATTTCAGTGTGATCGGTGCTCTAATGAAAGAAGGGCGTGGCTAGGTCTACCTGGAAAGGTCTCGATGACTTTCAGGGGATGGGGCCTCTATACTGGCTCTTGAAGTACAATTAAGAGATCATGAGGCAGAGAAAAGGCACAAGAGTAATATTTTCAAAGTAACAGGCTGTCTTGTTGAGAAATAAATCATCAAATGTTGGAGAAGAGGCAATCTGGTGTGAGGTGGAAAAGATCAGACTCGTAGGTTGGGGCCAGATTTTCAAGCACTTGTCTACCTACCGTGCTGATGAGTTGGTACTTCATTCAAAAAGTAACATTCAAAGGTTTTAAGCAGGGGAGTGACATGATGAGATTTATATTCTAGGAGTATCACTCTGAGATGAAGCTATGGAGTTGGGAGGAAGCAGGGAAACTGGTTAGGAGACTCTTGCAACAGTTCACCCAAGACGTGAAGTGGGTGTGAATTTACCATAACCAATGTCTGTTGTATCTACTTACAGTCTCATTTGCTTGGTACAACACTTAGCTCATGTTATGTATCATAAATGCAATCAGACTATGCAGTTCTGAATGAAAAATAATCCCACTTTCTTAGATCAGTATAGAAGCAATTAAGTGAGGGCAGTAGGGAAGTGTTTACTTGAGACACAAAGCAGGGGAGTGCCCAGGAAATGAGGTAGATAGTGTGTGATACCCGCCTCAGGAATCTGGACTCCAGCCCTCTGGAGTAGCAAGAACTGGTGCCCATCAGAAGCACAGGTTTATATTTGCATTTCCCCTTCCTTTGATTCCTGATTCCCATTGCTCTTGTTGACTCTGGTGTCTGCAACATGCATGGATGCAAAGAGCTAACCTGAGGAGTTATCTAATAATGAGGTCATGCTTTTAGCAATCTGTATTAACCTTATTTGACACACCGTCAGGGTACAGAGACAAAGAGAGATCGTTATATTACTGGTTTCAGTGTTAAATCCTGTCATAAACTGTTCAGTTATACTTCATAGAAAGAAAAATGTATTTGGTGAACAATGGAGTCAAGTTAAAACGAGAAAAAGAGCATGTTCTGTTCTTTGGTAAATGTTCCTTTGCCAAGTGTACAAGTCCCACAGTTTTCAGGGCATATACAAAGCTAGGGGCTAAAAGGGCCAAGAGCTACACACAAGGCCACCCAGGGTAGACAAAATTCATGGAGTTGATGGGGGTCAGAAGGTGGTATGGTGGGTGATTGTGGAACATGATTTAAAGAACACTTGAAATTAGCTCTTTTGAGTTGAACAACTTTATGACTGATGGTTACATGTCCTCTCTACATGTGGTAGTGATAGGAACAAGCAAGCGGCATCCAGGCAGAGCAGAGAGATCCCTGACTGAGGTGGGACATCTGAGTTCAGGTCCAGCTGCCAACCCTAACTCCTGTGAGACCTTGGCAAAGTCACTTCAGCTATCCAGGGGTTATTTTCTTTACCAGTAAAATGAGAGGGTTAAGTTAGATCATCTCTAAGTTACCTTTTGCTCTGACAAATCTTTCACTCCATGATGCCTAATCTGTGAAGAGTTACTAACAGCCAGTATGTAGTAGTGAGGGCCCTGTTTCTTTCTCGTGAAACAAGAGTGATACCACCTACGTCACCAAGATGGCTTGAGGATCACATTTAAAATGAGATCATGAGTGAAAGTGATTAGTACCAAACCTGTCAAATAGTGGCTTTCAGTAAATCGGAGTGTCCTTTATTAGATCTCCCATTCATTAAAAATGTTTATTGAGCACCTACTATGTGCCAGACAGCGTTCTAGGAGCTGGGTACGTAATAATGAATAAAATAGATGAATTTGCTGCTTCCATGGAGCTTTTAGTAAACAGACTGATGAATATACACTAGCACAGCCTTTCTTCCCTTCCTTCCTCCCCAGCTCCCACTTCTCACCTCCTCTTTAACCCATTTGCTCTTAGCTCCTGTTGCAGATCCTGGTTGGCTAGAATCTAGCCCCAGGAGCGATAGATCTGAGGTCAGGACCGGTGTGTGAAACTCCGTGTTTTCACTCGATGGTCAGGGCTTGGGAAAGTGTGTGGACAAATGAGCATGAATTGTGACAAGAGTAGGAACAGAGTTAACCAAAGTAAGTGGACACTGGGACTGTACTTTAGGATGCTGTGCAACTAAGAATGTTGACAACACTATACTGGTTAGTTCTTTAGATGAAACGCCTGGAAAGCCATACATACAGAAGAGTGTATAAAGAAAACCAAAACATTTATGATTCTACAATCAACCTACCTTCACTCAACACCATCTGGGGCAGGCTGAGCAAGGCGTTGGCTTCCCGGTGGTGAATAATACTTAATTTCTTCCTTCAAGGAGCTCACTTTTCCTGAGGGAGGCAGACGTGAATCTCAATATATTGTGCTAAATGCTTTTTAAAGATGTGTAAATCCAAGGAGGTACACAAAGTAAAGCAAAATATTTTGACCTCATCATTTTGACATTGCTATTTTAATCCTGCTGAGGTAAAATTAGAAGTTCTTCTAAAATTGAACAGCCTCTAAAAGCATTGACTTTATTTTTAGGTAATGAAATCACAACTAAATATTGCAGGTAGAGATAGTGAACATAAAGTAACATTGATAACAACTCATATACGTAAACTTGTTGATTAAAAATTGACAAAAAGATTATATTACCTTAAAGAGATTTTTATCCACAAAATTTATCCAGATTTTTAAAAAGGTGGACACCGTAGAAAGAAACCTCAGTAACAACAACAACAGATCAGAGAGCAGAAGGTATAATTTGAAAATTTTAACACTGGGAAAAAAAACTGATAAATTAAAAAATGTCTTTATTGTGATATATATAGAAAAGACTATGTGGACATAATTTAAGTAAATATTAAAATACAAAAATACATATAATTTCGCTGTGCTATGAAGATTACTGATCAAGGAATTCAAATGGTATAGTGGTTTGCCTATACAAAACTCATTTTGGAGGAAAATTAATCAATGTTGAAATCTACTAAGAGTGTACTTTGTGGGTCACAGAGCAGAGTGAAAAGAGATAATAGGTCTGGTGGAGGAGCAACAGGAAATATCTAGCATGTGTGTTGTCTCTTGTAAGTCAATAAAATTGATGAAAGATTTTTGTGCACATTGTTTTATCCAAGTCATTTTTGTGTATCCCTGAGCAATTAATAGCACATTGCAAATTGTGTTTACTTGGTAAAGATTTGCTGAGTGAATGAAGAATAAATAAACAAATGAATATTAAAAGGACAATTAAAAAAAAAAAGGACAATACACCACTGACCCTCAAAGTATCACTAATCCACCTTTGGACAGTAATACTTCCTGTCACTTTGTCCTGTAGTAATCTATTTTTATGGTTATCATTCCTATCAGAGGGTGATTTTCTGAAGAGCAGGGAAGATGATCTTTATGCATGTTTATATTCTGTGCCTGTAATTTAGCAGGCATTCAGAGAATGTTTGCTAAATAAATGAATGACAAAATTTTATGTTAAGGGTCAGGTTACTTAGTCTAAGAAAACTGAGATGTTTCCCTCATATTTCATTTTCATCATAATAGAAGCTCAGATGAGAGCCAAGGGCTGTAGAATCTCCAACCCCTGTAGAATCAAATCTGATTAGGAAATATACTTTGTAAAGGTAACACCTACACCATTTAGGGGAAAATATGAAATAAGATGATATCTACCAAGGGCTCTCCCCAGAGCTGGTTTCTACTCTATTATTTCCCTGGAGACCCCTGGCTCAGTTTGCTCCGTTCTTAGCACAGCTTTTGGCCTCAGCCTTGACAGCAGCTTGGAGGCAGATAGGAACATTATTTCATGAAGTAATTTAGATATGATTTTTAAAAAAAATCTCATCTTGGCCCAAACCCTACAAGAGCTTGGGTTTAACCTGTTATTATGAGATTTCAGGGAATAATAAATAAATTGCAAAATGGAAAACTGCAGAAGCTTGGGATAAAAGAATTTAAATTGAATTTGCATACAATCCACTAGACATAAAAGGGCACTCAAAGGAGTGAGGTACACTAGTTAGGTAGTATAAAGTTCTCATTTTCACATATAATTACGGGAAAAACACTTGAAGAATTCCTTCTTTGCTCTAATTTTCAGACAAGATAGGTTATTTGAATTTCACAACTGTCGGTAGAGTCTTTAGCCAAGGATGGTTGGAAATAGTTGATGTTAGGCCAGGAGTTTTAAGTTAAGTGTCTGGTCATGGTTTATAATTATAAGACCTCTTTTGAGCTTCCACCTTTGGTTTGGTCTCAGAGATCCACTTTATTATCTAGCCCGATTCGACCACTGAAAAATTAGTACTTCAAGAAATGGGAGATATAGAATTCAGCTTTGTTGTAACACAGATGAAATATATGAATTTGGGCAAGTTATTCAACTTCTCTACGCCTGTCTCCTCATCTGTAAATGGAGACTGAAGGAGGAAAAGCACGTAAAGCCTGTAGCCCAGGGCCAGGCACACAGAAAATGCCCCAAGCTATAGTTAGAAGAACTGAGGCTCAGAGCTGGGAAGTGACCAACTCCAGGTCTCAAGCATACTCGTGTCTGCTTTCTAATCCAGCATCCTTTTGTATGTTTGTTGTTTTAAAAATAATTTATTAAAGTGAAATTCACATATCATAGAATTAACCATTTTAAATGAAAAATTTAGTGACATTTAGTACATTCACAGTGTTGTGCAACCACTCTATCTAGTTTTAAAACATTTCCATCATCCCAAAGTAAAATCCCATACCCCTTAAGCATTCCCTCCTCCCTTCAGTCCCTGGCAACCATCAATCTGCATTGTCTCTATGGAGTTATCTATTCTGGGCGTTTCATATAAGTGGAATCATATATCATGTAAACTGTTCTGTCTGTCTTCTTTTACCTAACATAATGTTTTGGAGATATCTTTAAAAAAAATCTGACCATCTATTTTTAATTTTCTTGTCAGTATATAGAAATATAATTTTTTTAATATATTAACCTTATATCCAGTGACCACAATAAATTCACTTCTCGATTCTAGTAGTTTTTTTTTTCCTTTGGTAGGTTCCTTAAAAATTTTCTACATAAACAATAATGCCTTCTGTAAATTAAAAAAAAATTAACTTATTTTTCCATATTGCAGTGCTTTTACTTCTTTTTCTTGCCCATTGCTATGGCTGAGAACTTCAGTGCATGAAACTGGAAGTACGAGAGTGGCCATCCTGCCAAAATGAGTCTGAGAATGAAGCCATAGATGCTAACCACACTAACGGAATAAGAGAGGAAAAGTAAGAAGAAAAGGAGAGAGAAACGGAGGGCTATAGAGTCAGAAATACCCCATGATGACTCTTATCAGCATAGACAGAGACAAGCCCTTGCAATGAAGTATACTCAAGTCCCTCTTCCGTCTTTATGGATCCACCCAGACTGTAGCGTGACCTCGAGTGGTGGATTCCTGCAAGATTTTTTTTTTTTTTAAAGCAATTATTAGGTACTCTCTGCTTCCCAAACATGTTGTTATAAACTTATCATGGACACAGTTTAGGAATGTTTGCTGTTCAAGAATTGTGATTTCTACCATGTGGTGTTTTATAAACTGACTCAATGTGCTAGAATCAAATCTACTCAAAGACTAGCAATTTTTAATGAGTAGGAGGAGGTCATCCAATTTTTTCACTCCTAGGACTTTATTTTCCTTAGGCCTTAAGACATGCTCAAAAAGTTGAGAGTTTACCTAGACTTTTCATGTACATTATTCATGGTTGTTCCTCACAGAAACCCAAGTAAGCAAATCCAAGGGCATTCATTTTTCTAGCTGAGGAAACTGAGGCTCAGAAAGATGAATGACTTGCCCAAGATCACTCACAGGACAGGTGGCAGCACTGGGATTGGAATCTAAGTTCACCCTCCAAAGCCTAGATACTTTCTTCAACCTTCTGCCTCCTGCAGAGATGATGCAAAGACCCAGGCCCTTCATTCAGCTTCATGAAACACTGGGAGTCCGGGATTAGACAGGCTCCCAAACAACATATAGGGGGCTGTTACTCTAATGATGGCTGTGTTGGTGCTACACAACATAAACCATACATATCAATTGACTAGTACAAATGGGTAAGACTTAGTCAAATTTTCGCCTCAGCAGAAGAGAAGCTGGAAGGTATTTATAAATTTTTTCTGCTCAAGATATTCTCAAAACTCACAAAAGAAGAAAATTAGGAAAGTATCAAGTCAGAAGAGAGATAAAACTTTAATAATTGATGGTATAAAAGTGACCTTGAGAAAAGGAATGGCCAATTGGGTGACAGGAGTCTAATGAAGTCTTCATATATTGAAGTTCTAAGACATCTTTTGGGGGTTGGAAACTATATTGAATGGTCAGCATATGAAATCATGTGCAGTTTCTCAAATATTACCCGCTTTTCTGACCTCACAACTTTTCCTCTTGCTTTTCTCTCTTTGTAGATTGCCCTTCCTCCCATTGACCAGTGATGAACTCCTACTCATCCATCAAGACCCAATCTTACCCAGGTAAGATTACATGCTCAGTGAAGGCCTCAGCGGGCCCCAGAGAGTTCTCTGCTCCTCCCTCCTATGAGCCTTCCCTCTACCTTGTCCATATTTCTAAGAAATGAGATGCAATAATAGCCAAAAGTATTTAAAGTATTTGTATATATCTAACCACTTAACTCTAGGGTTCTTGAGGCAAGAGACCATGTCTTATTCATCTCTTCACCCTAGGACCTATATTATGTTGGCACACAGTAAGCTGTCAAAGGTTTTTGCAGCAAACTGAAAAATCTCACAACATGGGAAATTCTTCTATTAAACATACCTTATATAACTAGGAAAAAACTCATATACATTTGCATATTGTCTCTAGGTTAGACACACTACTAAATAGAAATAAATGTCAGCATTTAATGAGATTTCTCTGCTTACAGTCATGCTGTGGAAAGAGAACATTGCCACTGCTTGTAGAATTTATTGACATCCAAGATTACATGTTGCTTTTGGAATGCACACCATGAAATAGAAAAGGAATGGCTAGGAAAATGGGTGGAAATGTGAACATGTTGGTAAAAAATATTTAGCCTCTAAAATTATATTTGAATATATTTTTATTCAAATTAATGATCATAAATTACACATTCACCTAGGTGACAACTGAACAGATCCAGATATAAATCTTGACTCTGCCACCTGTTTCCTCTGTGAGCTCCTGAGCCTTTTTGACCCTTATCTGTCTGTTAAACAGAAGCATTGCATATTTTTGGAAAATGTAAGCTATTTGTTATTAAAATTATTTTGATGTGAAGAGGCTAATTACCCCATATCAATCCATAAGTTCAACCCAATCCCAATGAAAATTCCAATGGAATTTTTAGAATTTGCTGAAATATTTTCAACTTCATCTAGAATATCAGGATAGAGTGAGTCAAGAACACTTTGGAAAGGAGGAATGAGGAAGGCATACCTACACCAGATGTATGAAAGCACATTATAAAATCAGAGTAACTTAAAGTGTTGGTACAGGGATAGCGCCAGACATACAGGTAGTATCCTAGATTGTAGTAAACGATAAAAATGGGATTTCAATTAGGAATGAGAGCAGAGGTTATTCAGTGAATGGATTGGCACAAGTGGCTAGTCATTTGGAAAAATGATAGCTAGTGCTACTGTGTATTAGGTGTGGCCCTACATTCTTTAATACCAGTTAACATTTTTAATTTTTGTGGGAATTTTACAAGTAGGTAGGTACTATTATTATCACTATTTTATAGATGAGGAAATTGAGACACAGATAAGCTAAATAATTTGTCCGAGGTCATACAACTAGTCAGGAATAGAGCTGGAATTTGAATCCAGGCAGTCTAGATTCTGGGTTCATGCTGTTAGCCACTATGCATAGTGTCTCACAGTCTCATGCCTTGTACCAAAATATGTTTCAAATGGATTGAAGTTTAAAAAGTAAACTTAGGGCTTCCCTGGTGGCGCAGTGGTTGAGAGTCCGCCTGCCAATGCAGGGGACACAGGTTCGTGCCCTGGTCCGGGAAGATCTCACATGCCGCAGAGCAGCTGGGCCCGTGAGCCATGGCCGCTGAGCCTGCGCGTCCGGAGCCTGTGCTCTGCAACAGGAGAGGCCACAACAGTGAGAGGCCCGCGTACCGCAAAAAAAAAAAAAAAAGTAAACTTAAAGTAAACGTAAAACCAGAAGAAAATATAAGCAAATTATTCTATAATTTTGTGATGTGTAAGGCAGTTTAAAATGACATTAAAATCAGAAATTCTCAAAGAAAAATATAATAGATTTGACTATATAAAAATTTTAAAATATCTTAGCATAACCAAACCAAACCAACAAAAATGCAAACATAAAAAATTAACCAAACCAACTAAACAAAAACAACACAGAAAATTGACACTATCAAATGACAAATTGGAACACATTATAAGCAACTTATATGGTCAAATATTAATAGATCAATTAATAAAGAAAGAGTTCAATGGAGGATTGGTGAAATAACTCCTGGTATATTCATGCATTGTGGGAAATCACTGTTTTCAAAAACAACAGTGTAGAGTGTTATATACTGGCATAGAAGTATGCCTGTGGTACATTTGTTAATCAATAGACAATTGCAAACTTACACTATAACCCTATTTTGTGGGAAAAAAGCATGTGGGTGCTTGTGTGTTTGTGTGTGTGTTAATGTATGTATACATAGGAAAATGACTGAAATGGTAAAATCAAATATATCTCTGTGTAGTGTGGTTATGGATGATTTTTACCTTTTTCTTTACCTTTTTATTGTCAGAATTTCTTGCAATATGCATGTATTTCTTCAATTATAAAGTGGTTTAAGCCTTGAATTATCTTTTTCCATAAAGTCAATAGAAGAGGAAATTCCAAGAGCATAATAAATTTATATATTCCTAGATTACAGTAATTTCTATGATGTTTTGGTGGAATGCTTATGGTTTGGGGAGAATGACTTATAATAAAAAGCCAGTGAGACCATGTAAGTTATTAATTTCTACATTTAAATTGCACTGTGCTCTGAGTACATGACCTATACAGTTCCTACTTTGGGGAATTTATCCTGGCTTTATTTTTGCAGCCAAATATATGATATATATATTTGTATATGTATATGTTCCATCAGATCTTAGATGAAGGTATAGTCTCTGTTTCTTCCCCTGAAATTTAATATGTGTATATTAAGTTATTAACTTTATTATTCATATCTTCTATATTCTTGGTTGGTTTTTATCCACCTGAATGGCTAAGCCTGGGGTATTTTAGTCTCTAATAGTTGTGTTTCTGTGTATTTTGCATAGTATTTCTAATATATATGCATTTTTATTCTTGAAATCTCTGCAGACTGTGCTTTTTGTCAATATGCAAGGATACTCCCTGTCCTGTTTAATGCTACTTGCTGCATATTCTCATTCCTTTCTGTTTGGGCCTGCTGAAACCAAAGTGTGCCTTTCCCTGTCTTTGTGTTTTTACTCTTTTAAAATAAGTTAATGCTTTGGTTTTAGAGTTGTCTGTTAGAGTTAGCTTTTGATTTCTGACCATTATAAATTTGTTGTCACAACTGATATGTTTGGTCTCACTTCTATGATCATCTTTCTGTTATACTTCCATACTGATTTATTTTATTCTCCAAAGTGGGATGCATATACCCCAGTTGGTATACAAGATCATTCATTGGAGACTCTGAAGAAAATCTTATTTTTTATTTAAAAGTTAAGAAAGATATTAAGCTTTACTGATATTTAATGTGAGTTAATACTGGTACTTTGCTCGGGTCCACATGTAAGGCAGACTCAGTTTATTCGTAATAAGCGAGGCAGAGGAGGGTGATTTCAGAAATCGGGGTGAATGACAGTGACACTTCTACATTTTGCTCACTTTCCTTGACTCACTGGAATTTTAGTGTACTTAATTAAGTGAATTTAAGGGTTATTTTGTTTACTTTTATCTAAGCTAAGACACAGAATTGGCAAGGTTCTTAAAATGATTCCTGGAAAAAAAAAAAAGTAGGTTAAAAGTAATGTCCATTATGCAAACGCAGACACAAAAGAACAATAACAACAGTCCTCTCCCCTCCCCCACAAAAGACCAGGTCTAGCTCATACTTTCCCTTTTCCTGGCAGGAATTCACCGTTAGCCACATTATGAGGTAATAGAGAGCATTTTCAAAAAGGATGTTTGGAAACGTTTCCCCGCTGTGTTTCCATTGCTATCTGATACATTGTTGAAAACGATGTAAATGTTACACCTATAAAATATAATCTCTCATATCAACACACTTAAAAAACTTGAAACAGAATTTTTATTCTGTTTAAAGGTTTTAGAGAATTTTAAACCCATTTGTCGAAGCATAAAAATATAACATGTACTGATCCCTTTTCAAGAGCAATTGATGGATATCATGGAATGTGGAAATTTACTACCACATTTCAACAATAACAATTACATAATTGGTGGAGGGAATAGAACATAAATATTGTTATTATTAAGAGTAGTCAATGACATACTTCTTCACTTTGAATTTGTCTCTCTGTGAAGGATATTATTCAGCTATTACAGTCACTAAAACCAAGTTTGAAATAAAAATGAATGCAGAATCACACCTTTGAATGCCGTATTGCAAGATGTGGAGCTGAGCTTTTTAAAAACAGTGAGAGCAAATTAGTCATCCTCCTCCCACTAAAAGTTATTATTTTAGGGAAAGAAAAGTTATTAATAAATGCAATTAAATTTATTTTAAAGTAAGGTTAATTTCAGGTTTATCTCATCCTTTTGATAATTCTATCACCATCTATTCTATAATACATGCACATAAACGTGTTCATACGATGGTACATGTGTTTGTATATAATTTATTAAGAAATCACTGGACTTGGGATGTATTGCTCAAAGTCTCACTCACCTTTAACTAAAAAATATATTTGAATATATTTTCTTTAATTATTGATGTTAAGAATTAAGCTATATTAATTTCCATTGCATAAGAAATTTAACATACTTTTATACATCTTTTCCCACATGTCCTACTTTTATTGATAATAATTTTTGACTTTACTGCAAATTATTGTCATCTTAATCATATAGCTTCTCTTTTATGAATTATTATTAACATGTGCATTAATTTTAAAACTATATTTTTATTATTTAAACAGCTCTTTATTAAGTTCCATTGCATCACTGAAGCTTCTCTACCACAACTTTCATATTCTTGAATTTTAAATTTATGGTTTAGGTCTTGATTAAACCTTCAAGTAATTTTTATCCACATATGCTTTTCTGGAAGCGTATATGGGTGATACAATTTCCATGTCTTATATCCTTCAGTATAGCATACTCAGCCTCATATATATAAAGCAATTGTCTAGTTTTAGAATTTTTTGTCACAGTCTTTTCCCCTCAAAATGCTCTAGATATCACTCCACTGTTTTCTGGAAGTTTGTAATACAGAGATATCTGTTTTAACTCTATTTTATTTTATGTTATTTTCCCCTGAGTTTTATATTCTGTGGTTCTTCAACTGCTTTCTCCTGGGCTCACTCCTATGATTATACTTTGTCATCTGCTCATCTGGGGCTTGAGAGTTTAAGATGGCCTCTGATGGCTTCATGCACAGTCTGGGACCTGTTACAGGGTCTTTCTCCATTCAGTCTCTCTGCTGACCCAGGCCCCCTTACTTGTTGATGAGAGTGTTCCAATACGTGAGGATAAGAACTTACAGCCTAGGCTCTAGAACTGACACAGTGTCACTACTGATACATTCTTTTGGTCTAAACACATCACAAGGCCAGCCAGATTCTATCCACTTCTGGATAGAAGGTGTGATATTGTGATTTACAATAAGACATATATATTTGATCTTTGTCCCTGTTGTTCCTGGCACAGAGCTCCTAAAACCCTTGGAATTTTTAAGGTGACAGTGTCTTTTTGTATGCTAATGAGCTGATGGTGGCTGGGGGGCTCCTGAATAGCTTCAGAATGGGGGCTGGTTACCAGGAGAACCAACCTTGTGATTAGGGGGTTGGAACTTTACGCCCCACCCTCCGACCTCTAGGGAGCAGAGAGGTGCTAGAGATAGGCTTAATCACTAACTGCCAATGATTTAATCAATCATGCCTAGGTAATGAAGCCTCCATAATAATCCTAACTGAAGGGGTTTGGAGAACTTCCAGATTACTGAATACATGGGAGGGTGGCACACTCAGAGAGAGTACAGACATTTCATGCCCCTTACCCCGTACTCTACCCTATGCATCTCTTTCACTTGGCTGTTCCTGAGTTGTATCTTTTTATAATAAACTAGTAATCTAGTTAGTAAGCTGTTTTCCTGAATTCTGTGAGCCATTTTAACAAATTATTGAACCCAAGGAGGAGGTCATGGGAAACCTTGATTTATAGCTGGTCAGTCACAAGCACAGATGACAGACAACCTGCACTTGTGATTGGCATCTAAAGTGGAGGCAGTTTCGTGGGACTGAGCCCTTAACTTGTGGATCTGATGCTAACTCTAGGTAGATAGTGTCAGAATTTAATTGAATTATAAGACATACAGTTGGTGTCCACAGAGAATTGGAGAATTGCTTTGTGTGGGAAAAAACACACACATCTGGTGTCAGAAGTGAAGTATTGGTGTGAGTGTAATAGAGTATGGAAAAACAGAGTTTTCCTTTAGTTGGCAGAGAGAAAGTAGAGAGGAAATAGTTTTTCCTTTCTGAAGGCACAGCAAAGTCGTATTGTGGATACTGTGGGGGAAGGAATTTGCAGCCATTAAACCATCTACCACACTAGCAAACTGCAACATTCTACTTAACAATAGAAATTCATTTGTCCACCCTCTACTTGCCAGTTCTGGATCCCAGATTCGTTCCATCCCTAAGGACCTCTGAGTCCTCTGTCTCCAGCCAGCCAAGGCAGAAAGATTCGATAGAGAAGGCACGCTGGCTTCTTAAAAGCCTAAGCCCAGGAGTGACATTTCACTTCTGCTCATATTCCTTTGTCAAAAACTATTCATATGGCTCTACTCCAGTGTCAAGGGGCAGGTGCCTCCCAAGGATAATAACGGAAGGGGGACCGTGAATTTTTGGTGAGCAATCAGCCGTCTATGCCACATTCAACAGCTGTGGTTTTTTTACTTCCACTGCTGACTTAGCTGTCAGATACTCATTCAGAAACCCTCCAGAATCTTTCTGAGACACAAACTGTCATATTTGTGTTCTTATTTCTTACAGTAAATATTTCAAAAGAAGCATTTCATCTTTTCAAGGTGATTTTCTTATTTGGACTTGCAACGTGGCATCCCACTTGAAGTGGCTTCTTGCTTCTGTTGTGAGCTCTTTCTTCTTGAGATGGCTCCTGGCTCAAGGAGAAAGCCTAGCAGCAGAACTAGCATTTTGATTATTGAACTTTCCTGTCCTAAGGTCTCTTTTCACCCCTGCAAATTAGTTGGTCTTATAGGAATTGTCTGGGTCCTTCACTTCCTTGCTATCCCTTCTCTATTACAAGGACATTCATGAATAGAGCCTAAATGGTACATTCCGTTCATTATCCTCAGCCTGTATGAAATATAGATTCCCTAACGTGTCAGGCATATACACAGCATCCTTCCTATTTTCCAATGCTGATGCTGGTTTTTCCCTAATTTTATATTCATTGGTCATCCCATTTGACTGAGGGTGGAGGGCTGAGTGTTTGACGCCTGCACTTACGTCACCATCAGATGCAGAGGAATTGCACAGTCTCACGTTGAAATGCTTGTGGAAATTCTATGGCCTGTAATAGCAGTTTTTTTAAAACACCTTGTAAATTTTACTTTTGCAGAACTATCATAAATCTGTTTAATTCAACAGTTTACACTAAGTACTCCAGTATTCTGCTTAGAAGTAAAACATTTTTGTGCTTGTATGAAACTTTGCTCTGTTGGAAGTTAAGAATACCATTTATGGCAGGCAAATTTCTCCATATCTGATAATCAAAAATTGTGATAGCTCACACGTGTATCCATTTAGTGAGTAGTTCTGAGGCTGCACAGCTGAGCCAGAAGTAGCGCTAAGCAGCGGGGCGCCAGCATCAGGAGGGGCACCTCTGCCCTCAAGAGGCTCACAGTCACTGAGGGGCAGATTGAGTCAGTGTGGTGTTTGGCAGTATCAACCATCATACTTTCTTTTTTCTCTTCCTCCTTGCATGTGACCCTTCCTCAGTGGTTTTCACACTAACTCTGGGGGAAGCAGGACTGAAAGGGTAAGAAAAGTGGGTGGGGTGAGCTTTTCTTTTTCGTTTTGTTTTTCAGCCTTCAACATGGGTCTTTAAGACCCAAAAGGCAAGCTTGAGGGAAGCAGAGCGTAAATGTTATGCCAACACAGGAAATTGTGAAAGAGTTCTCTATCTCACTGGTGGCTGGGGTGTGGTCTGGGGGGAGGAGGAGCAATGACCTTCTGGAGCTGAGTGGTTTGAGGTGGAGGGTCAGATCTGGGCATCCACGTGGAGGACAGCAGGTGCCACACAGCAATCCTCTACAACTTCTTCAGCCCAAGACCTTGTTGAGCTGTAAGCGGTGCCCTCTGCCATCTTCTCCATGGCTTGGGCCAATGATAAATCCTCCTCTAACTAAAACAAACAAACAAACAAAAACAAACAGCTTTCCCACACACACACACACAAAACCAAACCAGATTGAGGGTCATGACACCTGAGAAGTAGTTGATGGACTGACTTTAGGACAAAAATGGGCAAGGGCGAAACCCACTTCCTTTTCACAGATAATTACAGTGCGAGATTCTGAAACAGATTTTTATGTAGCTGGCTATTAAGCAAAGAGAAAAGGAAATGGTGCTGAGAGTGGCCAGCAAGATGGGGCTTCACTAACTTGTGTCCTAGGTAAGGCCAGCAAGAGGGTATGTGATAACACGGGTGGAGTGAAGACAGTTATGGGGTTTTGGTAACATAGTCTTTGAACTCAGTATAAAGATACCATCCAGTAAAAGACTCCCAAATGTATTTATCTAAAAGCTTTTCGAAGTCATATGAATCAAATCATGTATAATAACCATATGTTTAATAAAAACCACCTTAATTAAAAAAATAATTACATAAAATTATTATCATCCTGCAAAACCCTAATCCCCAAGCACAGAGTAGGGAAAAGATTATGAGCATTCTAAAATTGAGCCTGAAATATGTATTACATATGTAATATATAAACATATTTCTACTTGTAGGAAAATTATCATGGTTTTGTGGGATTATGAGAGGGTTTTCTTTCTGATTTTTTGAAGTTTCAGAGGAACGTGTATTTTATAATTAGAAACAATGTGATTACAATTCCTTTGAAAATAGGAAATTGAGGATATCTTCTGATGAATAAAGAATTTTTTCTATAAATTTTTCTCTGTAAATTGTCTTGGTATCTATCAAAGTAATAACTAATAAGAAAACTTGAAATTAAGGTTGTTTTGAAAATTATTTTTATAAATTTTGTTTTAAAGAGGAGATTGTTTTTGGTTTTGCCCAATGTCTGTTGAAGCTTTATCCCATGACTAATAACTTCTAAATACTATTGCTTTGAAAAACGAAAAAAAAAATTCTTTGTTCTTGAAACCAAAGACAAAAGATCATATGGCCCTGTTTCCTCTAACTTACTTCATTTGGTTTGACTTAACTTTGACATCTATTCCATGTCCTGTTTCAATAAACTGCTTGACATTGATCTCAACATTTCATTAGGAATTCATGGTGGAAAGAAATTACTCTGAACGTTTGTACCTTGTTCTTAGAGTAAATGACATGTCATTTACATTTCATACCTTTTCTTGCTAACCTGTAACCCCTTGAAGACTTTGGTACTTTTCCATTATTAGCTCAAAGACATTTATTATCATTTTCCCCCTTGATTTATGCTGAGACCTCAGTGATTGAGCCATGATTCTCAGGGTCATTATATAAAATTGCAGAAGTGCTCCATGAACAAAAAATTTTCTGTAAACTTCTCAACAGCACACTAAAAGGAGTTGGTTTCCTAGCTTTTCCGTTTAAAAAGGGCTGTGTTATTATAATAGCACAGTTTTAGCTACTGTGGTTTGATCTTCTGGCTGTGAAAAGGTACAAATTTAGATTTCAGAAATGACATTTTATAGTGAAAAGAGCACCAGCTTTAGAAATGACAGACCTGAGTTCTCATTCAACACTCAGATAATTACTTGCTGTGTGTTCTTAGACAAATTACTTCACTTCTCTGAGCTTCTATTTTCTCATCTTAAAGTGAGATTAAACCCCCTCCAAACTGTCTTTCATGATTGTTACAAGGTTGAAAAGTATAATGTACCAAGTACCATGTATGTAGTTAATGGTCAATAAATGGTAGTAATAGTTTGTTCATATCTTTGCTTTCTCCTCTGTTAATTCCTATGTTGGTGGAACAACTGGTACAATGTGAATGATGAATTACCAACTGTGTCTCTGAGTTTGGGAATTTAGGAAGGCATGGTTTGGGACTCATGAGCTCTTACCTGTACAGTAGCCTTGAAAATTCAACTGCTTTTTTATTGTACAAACAGCAGGGTGCTCAGTCACACATTTGTGGTGACTAAGTTGAGCAGCTGCCATAATTGACATTTTAACTACTTTAAATTACAACCAAAAATCAAAGACTGCCTAATCTTGTTAGCTGTGAAACTCGTAGGTTTTTAAGTTCAATAACTATTCACTGAGCTATTACCAAGTATCTGGATACAGAGTAAAAAGGACAGGCAAGGCTCCTGGTTGCAAGGAAATGGCTTTTGAGTGGGGAGAGAGTTAAGAAAAAAACAGATCTGTGAATAAATAAAATAATTAGAGCTTGTCCAGAGTGTTGGGGGACTGAGCTGGAGAGTAACAGAGAACTTATTGAGACAGAATGATCCTACTCCTGGAAGGCCTAGGGCTGCAGCTGACATTTAAGCTTCAATGAGAGGCAGCAACTTCTGCAGAGAGCAGGGACAAGACTGGTCCAGGAAGCCAGAAAAGCATATACAAAGCCCTAAGTCTAGAAACATGGAACACTGATGAATATTCAGGTTGTTTTCAGGGCCATGATAATCTTTTCTTCTATCATTCCAGTTGATGAATAAGTACTGAAGTGAGGCTTGTGATAATTTGAGACTTGTTAGCCATGTATTAAGATATTCTGAAAAAAATAAAATAAAATAAAATATTCTGGAATAAGACTGTCCAGAAGATTATATATAGGCAGGCATAATTTCTACTAAAGTAGGTTTACAGGTCACTAAATAAAAGCTATTCAGTCCTCTTGTTTGTTATTCTAAATAGTGACGATGATAATAATAATAATACCACTGTTTCTGTATAGTGTACTTGTAGTCCTCAGAGAGCCAAGGAAATATCACATCAGAATACTAAGTGGAGCTGGGGAATTGTGGTCGGTGTCTGTTTCCTCAGACTCTCATGAACGCTACTGATCTCATCATCCAGGTCTAGAGAGTATCTTAAGTTCAGGCGGCTCTGAAGCTTCCATCACAAACTTGACTCCAGAATTTTTGCTTAGCCTGGGAGCCCCAGTGACTAGACGTTACTCATAGGACCTCCCCGACTCCCAACATCTTCCTTGCCTTAGGGATTCTCTCTCTTCCATCCCTTTGTGTTCCCGTCTCCCTACTCAAAGGCACTCACTGCTCCAAGTTCCCCCCGCAAAATCCTCGCAAGGTCTCACTTTTGGAAGATGAGAGCCAGGAAGGGAGGTTGACTGTGGGCAAGAGAATGACTTTGGCTCTCCTTTCTGAATAGGTTGGGAAAAACATAGTGAGAACCAGACCCTAATACTTGCCATCAGGAAGCACAGAATGTAATAGAATATATTTTCTTTTTTTGAAATTTAGGTTTTATTTTATCAAAGCTATACATGTACATAATTCTATGAAAAACAACACTTCTCTATCTATTCCTATATTCCTCTTCTCAGAGGCAACAACTTGCAACACTTCTAATAGAATCTTTTAGCGTTTACCTCTATATATTTAAACCAAGCTTGTGTTGCTATTTCTTGATGTGTGAAAACTACTGTAAGTACTAATACTATTTTAAGTACTACACTATGGTAGATAAGGATTTATCCCTATCCACATTTCTCATGTTTTTCATTCTCTTAATGTAATTGTATGACCATATAAAGATGATTTATGTCTGAGCATGCAGTATTGTATGATTATTTTCTTGCACAATATTTCCTTGCTCTTGGAGTTAATCATGTTATTATCCTTTGCTTAGGTTTCCATGTACTCATCATTCGTTCATCTCCAAACTTAACACCCAGTTGTATAAGTTTAAAACATATAAGGTTGTCTATCAATTTCATCTCTTTGAAGAACTTCCTTCTGGACTCTTTTAACCTGCTCCAACCTGGACCAGTGTGGTAGACATGGAGATGTGTTGTCCAGAAGCCCCTTCAAGGAGGGACGTTTTGTTCCAGCTGCTGGGAATGAGTCAGCAGACAGCCTCCAGCTGTCAGCATCTTCATCTTTTGTCTCAGCTGCAGAGAGCTGTCCCACCCAAGAGCATGCCTTTGCCCTGGCAGCCCATATCCAGTGACTGATAACGGAGAGGTTATAAAAGTCGCTTCAGCCCACTGAGGAGCAGCTCAAATGGACTGTAATGCTCCAGAGCTCCTTGAGGGGTTGGACAAGGCTTTATTGTATCTGCATCATAATTCAACTTCTCCTTCTGCTTGGTTTTGCTTCTTCCCTCTCACTTCTTCCCAATTCCTGAGAAGTATTGATTTCTAATAAATATTCTGCATGCCAAACTCCTTCTCAGCCTCTGCTTCTGGAGGACCCAACCTGAACTAATTACTCTCTTAGGGCTTCTGCATAGGAGTTTTCTTGCAACATCCTGGAGATTCCCCCTGATGTATTGTTATGTTGGGTTCTCTGTTTCTCGGATCTCTGACTCCTCTTTGGTTTATTCTCTTGTTTTGATGGAGCACATTCTCTAGTAGTTTCCCGAGGAAAGATATCTGGAAGATAAAAAATTTTAAACTTTGTGCGTCCAAATATGGCTTTATTCCCATCACATTTAATTGATAGCTTGGTTGGATATAATTTTCCTTCAGAATTTTGAAGGCATTGCTCAATTTTCTTTTGGTTCCAAGATTTCTGTTTAGAACTATGATGCCAATATAATTCTTGAACTTTTATATGAAAACTGTATTTCTTCTCTGCAAACTTGTAGGATCTCCTTTATTCTCATTGTTTTGAAATTACTTCTTCCAGTTTAGGATTCTGCTAAGTCTATTCCAACTGATCCAGTTGCTTTCCACCTTCCAAAATTCTGTTGCTCTTAGCTTCTTTCTATTTTCTTTTTCTTTGTGTATTTATACCTTAAAACAAACAAACAGATAGGCAGACAGACAAATAATAACAAAGCATTATAGTGCCTAATGACATTTAACTAGACTTTTGGGAAGGAGGGGGCAGAGGTTAAATATGTGTGTTCATCTTAGCATATTTAAGGAGAAGCAGAATTCGATTTTTTCAAGGAAAAGTTTATCTGGTGAAGCTGCTGTTTGTATCTTTCTTCCTTCTCTTCTCCCCCCCCCCCACTTTTTTTGACTCTTTTCCATAAGCACTCATTGCATAACTGTACTCTATCCCACCTTGTGTCTATAAAGTCATTGATGTGGTGCCTTTGACTCTTCATATCCATGACTAGGGTGAAGAGCTCTGCTCTCTCGTGATTCCAGCCCTGTGCAGACTGTGCTAAGAGCTAACCCAGCTGCTGCTAACAGGGTGAGGGTCCTGTTTATGCATTAGAGTTGAGCTGGATACCTGTGAGTGTCCTTAAGGCTCGAATCCAGGAATGTCCTTCTTCAATAAGAGCATGGAGTTGCAGGTCCCTCTAGGAAACAGAAATAGTGAAATAGAACCTTAAGAATACCGTTGAAAATTCCTACCTACAATCACTTTTTTGGTGGGAGTGACTGACAAGGTGAAAACAGAACCGGACATGAATGAATAATTAATACTGAGACAGATGACAGAAAATGGGTTCTAATGAATCAGCTGCCTAGTACTTTACATCCTTTGGAATTCAGCATGATCTATGGATGAGATACAACTCTTTAGCATTATGTGCCAAGTTATGCGAACTCATAGACCATAATTCTTATGGGGTTTAGTTAGTTGAGAAAATGAGAAATAAAACTGAAAGCTTTTAACTTCTTGTTCTATGTGTTGTAGTGATAAAAGCACTGGCAGAAGAACAGAAACCCCTGTTTTGTTTTTGTTTTAATTTCAGCCACTATACTTAATAGCTTTATGAATTTGGGTAAGTTACTTTATCTAAGATTTATGTTCCTTATTTGTAATTTGGAGAAAATATTAATTCCTTCATAGGGTTGTTGTTAACGAATTAATGTATGTAAAACTATGAGCACAATGTCCATATATGGTAGGTGTTCAGACAATGGTAGTTTTCTTCCCTTGTGGCATCTATATTTGACCAAGAACATAGTAATTTTTTGTGTGCAAGAAAATTTGGGGGCCATACTCTTGACGCATCCTTCAAAGAATCTACAAGATAAGGAGGTTTCACCTGCATTAACTGAATTGTGAATTTGATGGGTCTTAAAACTCCTCCATACACACTCAGTCCTCAAATTAGGGCCAATTTAAGGTGGCATGAAGGCCTCAGAATCAGGGAACATTTCATAACTAGAGTTAACTGCAGCAAAGAAAATTGGGTCTGTAAATAAGAACTGACAGCTAAAGCAAAGATTAATTTTAATGGCATGCATTAACAATATGCAATTTGAGATTGTTAGTGGAGAATTCTCCCCGAGAACTGGCAGTAGGCAGTATGGGTCTTGACATGGGAATTCACATGGGCAAGCACATTCATTCAATACACCTTTTCTATCCCAAAGACATTAGCATACCTAGAGGCCCACATCAGGGAAAGTGGCCTATTTATTCACATCAAATCATCATATGTATGGACTGTTTCCATTTAATATAATTGTCAGGAGCAAAGACTCACTTGGTATAACTTAGAAGTGACAAGGAAATTGGATGGAGCTTCATATGGTTGACTCTAGAAAAACAATGAAGCAGTGACTAGAAATCCTAAAGTTAAATCCTAATGTTTGTAAAGGCTTGGAGGGTTTGTGTCCACATAAAAAGTGATGGCAGAAAGGAGCCCAGTTTCGTTATTGAGGACTTTCACAAGATCCTTGTCTTGGGTCAGACTCTAGACTGAAGAATGATACCACTATAATCACCAGCTCATCTTCATGATTGTGGATGGGGAAAGGCCGAAGAGCAGGGGAACCATGAGGTGCCTGGATGTTACCTGCATTAGAATTTTTCACACTGATGTTGATTCTCTGGGCAGGCCAGAAAAACATAACTTTTTTGTACCTCATTTGAGTAAATCCAGTTACCACTGTATCTGTGCTTCCTGATGAGAATGTTTAAAAAAAAAATTAATGGAAGTTATCTGAAAGTCTTAGAAAGGGGAATATGCAAGAATATTATAGTTTTCAAAATATACATTTAAGTTATAAACTGGTAAAAAGCTTAACAACTGTACTTTCTTAGCTGAAAGATAAATCTTTTCTAAATTCATACTTTCTGAGAAAATGCAATTCCCCATTTATTGAAAGTGCTCTTTTATTCTTCTATTAAACAAGTTATAGATTTTTGATGCATAGAACATTATGTTTTCTAATACCACATACCCTGTATTTGGTATACCTTTACAGAAAATGTAAATATGTGATTAGTGGTTATTGAGTCATCAGGTATTTGCTAGATGGACATAATCCTGAGAATCGAGGGTGAGATGGGATTTTTTTTTTGGTGGGAGGGGAGGCTTTCCCTGTAGAGTTATGACAAGATTTGAGAAACCCATACATGTCCCAAGAACTACCTGTAGATTGAATCAATGCTGCATATACACAGGGAATATTGGAATAGCATGTGAAAACTTCTTTCACTTCCAAATGTTGTCCTCACATTTGAGAAGTCTTGTAGCCATTTTTCTGTTCTGAATTTTCAAATATAATCTGTCTGCTACCTCACCTGGTGCACACTGTCATGGATAGGAAACAGGTACTAAGGTCTCCTTGGCCCAGATACTGAAATCAAGCTCAGAGAGACCCTGTAATGTGGTCAAGGCCATGCAGCTGGTTAGCAATAGAGACAGGTTTAAAACCCAAATTTGCCTGATTTCAAAGCCCAGACTCTTTTTTACTCTACCATGTGCCTTTCAACTGAGCAGATTTGCTTTTTTATACCATACTTCCAAAGATTCAGTTCCCATGAGGAGGCACCAAGAATATGTATATACTGGGAGGTAGAACTACCTTTTTATATGTTGCTTTGAGCCTCAGTCATCAGCTATCTAATGCAATAAAAGAGAGGGTTAAGTGGTGCCCAGTGTGGAGGAGGAGAAGGAAATGACTCTAAACCACTAAGGAACCCCTGGAAGAGTGGACAGAACCCTACCTGGGGCGTCAAGCGGCCTAGCTTCTTATTGCAGCTCGGCCATCCCCTTTCTGTGTGACCCGGGGGAAGTCCCTACCCTATTCTGTACTCTGTTCTCCCAGTTGTAGAATGAAAATGTGAAACCCAGCCCCAGAAACAAACTGGATATCTGCTCTGGCTTCCTAATCCAACTGTGCAAAACAGCAGGGCCATGGAACAAAATTAGACTCAAGCCTTCATTGTTATCACTGACTGTATTTCTTGAGCAAATAACTTAATCTATTTTAACCAATCCATTCTCTCCCCAAATTATATTGATGAAGAAATCACAACAAATACTCTCTCATTTACTTTCCCAAGAGGCAAGTAGCACTATAAACCCAATTTCTGACGCCTTAACATGATATTGGCTTCCTTGTCAAAAAAGAACGATGAGAAAATATACACAGAAAAATTACAAAAACTTTCTTTACAAATCAAAAGTATTATGAAATAGCCACGAGAGAAAAACTGTGTTATCAAATGGGTCCCAAGGACCCATTATAAACATTATTCACCATAGAAACATTCCCAATGAAATTTTCAAGGAGACTTACTGACAAATGAATATATATACACACATATATATATATTTTTATAAGCAAACCATCTCAGAAATACCATATTCAACCGATTAAGACACAACAATAGCACATGTCTAACAAGAACTCATTGATACTTGTACTTGAGGGTGGTGCTGGTGACCTTTCCGTAGGTTTCCAGCCTTCAGGAGATGGATGAAGACTGAGGAGCCTGCCCCGGGGCAATCCTTAACTCCCAAGGCCATCATGGTGAAGGAGCAGAAGAGCTTCCTCCTGGCCTAGCTCTACAGCCGATTCAGCAGCACAGTCTCTAGGGGACCCAGTACAGCTGTCTTCATTTTTTGTTTGTTTCTCTGTTAGTTTCTGTTTTATAACAAAGTGAATCAGCTCTACAGGAGTGGCTGTCTTCATTTTGAATTGTAGAGAAAAAGGGGTTGTAGGTATTTTTTTTTTCTGAATTATCTAAGAGTAAAAACATTGCTCAACACTGAGAGAGAGAAACACAAAATTTTGAATCAGAGCATTTTATAGTTAGAAAGGAGTCCTAAAGTTATGATGTTTTACAAACCATTGGAAGGAGATAAAGGCTGCAAGGGTTTGACTTTCTGACTTGTGCAGTGAGAAAAAAAAAGTCAGGGACAGGATGGGAGGCAGACCAGGGTCAGATAGATGATAAAATTTCATGTCAGTATAAGGTCTTGGTAAATAAGCCAGAAAAACTAAGGTTTCATTTAGGAATTGAGAGATGAGTGAGCCCAAGATGACAATGATTGCCACCACCACCAATAATAAGAATGATAACAAAAATAGCAATAATAACAATGACTCTTTTTAGACACAGCATTGCCTTGAGATGAACCAAAAAGAGAGAAAAGAAAGAGTTCAGGAAGATGGTCTTGACTTGGATCCTATTCCCATTATGGCTACATACAAAGGGGACCTTTCATCTTATAAATAAAATCCAAATTTGATGGAGTTCCTCTGCATTATGAAACTGCTGCCCTACAGCACTTTGAAAGGGGAGAGAGAAATTTGGCTTAAAACTGCAGCATGTAATTGTGCAGTAGTGGGAACCAGGGCCTCGCTGTTCAATCCCTCAGGACATTCAAGGAGAAAACTGCTTGGCTTTTCAGGCAGTCTCCCTTCTAGTTCTGGAAAAGCCACCTTCATCATAGTCCTCGTTTGTCAGATGAGAAGTTGTTGATATTATCTGCCTCATCTGTCCTAAAGGGTCATTAGGGGGTTAAAAGGAGACTAAGGGTGCCAGGAAACCCAAGGAAGGCCTGCTTTTCAATACTTGAGCCAAAGAATCAGTTCTGTACAAACATGGTGGAGGGAATAATTGCTAAACTTGGGCAATAATTTTCAAGGAAACAGAAAAAGAAGTCTAATGACAATCAATCTGATAAAACTAGGCTTGATTGAGCTGACTGGTAAGGATGAGTGACAGGCCCCTGGCCATGATCCATCACACCTTCCCCTGGGCCAATTCTACCTTTCTTAAAAGCTTAGCCACTGTAAAGCAATTATACACCAATAAAGATGTTAAAAAAAAAAAAAAAAAAAAAAGCTTAGCCTTCCAAACAGATTGAATAGTGATTCTTTGGCCAACACACCTGAGTTTCTTCATGTTGCCAGCCGGCAGCTCCTCATCAAACATATAATTCAGGGCAGTGGCTTTGACTGGTTTCTAGAGAACTTGGTTCTTGCTCAGGTGGCTCTGGTCTTACCCAACATCCACATTGTTATTGGCCATTATTGATCACTTTCACTTGGTAATAGATCTTGGCGAGCCTGCAGTCTGCCAGACCACTAAAAAATAAAAATCACCATCTTTTTAAAAAATTTAATTAATTAATTTATTTTTGCTGTGTTGGGGCTTCGTTTCTGTGCGAGAGCTTTCTCTAGTTGCGGCAAGCGGGGGCCACTCTTCATCGCGATGTGCGGGCCTCTCACTATCGCGGCCTGTCTTGTTGCGGAGCACAGGCTCCAGACGCGCAGGCTCAGTAGTTGTGGCTCACGGGCCTAGCTGCTCTGCGGCATGTGGGATCTTCCCAGACCAGGGCTCGAACCCGTGTCCCCTGCATTGGCAGGCAGATTCTCAACCACTGCGCCACCAGGGAAGCCCAAAAATCGCCATCTTTTTGAGAATGTGGGCTTAAGGCAAAGACCAAGGTCATTGGTAAACTCCTCCTGATTGACCCCACAGAAGCAAGGGTGTAGGGAATCTCCTGTTCCAGGTAGTTTACCCCAAGGAAAAATCCTGCTGAAGAAATTGCCTGTGAGTTGGAGTGATCTGGACCCCCAGCACCACCTTCTGTCTCTGTCAGAGGGAGGAGATGTGGGAAGCACTGTTGGGCTGGGTGATGAAATTGTGGTTCCCCCTAGTTCCCCCAGTGAAGTGCTTCTTCATGTCCCAAGGCAAAGCTTTACGTCTTTTGTGCAAGCACTATTTATCCAGTTGTGATGTTCTGGAGTCTAAGCATCTTTTGTATATCAATGTTGAAGTTCTAAACAATGGAAGAGAACAAAGGTGTTTCAGGAGCTATAAAATCTTTATCTGGGGATATGCCATCTTAGTAATTTTAAAATTTACTGGATATTCATCTTTCCTCCAGCTATCATTAGTTCACAGCTTAACATCTAGCTTCTGTCAGCTTCTAGAAACCATAATCATAACAGCCCCTAGAGTGGACAGATTGGCGGAAGAAAACCAACGTGGTAAGGACATAGCATTTGGGTTTCCCAGCCAGCACTCAGAAAAGCTTTGCCATGCCTCTCAGTCCATCAGACAGGTACAGGGCACTTGGCCCTCGCCCACTGCATGGGAGCACATCCCGACATGGAGTGATACACGCTGATCCCCAGTGGTCAGCCCCAGTGGGAAGCAGTGCAGTGATGCCTCTTCCTCCATTAAAGTTTCTGAACTTTAGCCTTCCCATATATAAAATGTATGCAATAACAATAGCTTGTGATGAAACAGGTGCTTGCTGGGATGTTGTAAGAATCAAACAAGATAATGTGTTTTAATTTCCCAGCACAGTGTCTAATTAATTCCATTCTTTTGCTTCTTCTCTCCTCTTTCCATTTTTGAATTAGAACCAATCTAAAGTCGCTATGGAATCAACCTCTACACCCACAGTCTTCTAATCCTACCCTCTCTTGAGGAAAATAAGAAAAGTCTACCTTTTTTTCTCTCATAAAACTGGAGCTTTTTATGACCTGCTCTGGCTGATCTCTCCCAACCCACTTATCTCCCATCTCACTGTCCCCTCAGACCCTGTACTGCTGCCAGAAACACCACTGCATTAATCACACCTTCTGCTGGGCCACATCTGACTGCTGCATTCTTATCACTGCATGAATCATACTGCCCTGTAACGTGCCATGTCTACTTCCTCTTCCATACTATAAGCTCCTTGAGGGGAGGGACTAGATCTTGTTTGTATTTGGTATCAAATGCCTAGTAGGTAGCCAATAAACTTTTTGTTAATAAAACATTCAACCAGACTCGGGGGGGTTGTAAAGATGGCCTGAATATTTTAGAGGAATACTTTTGATTTCTTTGAAGACTTCCCACCAAATAAGTACATATGATTTCATTTTAGAAGGAGGATAATTGATTTTTCTTTGTGAGCAAGGAAGACATTTGCTTTTTTTTTTCCGTACTGGTGTGTGGTGAAGGACATAAATTACACAGGAAACAGGATGCAGAGACATAAACCTGCTTAATCCAATTATATATTTCAATCAACAGACAGGGTCCCAAGAGAGGGGAGGATGATGCATGGGATAGAGACCACTGAAGGGGAGCTAGGAGGCTGTGTGTTTCACTTTTCTTTAGAAAGAGAGAGAGAGGAACCAAGAGAAGAAGATAGAGCAGCTGTCATAGGAAGGGAGAATCGATGTTATTTGTTATACAGTATAAAACGAATCTTGAAGAGGATGTTCATTCTTTGGAATGTTAAACAGTGGATACATAAATAATTTTCTGAAGACAAATGAAAAGAAGCAAAAAAAGCACACAAACAAAACAAAGAGACCAAAGTGAGGAAAACAAGAACCAGGCTTTTAAAAGGAAAGAAGGCAGTCTAATTACAGCCATTTGACTGAGAAAAAGTCAGATGCAGACAATATGCGACTGGACTTCTAATTTCCGAGAGAGTACCTGAAGACGGCCCGTGGGGTCGGGGAAACGAGAGGAGCAGCAGGGACACTGATAGCTAATGAACATGGGACCAAACATTTTCACTTCACATACTGTACCTTATTTCAATGCAATAGCTCTGTAAAGCAAGAGTTAGTTACTTGTATTTGCAAATAAACTGAGGTTTAAATATTAACTATTTCAAGGTCAAGGTTTCTGTTTAGCTAGTTAACGGCCTAGCTGAGATTGAGCCCGCGTCTACTTGACACACCTTCCACAGCTCCTCCACTATACGGTGCTCCCTCCACAATGGGATGTGACTCATACAACCCTATTCCCCTGGCTGCAGGCTCTCGGCTATTTGTACTGTTGGTTATGAACTCCAGGGCAGGTCCTCACAGTTCCCCTTCTTGTGTTACTGCTGATTAAATGTTCATTACTTACACTGTAGCAGTTGAACCTCTTTCCCATATAGCTTTGCCCTTCTTTCCTGCAGTTGAACTCTTGGGTTCTTACCTGGGACCCAGATTAATAGAGGAACCATCATAGCAGGGGACAGAGTGTCCTGGAGAGTTTCAAACT
Organism: Delphinapterus leucas; assembly: GCF_059928025.1. NCBI lineage: Eukaryota > Metazoa > Chordata > Mammalia > Artiodactyla > Monodontidae > Delphinapterus > Delphinapterus leucas. Next base: position 100,220,095 of record NC_143134.1, on the reverse strand, counting down.
AGTAATTACATACTCCAGCCCAGAAGTGACACTGCTTACCACTCATTTGCAAGAGCCAGACACATGGAAAGCTGACCACAGGAAATATTTAGTGAACAACATCAGTGACTACTGTGACATTTCTTGTCTTTAATACTGTACTTTTTATGTATTTATCATGTTTATTATCTGTCTTAATGTCTAGAATGTCTGTTCCATAAGGACAGAGGTCTTTGTTTCATTCACAAACGTCACTTCAGTGCCCAGAATGGTGCTTGGCAAAAGCAGACTCTCAACAATTAGTTGAATGAGTAAATAAATATTGTCAGTTCTGCCCTCACTTACTAAGCGGTCTTGGGCAAGTCTTCCATACTCTGAGCCTCCAAGTTTCCTTTTAGAAAATGAGGGTAAAGGGATAATGTCTCACAGGACTGTGGTGAGAATTAATGAGATAGGCAGGCTAAGGGACTAACACAAGACCTAGCCCCTGAAAAGCTCTGGACAAATACTGGCTTCTTCTCACCTCCAGTGGCCAAAGTAGTCTTCTGACTTTAAATCCAATTTTCAAGCAAATTTATGTAAAGGAAGGAAGGAAGGAAGGAGAAAGAAAGAGAGTAACTGTGTAGTTTGAATACATTCCATAATTTTTCTGTTTCTTGCCCAAGTGTGCAGAACAATATTGATGTTCCTCCCAGAAATTTTTTCCCTAATTGCTGGAAAACTCTGTAAGTGGAGCAAAAGCTTTATAACTCGGGGTGGGAGTGACGCTGAGTGCAGCCACTGGCCAAGCCTTTCGAATAGTGTAACAAATGACGTGTGGGCACAGCGGGGGGAAATGCACACAATCTTCATGGGTCTGGAGAAATCCTGTTTGGCCCCCAGGTGCACTTGACCTGTTAACAACATTTAGACAGATTTATCAGCTGTAAACTTTGCACCAAGCAAGAAAAAAAAAAAATCACATTTTTTCTCCTTCTTAACATAAAGCAGAAAGATTTGTTAGCAACAGGGGGAAGTCAAACAAAGTAAGTAAAGGGCTTGATTCTCTCTGCCCCTCAGTTGCCTGCATGTGGCACAAGGACTCCAGGCAGGAAATTCCCAGAAACCTGGAGAATTTCTGGGTACAAGCATGGATGTGGGGTGAGTACTTCAGCGAGGGCTGGTGAGCTCTAGCTACAAGAGCCTGCAGTGAGTAAAAAAAAAGGGACAGCGCGTCCTTAATTAACACCATGACGAAGAGGGAAAAAAAGAAAAGGCTCATACAAAAAAAAAAAAAAAAAAAAGCACACAAAACTTTCCAGAACTTTTTGTGGTTCTATTCTTTATGTAGTTTTATGAGATCATCTGCTTAGAAACGTATTGTTTGAAAAACTAGTTGGAGTTCGTTTTGAAACTCCCCAGATCAAACCGATTGCAACACGTCAGAATACCATAAGCCTTATGTTTACGAAACAACTTTCATGATACGGGGGAAAGAGAATGGGATTTGAACTTAAGAAGTGAGTCCATGCTCCACAATTTACCGGCTGTGTGATTCTGGGTAAATCACTAACGCTTTAAACCTTAGTTTCCTCATTTGTAATATAGGGATCGGAAAACCAAATTTAAGGGGCTGTTGTGAGAATTTCATGACCTAATGTTTGTGAAATTATGTTACCAATTTTAAAGTGCAGTGGTGGCATTTATAATTTTTCTGGAGAATTATAAACAATACGAAAAAAGTTTTCCTATTTCTCCTTGGAGAGGAGGTAGGCTCATTACCCCCTTCTCCCTTAGCCACCCCCCATTCTCCTATAGAGCTAGTTAGTGTGTGTGTGTGTGTGTGTGTGTGTGTGTGTGTGTGTTATATACTACATATATATTAGTGTATAATTAGTATTATATATACATATTCATATTATATATCGGTATATAATTAGTATATATGCTAATTATCATTTAGTATATATGTATATATCTATATAAAGAGATATATATCTATATACTTATCTATATCTAATATGTCTTGCTATAGCTATAGAGAGAACATGTCTTCTTTAGTATTTCTACCGTCACTCGTATTCTCTTTCCTGGGTGGTTGAAATAGCCAGCTTGGCTGTCTTTGTACTGACTTTCTAATCCAAAACAATCGAAATTAAATGTATATCTGACCATGTCACCTAACCTTAGGAGCCTCTGGCCCAGTGTAATGTTCAAAGTCCTTAGTTTAGTCCAGTGGTTCTCAACCAGGAGATTTTTGCCCCTTAGGGGACATTGACAATGTCTGGAGATATTTTTGTTTGTCACAGTGAGGAGTGGGGTGTGTATGTGCTACTGACATCTGGTGTGTGGAGGCCAGGGATGCTGTTAAACATCCTCCAGTGTTCAGGATAGCTCCCATAACAAAATTCATTCTGCTCAACATGTCAATAGTGCCAAGGTCGAGAAACCTGAGTTCAGTCCATGGGATCTCCCTGGTGAGCTTCTACTTACATCAGGCTCCAACTTCATCGCTGCCCTTACATCCTGGCCTCTAGCCAAGATGAATTACTCTCAGGTCTTCTGGTCATTTCAACAGTTCCCAAACTGTGTGGCATCTCTAGGCCTTTGTCCTGGCTGGCCTTCCTGCTTTGAACATGCTTCCCTTGCCTTCTTCTTCAGATGGTGAACTCTACCTTCTCATTCTTTTGTGTCTCCCCTTGAACCTTATGTCCTTTAGGAAGCCTTCCACGCGTGCTGGGCCCCTTCTCTGCGTGTCCAGCCCCCTGCCTTCCTCTCTCACTTGACTTATCACACCGTAATGAGATGGATCTTATTCTGCCATGACATCTTTTTTGGATCTGACTCTCCCACCCTTCAGTGAGTTCAAAAAGGGCTGGGACCATTCCTCCTACATCTTTGTATCCCCAGATGTTTGCAACTATCTGGGCACATAATCTTGGTAAATATGTGTTGATTGACAAAGAGAACAAATCCAAATCAGTGACCATCTTATAATGGAAGCTACAGGACTCTTTTGCAATGTTATGAGGTGAACTGCTTGAGCAAAGATTCTGTCCTGGTCAGTCCTGTGGCTGCTATATGCCCCAGATTGTCAGGAATAGTCCGATTTCACTAATGGTAGTTAAAACATATTGATTCTTAGCTCCTCTAAGCCAGGAGCTTGCCAGGATTTAATACTAAATAAAATATATTCAATATAAAATCCTACTGAATCCTTACTCCTATACAACTTCTCATTATTTCCATTTTACAGATGTGGAAAGGGAGGCTTGCAGGTTAAGAAAACAAGTTATACACAGTTGATGGAGCCAGAGTTTAATCCAGGCATTCAGACCCCAAAGACCACTCTCTCAACTGCTGTGCTGCACCAATCCACTGTCAGATCCACTGTCCTGATTTGTGGTCTCCTGGGAATACAGTTACAGTGGATCTGCATTTTAGAGATGAAGAAATAGAGCTTGTAGGAGACAATCATCAATGACACATCCATATAACATCCAAACTAGAAATTGGTTTGAAGTCTTTCTATACAACAATATCTCAAGGATCCAACTAAGCCTATATTTGTCAAAATTTGCCCATCTGTTGGGGCAAAGAAGCCTGCATTTGCAGGTCTCACATAAGAACAGGCCCTTGGAGTCTTAGTGTCCACCTTGGGGATCTGCTGCAAATAGATCTTTGGTAATTACTTAAGTCCCTAGAAATCTTTACCAGATCTGAGACAGCTTTGATTCCTGTCTGGGACAAGTTCTACATCCTGGGAGTTTGTGCTGAATCCCATTTGCTATAGATCTCTAAAAGCTTCCAGGCTGCTTAACTCTTCCCAAACCTTTTGGTTTAAAAATAAGTTCCTAATCAGTGCGTCTGGGTGCATTCCTTGTGCCTAGAGAATGCCATTCCCTTCGACTCTGGAGCAGGCCAGCACGTTGCACAGACCAAAAAACGTGACGTGCCACTTCCAGACTGAGTGCGCTAAGAGTACAATGCGGGCAGAGGGGTCTCCCATGCAATTCTGAGAAGCGGGCTTTGCTTTGCCAGGGTGGTCCACTGGTCTTGGATTGCAGGTGGCCCCATTTGCTGGGATCCTTTGGGAAATCTCACAGAAGGTTTATTGTAGAAATTCTCACTTTTGCTTTCTTTCCTCTATGGGGTATGTTTTTCAGGGCCCATAGCCTACTTTAAAGGTTGTCATTTGTCATTCCTGACATGCTGTAGATATTTTCACGTATTCACTCTACAGTCACTCCCTGAGTGCCCCTTAGATGGATGCCTGGCATCTTGGTAGGAGCTGTGGTTACAGGAATGCACATGCAGGCTCACTCTCACCGTCTGTTGGGAAAGACATAATAAAGCCAGCTGATGACCAGTCCTATAATAGAAGCTTAGAGATCCAGGGATGCAGACAAGGTGGAGCCTGAATCAGCCCTGGGAATCAGAGATAAACTTTCCAGATGATAGCTAAATTGATTCGTGAGGAATAGGGATGAGCCCGGCAGAAGGACGTTGAAGGAGATGGGAGAGAAGGATTCCAGGAAATAGAAATAGGATATACAAAGTCCCTGGGGTAGGAAAGAGTGCAGCGCATTTGGGGAGTGCAGGTAGCTTGGTTTGGTTGGAAGGTAGAGCATGTGTGTCGGGCTGGTTGTGGCTGATGGTGGGGGAGGTTGGTGAGAGAGGAAGTGAGGTTGTCATAAGTCGTGTCTTCTGGGACTTTGCAGGTCATGTTAAGGATTTTGGACTTGATCTTGAGAGCATATGAAGCATATTTTAATGACATTTTCAGGTTCGCCTTTTTAAAGTCCAGTTAGGAGGGGATTCAGCAGAAAGGCCTGGGGCCTCCATGACTGAATCATTATCAGAACAGAAACTTGTTCCTGACCCTCTCATCAAAGCCAGCTGCAGGGAATGTTAAGGGGTCCTGGGCAGTTTGATGACAGAGAATTGAGGCAAAGTCTGGGCAGACCCAGCAGATCCAGGAGCAAGGGGTGTACAGTATGAAGCCTGAGGTGCAGGAGGAATGCAAGACCCAGGAAGAGAGGAAAAGAGGGAAGGAGCAGGGAAGAAGACTAACTTCCAGCAGACTCCAGGTAGTCTGGAGGTAGGTGGGGTTCCAGGCAAGTTAGTACAGCCAGGACTGAAGTTTCGGGATTCTAGACAAGGTTGAAGCCCAAGGTTCCATACAGGTTACCCAAAGGAGAGGGAGAGTCAAACAGTTACCAAGTGCCAGGCGCTGGCATGGGCACTTTGCAAACATCCATCTTAACATCAGTACTAGGAAGCAGCTGCTGTTATCTACGTCTGCCGGGGAAGGTGAGGGAAGCTCGGGAGGTAAAGTAACTTATCCAAGCTTGCACAGGTAGCAAATACAGAGACATGATTTTGACCCAGTGTTAGAGTCAGAATTTTCAGGCAGCATTCTCTGGCTTCAAACTAATTTTCACCAAATGTTAGAGTTAGTACTCAGCCCCAAGTATATTGTAATAATCCATTGTGCTTTGATGTCTCTTTAATTTTTGTTCTATAAGGAAAAGTGTGTCTGCATTACTATTTACCATCATGAAACCTCCATCCCACAATACTTTGCATCAAGGGCTCTGTGGCTCCATGTGTTCTACCAGAAACACCTTCTCACACCCGGGTGTACTGCCTGCATGGCCACGTTCAAGTCTCCCCCACTTTTTCACATCAGTGTTCAGCTTCCCAGGTGATGAGCACAAGTGCCCAGGTGAGTCTCCCTGTTCCCTCACAGAGTGATACCCCTCTTTCCTTTGGAGCTCAGTGTCCACCCACTGGGTCAGGAGAGGCACTGACACCCACCTGATCCTCAGGGTGTAGAGCACATCATCCTAATCCTGAAATTCTTTTGACCTCACCTTAATCTTCTCCAAAGTACCACTCCCAGCCAACTTGCGTGGGTAAATTTAGTTGCCAAGAAGAAACAGCTCCAGTTATCTCAAATATGGAGCCAGTGTAGTGCTAAGTATGCCAAGAGCTACAGCTTTGACTCCGTCAGATCTGGGTCCCCAGCTCTGCCACTTAGCTGTGTGAACTTGGCAAGTCCCTTCACTTCACTGAGGTTCATTGTCCTCATCTGTGTATGGGGATCATAATGCCTACCTCCCAGGATTGTTTTGAGAATTGCTTGGATAGAGCTTGCCGGATGCCACCTTATAAATAAATAGTATTCAGTATAACCATTGCTATTATGAGCACACGCTCCCTGAAAATCTAGGTGATGCTCCATCGTAAGCAGCTTTTGTAATTTGTGTGCATAAGGTAGTGGGGTTCTGTCTCATTCCTCCAAGATAGGTTGGGACGAATCCTATGTGCAAGTGAGACACTGTAGCTCGTGAACAGACTGTGTGATTTTGTAATTTTTTTCACAAGATAAGCTTGTACACATGGTTACTTCACAAGGTGGTGGTAAGGATTAAGAAGGTCAACTGAACATTGAAATGCCTTTGTAAACTGTAAACTAGCATGCAGGTTTCTGCTATTTTTATTTTTTAATCAAACTTCTTCCAGTATAATTGACATATAATACAATGCTTACATTTTAAGTCTACACTTTGATGAGTTTTGACAAATGTATGCACAAGGGTAAGCACCACCTCAATATGATACAGAACATTTCCATCACTCCGGAAACTTCTCTCATGGCTCTTTGCAGATTCTTGCCCAGCCCCCCATACTCATTGCCTCAGGCGAACGCTTATCAGTTTTCTATCACTATTAATTAGTTTTACAAGATCAAGCGCTTCACGTAAATGGAATCATATTGGGTGAGCACAATCGTGTCTGACTTCTTTCACTCAGCACGGTTGAGATTTCTTCATGTTGCTGCATCTATCAGTAATTCATTTCTCTTTACTGCAGAGTAGTAACCCGTTGTTTGAATATACCACAGTTTGGTTGTCTACTCAACAGCTGATAAACATTTGGATTATTTCCAGTTTGGAGCTGTTATGAATAAAACTGCCTTAAGTATTCACATAAAATCATTTTGTGAATATATGTTTTCATTTCTCTTAGGCAGCTACCTATGACTGAAATTGCTGAGTTGTATAAGTGTATGATTAACTTTAGAAGAAACCACCAAGTGGTTTTCCAAAGTGGTTGCACCATTTTACCATCCAAGTAGCAATGTATGAGTTGCCCCTTCATCCTTGTCAACACTTGGTATTGTTGGTCTTTTAATTATAGCCATTTTTGTAGGTATATGATGGGATCTGATTGTGGTTTTAATTTGTATTTGCATGATGATTAAAGATGTTTACTATATTTTATGTACTTATGGTCATTTGAAGCTCTTTTATTAACTATTTCTTTAAATCTTTACTGCATTCGTTTGTTTATTTTTTCTCTTATTATTATCTGTTTGGAAGAGTTCTTTTTATATTCTAGTCCTTTGTCATATGTCTGTATTATGAAAATTTTCTTCCAGTGGTTGACATTTTCCACTTTTTAACAGTGTCTTTTGAGGAACAGAACATTTTAATTTTGAAGATAAATTTATCATTTTTTCTTTTGTGGTGCATGCTTTTTGTGTCTTGTTTAAGGAATTTGTGTCTCATTTGCCTACCCAAAGGTTATAAAGATTTCTTCCTGTGTTTTCTTCCAGAATTTTTACAATTTTTACCCTTTATGTTTATGTTTGTGATTCATCTTAAATTAAATTTGTGTATGGCATGAAGTAGGAGCTGGGTTTTTTTTGTTTTTTGTTTTTGTGTTTTTTGGCATATTGATGTACAGCTGTTTCAGAACCCTATGTTGAAAAGACTCTCCTTTCCCATTGAATTACACCGGTGTATTTTTCAAAAATCAGCTGGCCATGTATGTGTGAGTTTGTATCTGGACTTTCTAGTCCTTCTTGTTGGTCTATATCTCTATCCTTAGTCAATAGGATGATGTCTTGCTTAACAAAGTTTATGGTAAATCTTTGCATTAAGTTGTATAACTCATCCAACCTTTGTTCTTTTTTACTACGACTTTTGCTATTTGTGGCCCTTTACATTTCCATATAAATTTTTGAGTCATCTTGTCTTCTAGAATTTTGAATGGGGTTGCATTAAAGCTGTGAATCAATTTATAGAGAATTTACATATTAACAATATTGAGTTTTCTGATCCCTAATCATATACCTACACATTTGTTTAGATTTTTAAAAATACATCTCAGAAAATTTTGTAGTTTTTAATGTAGAGGTTTTGTACATCTTTCACTAATTTATTTCAAAGAATTTTATATTTTTCATGCTATTGCAAATGTTATTTTTAAATTTAGTTTTCTAGTTCTTTGTTCCTAGTTTTAAAGTTTATAGTAGGAGAGCTAGCTTGGTACCAGATATTCTATTATAGGCCAGAAGCAAGGTTTTATTTTTAATAATAACCATGGGAAAGTTGAAGTATCTTCTCATGAACTGCTATTTTTCTTCTTTCTAAAATGTTTCTAGGACTCTGTACAAAATAGACATTTTTCTGGTCTCTGTCAGATTCCAAAGCATTAAACGGTTGGGCAGATTGTGTGTGTGTGTATGTATGTGCTCTTGATGCTGCTACTTGGATTTCATAAATTCTCTTCTGGAGAAATTTACCACTATTACTCTTTTTATTTGACACCAGTAAACTAAGACCAATTTGTGAGCAGGTATAATAACTATGCTTGGTTCATTCACAAGCCTGGGAAGCATCTCAAACTTCCCTACGGCCAGTTTAGAGGCACTGCTGAAATATTAGCTGAATGGCCAAGCTTAAATTAGAAAGCACAAAAAAGGGTAAATATTGACTTATTCAACAAAGTTGTTGTATTTGCATTCAAGGCACTCTGGGAGGCTTGAAGAAGAAGCTAGTTTACAAGAAAAAAGAATAAGGCTGAAAATAACCTATTTATGTAAGTTCTTAGACAAAAGAATTTCAAGTTATTGATAATGACATATTTCTGTGTCTACTTTCTACTTTTTAAAACATTTTCAGATTCCACATTAAACATATGTTTCTATGCACATATGTTTATTCTGCTCCCTTTGCCTTGAGTACCACTCCTTTCTTTCTCTGAACTTTTAGTCGTTCTTCAACAATAATCTCCATTTGTTCCCAACCTCCCCACCTCTACCTCCACAACTTTAGTACAACTCCTGTCGTAAAATCCCTCTTACTGACTTGGTCCACACCTTCTTGGTGTTCCCATCATGAAAGTTTTACATTCAGTTACATTTAGCAAGTATTACATGTGCCTCAGTTCTGCTTAAAGTATGGTGTCAATGAAACTTCTTAGGCATTCTCAAATACTCAAATACAAAGTAGCATTTGTAGATTTTTTTTCCTCCTTTCTCTAAGTGTAATCCTGTCAGCATTCAGGATGTGTTTTAGGTATCTTCTTTTAACACATTCAAGGAAAGGGAGTGAATCCTAAATACACACAGACTGAGGTACCCAAGATATGCCTGGGATCACATGATGATTTCTGAAAAAACTAATTAAAGGGGAGCACTGAGGGTAGGAGTGGAAGGAGCTCAAGGTCAAAGGTCCTGGGTGCTGGTCCTGACTTTGTTAATAGCCAACTCTGTGACCGGCCCAATGCTTGCCACACAAAAAGTATTTATTGATGAGTGAATGAACTTGAAGAAGTCACTAACCTCTGTTGGCCTCAGTTTCTACATCTTAGAATAAAGGAGTTAAGAGTTGATGGTTTCTAATTCCATTTCAGCTTTATAATTCATAAACGTGCTATGATCCTTTAGCATATAAATCAATCATTATAGTAAAACTTAATGTTTGGATAATTAGGAAAGGAGAATAGAAATGACATTTATGGAGTGCCTACTATGTGTTAGATATTTTTGCTATCTTTGAAGATGTCTAAACATAAGAAATCATACTGATCCTATCCTCTCATTTCTATGGGTTCTTTTAGATTTTCATTATCTTCCTAATTTCTCCAACTTTCAAGTGAGCAAGGATTAAGAACCACTCTTCTAGGATGAGAGAGAAAGGGAGTGAGCTGCTTTATGAAGAGAGATGAGTGCTTTAGACTTGGTACAGTCATTATTTACATGCAAATTCATATTTCTAATGCACTTGAAGCTGAGCTAAGTAAATATACCATTTCCTTGAAGTTGATTGATTGATTTCATTTATTATCTCATTTATACCTTGTGTAAAGATAAACTTTAGTATAACTCCTATCACAAAATTCAAATAAGTGGGAGGTTTGAGTTAACGCGCTCTTATTACATATGCCAGGACTATAAGGTATAGACTAAGGATGTTTGATAGAATAGACATTTTCTTGGGCAGGATAATCTTTGGATATGGCTTGCTCCATGAAATATTACCCTGCCCCATGGCTGCCAAAAAGAAATCCACCTTGCTGCAAGGCCACCATTCTTCCCTTCCATTGTTTGAGACATTGATCACCTTAGCTTGTGCTTCTTCTGAAGGAAAACTTGTCAGATTCAGTCATGTCAAGTGACTTGAAGCACAAATATTCTTGCACCCTTTGGGTGCTGGGCTGTAGAATCAAGGAGTTTGCTAGGGCTGCCATAACAAAATACCACAGACTGGGTGGCTTAAACAACAGAAATTAATTTTCTCAGCGTTCTAAAGGCTAGAAGTTCGAGATCAAAGTTCAGCAGGTTTGGTTTCTCCTGAGGCCTTTCTCCTTGGCTTGCAGAACTTGGCCATCTTCTCGCTGTGTCCTCACATGGCTTGTTCTTTGTGTGTACACATCTGGTGTCTCTCCTCCTTCTTATAGGGACACCAGTCATATTGGTTTAAGGCCCCACCCTTATGGCCTCATCTTACCTTACTTACCTCTTTAAAGACCCTGTCTCCAAATACAGTCACATTCTAAGGCACTAGGGATTAGGATTTCAACATATAAATTTGGGGTAGGGGACACAATTCAGTTCATGACACCATCTGAGGACCTGAGCATCTGAGCTGATCTGATAACACAGCCATTCTTTCTCGCCTTCCTCGGTAGAGGGAAGGTTCAGGCTGATTTTGTGTGGTTTATGTTAGGGCCATACCCCCTGGGTCACCGAGAAGAAAGATTCACTTCTCCTATGAGAGGAAGCACAGGGAAGAAGGACCATTCGCCTCTCTTTAGACCCTAACATGTCGTAGAGGTGAAATATAGTGACCCTCCTGAAAAAGTTGTTTGGAAAAAGAAAGCAGCCTGGTTTCTGTGTTAGTGACAGCTCTAGAATTTTAGAGGAGGTACAACCTGCAAGAAAGAGTTTCTGTGAAGGGAGGCAATCCTGGGTCTCTAAGGAGGGGTGCAATTCATAATTCACATCCATACTGCTATGTTTGCAAGCATGTGCAAGACTTTGTCCCAAGGCAGAGTCTCCCTTTGTTGCTCTGTGGCATGTGTGTATTTAAGCATAGATTCATTATGCTTGCACCGGCGGGCTGATCAGAGTCATCCTAGGCCTGCTGCTGTTAAACATGGCATTGGCAGGAAGACCCACTGGGGCCTGGTGGGACACGTGCAGAAAGCTGCCCCTGTACAGCCAGAAGAGTGAGTGTGTGACAAGGTTAATAAAACCCCGTATTCCTCAAAGGTGAAGCTTGAGTGACTTTGTTCTTTTCTGAAGCCTACTTATTCTTTTCTGAAGCCTACCTGTCACCAGAGACAGGAAATCTGATGGATCTGGGAGGCTCCTTGCCCAGGCTCAACTAACAAGCTCTGCTTCATGCAGGGTGGTGCCAAAGGCTGCCACAGTGCTGGAAGGCCAGAGGCCTATGTGATAGTAATGGCAAGAATGTTAGATAGGGAATGTGGCTGACTCTGTGACTAACTGCAACACTTCGGGCAATGTATTTAGCTCCCTGCAGGTCTCAGTTTACTCCTCCATAAAATAGAATAAAAGATCTTCATGGTACCTTCTAACTCTAAAGTGCACATTTTTCAGGGAATAATTCTCTTAAAGCATCTGAAAATTTTAGAACAAGTGGATTTACCCAGGATTTATTCAGGACCTCAAAATTCCATAAACAGTCACATTACTAGATGGGAGTTTATGTTTTTAAAGTACACTGATTTTTACAAATCTCTTAAGAAAATAAAACATAAATTTTTTATGTCTTTAAGACCGTGTTCAAGTGGTATTATAGGGAAATACATCATTCCTTTTTAAAAATGCTGACTTTTTAATAGGTCAAATTATTGGCACTGAATTTCTAATTAAGATGCTTACCCATATAATGACATTTGGAAGTTGTTTATGTAGTAGACGTTCTCTGTGTCCAAAAAGAAGATAAAGAAATTAGAAGACAGGAATTCCCTGGCGGTCCAGTGGTTAGAACTCGGTGCTTTCACTGCCAGGGCCCGGGTTCAGTCCCTGGTCAGGGAACTAAGATCCTGCAAGCTGCTGCAGTGTGGCCAGAGAAAATAAATAAAGAAGAAGAAAAAAAGAAATTCGAAGACTATATACATGGATACATATGTTAATTATTTCTCTATCCTTTGTGCTGGTCTGGAATAAATGAAGAGGACAAAACACCTATCATCTTTAGGGAAAGGATCAGGCTAAATTTCCTTCTTTTTATGATCACTGAAAGCTGATGACTTCATTCCAGTATTTAAAATATAGGTCATGAAAATATTTTTTTCATTTTAACGGTAATACTAATAAAAACAAGTTAACAGTACAGTCATTATATAATATTCTTATGAATTTGTCATTAATAAAATGACAAAATTAAAGTTATTTATTAATTTAATCAAGGTGATTGCTTCTTGTCAATGTAAATGTTCTAAATCTTGCCTTCAATTCAACAAACCAGTTTGTCATTGGAGTGAGAATGTCTTTAAAAATATCTAGCGTGAGCTTCAAACTCACATTTTCAAATAGGTGCTTTTCCTGTCACCTCAGCCCAGATCAAGCTCACCTCCATAGTTTCCTCCTGGTCACTGGGATGGCTACTTCCTTAGTCACTCAGGCTCATCATGATTTCCCAGACACCCATAATGCTTCCCTTTCTTCTCGCTAAGTCATATTGACTCTGCTCAAATTCACCCTCTCCTTGCTATTTGCAGCGCTATTGCCCTGCCTTAGGCTTTCCTAAACATTACTTACTTAAATCTCTTGCCGTTTACAGGTTGAACTTTCTAAAGAATAAGTTCAGTCGTCTCATTTTGCTTAAAACCTTCAGTGACTCTCTAGGCATGTGGAGTAAAACCCATACTCCTCAATTTGTCCACTCAAGGGCCTTTGCGATCTGATTCTCCCTAGATTGCCAATCATACTCTCTAGTATATTCTCTGATGACTCCCAAGACATAGCTCCATTGCCCTAGTCACTTTTTTTTACTCTGTACTGTGGCCATGCTGTCATCTCTACTTAGAATGTTTTTCTTTGCCTATTGAGAATTTTCTGGTCCTTCAAACTTTTTCTGAGCATCCAGTCTGTAATACAGAGCCCACAGCTGGTAGTTAAATACAGGGTACTTATCCTGGGGAATGAGTCAAAAAGCTGTTGGAAAAGCCAGAGGAATGGTGAGGCAAATGAGAGATTAGCATCAACAGGAAGCTGTAGCATGGCTACGGTAGGGCTGGAAGGACAGCAGAAGGAGATGATATTCCTGGAGACCAGGAGCTGGGGCCATCCAATGGGAGCTGAGGCATGAGGGAGATTCAGCCACAGCCAGAGATGCTACCTAAAGCGCAGAAAGAGAGAGAGAGAGAGAGAGGGAGACAGATACCCATGCCCTGCCCTCCTGCCTTCCTCCAGTCTCCTGCCTGAGGCTTGCATTGGCTGAACCTAGCCTGAAGCTAGTTGGCAAAGGAACCTGGGAAATGTTGGTTTCAGGATCAACCCTCCAGTGACATAGGGTGGAACAGGGGGTGAGGAATGGATCTCAGAGCAAAGAGGCAAATAACTAGCAGGTACCTGCTCCTGAAATCATTCCTTTTCCATTGGAATCGCACTCAGTTCCAATTTCTCCTTTGTGCTGTTTTAACCTTAGTGAGTCCCTGATAAAACTTCCCTTATATGAGATTTTTTTCTTTTGTATGTGCTTATATACACCACCAGATTGGAAGTTAATTGAAGGCAGGGACTCTATTTTATTAATCTTTGTAACCCCAGAACTCTGTACAGTCTTTGGAATTTTGTACTAACTCAGGAATATTCCATACTGAATTAGACAGGAAAGAGCATTAACAGCAAGAAAGACTAGGGAATAATTGATTAAGGGATATCAGAGAGGAGACAGAGACGAGAAGAAACAAGAGTCAAAGAACACCTAAGAACAGAGTAGAAATGAGAAGTGAAGAACTGGTAAGCACTTAAATCTCATGGCTTTATAAGTTGTCTGTAATATCAGAGTCTCTTTACATTTCAGTTTTCCTCAGAGTGGAGTCCTTTGGTATGGCATTCACATTGGGAGATCCCGTGCAATTCTGCAAAATGCCACGTGCAATTATGTTCTCCAATCCTTTTCATGGCTTGTCCAAGGTAGAAAGCACTTATTAATGCTTCCTGATTACTGAAGGGCAGTCTGCAGAAGGGGAGTTAAAAATGGAGAGGGAAGTATGTGTCATTTCTCTGGGCTTTCATGGGGCTGATTTCAATGTTGGGCTTCATATACCTTTTGTAAGTCAAGAATAAGCTTCCAAATTCTGACCTAAGAACTTTGATCTAGCTGTCCTTTCCCTGAGTCAGCATCTCCTCTGCTTTATGTACGTTTCCAGTTTGTAAAATGAAAGCATCAGGGAAAAGTATATTTTTGTTCAAAAAAAAAAATCTCTTTTGCTGTTTATAAAATCAACACATATACTGCCTCATATTTGGAGAATACAGAAGTACATAGAAGAACATAGAAAAATTCCACCACCAATGATGATCACTGTAAGTAATTCGAAATATATATTTCCAGTCTTCTTTTCTTTTCTCTCTCAAAATGGAGTCATACTCTCTATATACTGTCTTATAAACTGCTTTTTTACTTAAAATTATAACATACACATTTTCCTATTTCAGTAAATATGAATCAACACTTTTTAAAAAGACAGCATTATATTCCACTATAATTTATTTACTTAATCCCTGGTTGTTGGATATTTTGGTTGTCACGCCATGTTTTGGGTATGATATGTTACACTGTTATATTAGTTTCTTATTGCTGCTATAGCAAATGACCACAAACTCAGTGACTTATAATACAAATTTATGCTTTTGCAGTTCTAGAGGCTAGAAGCTCACATCAGTTTCACTGGGCTAAAGTCGAGGTATCGTCCAGGCTGGTGCCTTTGGAAGCTCTAGAGGAGAATCCATTTCCTTGCCTTTTCCAGTTTTAAGGGGCTGTCTTTATTCCTTGGCTTGTGGCCCCTTTCTCCATCTCCTAAGTGTATTGGTTCAGTCACTGCTTCCTCTGTCACATGGCCATCTCTCTGGCCCTGATTCCTCCTGCTTCTCTATTATAAGGACCCTTGTGATTATATGGGGCCCACTTAGATAATCCAGAATAATCTCCCCATCTCAAGATCCTTCACTTAATTTATGTTCAAAGTCCCTTTTTTCATATAAGTTCACATTCACTGGTTCCAGGGAATAAGCATATTGGGAAGCTATCATTTAGGCTACCTCATTGCTCTAAAAAGCAATGTAGGAATCTTTTCAGACCTGTCCCAGCTCTGTAATTCTATGATGAGACTTTTAGAGAGATGACTGAAATTATTGTAGCTTCAGAAAGATTTATGAGAGCAAGTGGAATAGTTGACAGAAAAACTGAGTCAGGACACTGGGTTAACTCTGGATCTGCCACTGCGTTACTGTGCATCCTGGGGATCAGTGGGCTTTTTATTCTGCTGCAGCATCCTCCACATTGCTCATCTGTAAGGTGAGGGAGCCGGAGATGCCTTTCAAACTGAATTTTCTATGACCTTTGAACTGAAGCGCTGTAAGTTATATAAATTAAAAACAACAAAGGTGTGTTAAAGCGATTGATGGGGGGAGATGCCTGTGCAGTATCCCAGGGCCAGACACACAGTAGGCATGTTTTAATAACTACAAGCCTTGGAAGAAAACATCACCTCAACCTTAATTAATTAACTGTTTATTAAACATCCACTGTGTACAGGATGTTTCATATGTATCATCAGTAGCAATCCCGTAAATTAGGGCTACTCTGCATACTTTTCAAACAGTTTATGTACTCTGTTCTAGGCTCCACAGTTAGTAACAGAATTGTCATATCCATTTGGATCCAAGTTTGTGCTCTTTCTCTTAGATCCTGCTGCCTGTGCACACACTGTATAGAAATAATAGCAGCAGTGGAGTTGGAACATATACCTGACGTTTCTGGAATAATTGGTAATACCACATCATTGAGGATTTGGGCATTTTTGATGCAGTTAAATGGTTATTTCTTTATGAACCTGCCTGGCAGGGTGGAATAGAACTCCATTACTCTCGAAAGCAACTTTTCCTGCCCTAGTCTGCACAGAGGGACTGGGGGAAATTTCTTCATTCTTCTGGCTTCTTTTACTGGTGCTCGTGGTCAGGATGTGCACGTGCTGCACTTACGTGGCCAGTCATTCGCCAAGTTCCCTTGCCTTATGGAAACCAGATGGAAGCTGGAGTCAAGGTTCTCGGCCACAGAAGTGAGGCTGGGCTGCTCTCTGGATGGAATCTCTGAATTTAGGAGGTATAATCCTCTTTCCTCCCTCTCCCCTGCCCCACTTCTGCGTCTAAAAACCAAGAGTCAATTTCAGAGATATAGCCTTTCTCTGTGTGTTGCCCAGATACTTTTTTTTTTTAAATTTGTAATTGCAACTTTGTTTGTAGCAAAAGCTCTGTTTGGTTGTCATAAATTGTAACCAAGAGGAATAATATCCACAAAACAGTCAGTGCTAACATATGCTTTGAATAGCCTAGATTGATAATGTGAGGTCTTGCACAACTTTAGTAACTTCTACCAGCATTTTGGGAGAATTAAACAAATGCACGGTAAAACAAACAAACAAAAACAGAAAACAAACAGAAGGCTGGGAGAGTAGGGAGGGCAAATTTCGGATGTGTTGGTTACCAGTGAAACTCAACAAGATTGATTCTGAGTCTTATTCTGGAGTTTTCAGTAAATCAGCATCTCAAGAGTAGGAGTGATCTTAAAGCTCACTCAATAATAAATTGTATCTAGCTGTTCCCTATTGGAAGAGCCCAGGAGTAGTTCTATTGTGAAATATGGTTGTCATATAAAGTCCTGCTTTCTAGTTATTAACTTTTATAGTAGTAGGAGGAGTAATGATAATTATAAGTGTAGAGCAACTGGTGGAATGTAAGATATGAAGAATTGAGGATATCATAAATAGTCACACACTAGTTACATGCCTTGGGGAAAATCCAGTACTGCGGTAAGAGCATAAGATATGAGTCAGAAAGGCACTGGACTCTCTTACTTATTGGCTGTGTGGCCTTGAGTAAAGTATTTAACCTCTCTGTGTTTTCATTTTGGCATCAGAAACGAAGTTAGGATGAATTTTAAATGTGATGTATCTCAGTGCTGGGAACATGATATGTGCTTTAAGAAGTGTTGTACTGGGCTTCCCTGGTGGCGCAGTGGTTGAGAGTCCGCCTGCCGATGCAGGGGACACGGGTTCGTGCCCCGGTCCGGGAAGATCCCACATGCCGCGGAGCGGCT
The DNA here is from genome assembly GCF_059928025.1 of Delphinapterus leucas. Classification (NCBI taxonomy): domain Eukaryota; kingdom Metazoa; phylum Chordata; class Mammalia; order Artiodactyla; family Monodontidae; genus Delphinapterus; species Delphinapterus leucas. The sequence continues at coordinate 100,202,486 of NC_143134.1, read as the reverse complement.
GGGCCCGTGAGCCATGGCCACTGAGCCTGCGCGTCCGGAGCTTGTGCTCCGCAACGGGAGAGGCCACAACAGTGAGAGGCCCGGGAGAGGCCACAACAGTGAGAGGCACGCATACCGCAAAAAAAAAAAAAAAAAAGAAGTGTTGTACTCATTCCATAAATTCTCTACCTGTGTATTTACATCTACCCTTCAGGTAAGCTTGCAGCAGAGGACCACTATAGGAGAATTCATCTTTGGACACAACCCCTATCCTCTACCCAGAGCCCCTGCCCTTTTCCAGAAGGTCATGGTCCTCTCTGGAGGAGTCCCAGTATAGTGGAAGTTGGTGCCAGATAGCCTTGAACTCAGTCTCTGAGCTGTGTATCCTTGAGACAAGTCACTTAAAGCAGGGCCAGACACACCGTAGACACTAAATAAGTTTTGGTTGAATAAATAAATAAGGGAATGAGTTGCTTTTTTCTACCCCTTTCTACTTGGAAATTTTTTTACCTCATTCTTCAAGGTCCCATTTACATTACTTCTCCTGGAGACTTCCCCCCAAACGCTGACAAACGTATATTATAGCACAGGTCACAGCCTGTGCTCTTCAGTGATAGATAAATGTGATTTTCAATGGCAGGACTGTGACTTTGCATTCTCTGAATGTAGCCTGGTTTCTGGAAATTGATTTTTAAAGAAATTAATTAATTGAGTAAATGAAAAAAAAGAAATCCTAAAGACAGCATCCTAACCTCTCCCCCTCCCTCACTTCTGGGCTACTTTTATAGTTCCCATACTCAAGTCCTTTACAGATAATTGGCTACATATTGCTTACTTCCTGCCCACTGTAAAGTCACAGTAATTTACTGCCAGTACTTATGCTTATCTTGTCAGGAAGGTGACCTAGAATATTTCCCGAGTAGAAGCAGAAAACCAAGGTGTATTGCAGACCTTTGAAGCATCCAAGACAGATTGATTAGGTAAATATGATTTTGGCTGAGTATTTTCAAGACATTGGCCCACTGAGGAATTTTGCATCTCTCAGGGGATTCCGAGCATGCTATACTCCAACCCAAACAATTCTTTCCTTCTTTCCTCTTAATTTCTCTATTTCTTTTCCAGGAAGTGTTCTGCTCTCAGTCAACCCAAAAGCCCATCTTCTCTTTCTTCCTCAGCACATTCAGTCAGTTATCAAACCCCATTATTTCTCTTTTGTTAGCTTATGTAAATTTGCAGTATTGTTCATTATTTCTTTTGAATTAAAAAAAATTATTTTATATTGGAGTATAGTTGATTTACAATGTTGTGTTAGTTTCAGGTGTATCCAGTACTTGTTAATTATTTGGTTTGGGGTAAATCACTGTATTCTCTGAGCCCCAGTTTCTTCATAAATAAAATGGGATGATAACCCATTCAGTCTTCCTTACCTGGTTGTTGCCTGAATGAGATTTGATCATGGAAAGGAAAGAGCTTTGGCATTTGTGAAACACTGGCATCGTTAGTGGTCACTGTTTTTATGATTTGATCCTCTAGAGTGACTGGCCATCCCAGTTTGCGCTGGGCTGACCGTTTTAGCACCAAAAGTTCCACATCCTGAGAATCTCCTCGGCTCTGTGGAAACCGGGATGGTTGGCCATCCTCCCCCTTATCTCTGTTCCCTTTGCCTCTTCCCCAGTTCAGTTCCTTCCTATTGGGCATTCGAGACTTTCCAAGACTTCGCAGGTCTGTCTCCACCAACGTAACTCACCTGCTATCACTGGCATGGTTTCTCTGGAGGAGTGTGTAGATGGTAAGAGATACTTCTGCACAGTAAAACAGAAGGACTGTCCCATGGGAGAGAGAGAAGGAGGGAGAAAATGTAGCTGTGATCAAAGCTGCTACTTGGGCAGGAAGAATGGTGGATTTCTCCAGGCAGTTGGTGCAGAGCCCCAGAGGTACTGCAGGGGAACTGCCAGGTTCCTGCCAGGACTTCTGGTGTGAGGCTGGCTGAAGCCCTCTGACCTCAGACTCACACTTTGCTGTGTGTGATTCCCAACCTTATGGGACATTGCAGGAAACAAAGGCTTTGAAGTCATTCTGGTCTGGATTCGGGGCAGGGCCTGCTACGTAATTGGCAGAGCCCATGGAAAGGACATGGGGCATGGAAAGTGAAATGAGAGGCCCCAGATGGGGAAGCCAATCTCTCCTTCCCATAGAATCACTCCCTGAGGGACTGTAGCCTCTCTGCAGGGACACTCTTGGTACCTGTATGAGAGTAAGAGGTCCCCACTGAGTCACCCGCCAGACGTGTGTGGTGCTGCTAGCCCATGGCAAGAACAGACACTGCCTTGCCTTATCCAGAGATGCTGCAGGGCACATGCCTGACACTCACTCTCCCCGTGCCCACAGGTCCACTCTAGGGTGGAGAGTAAGGGCAGAAGGCAGGCCTCTTCCTGCCAACAAGACCCCATTGCTGCCCTGGGTGGAGGACCCCACTGGTTGTGGGTAGAGAGGGGAAGGCCAGACAGCGGGGAGCTGGGGTCAGGGAACAGGAGGCCAAGAAGTCATCCAGGCAGTCAGGGAGGCATTGGGAAAGGAGAGTGCACATGAGCTGGGGGTTCCAAGCTCCTGGAACATGTGCCATTGGCCTATTAGACTCCATTTATAGAACTCAACTTCAGAGATAAAGTTATTAAAAATTTCAAAATGGTGACCACTGGGACCTTTTTGAGCACCAGGGCCCATGTGACTGCACAGATTGCACACCCATGAAGCCAGCTTGTTCCAATTCCAGTTCGCCTGCCTATCACCCAGGACAAGTCTCCTCTCCTTTCTGCCCTCAGTCTCTTCACATGTGAGATGGGCTCTCATACCCACCTCTCTGGGCTACAATGAGAGGTAAATGATATTTTATATATCATGCAGGGTAGAAGCTCCATATGCAGTGCATTGGTTTCCTTTTCCCCCTGACTTACAGTTTAGTAAGAACTTCTAGCTGCCTTTGGTCAGATTAAGTTCACTGAAAGGGCATTTTTCTCCCCTTAGGACAAAAACAAGATCTAATTCAGCTTTATAATCCTTAGAGCCTAGTATAACAGCACATAGTGTGTATATAAAATGTGAGTTAATTAGTGAGCAACTTCTTTTCATGCTTTTTAAAGTAGGACTTTTCCTTTTCCTTCTTTGCATCTTTTCCTTTAATTCACAGTTTATTACTTAATCTTGTCCTTTATCCTTGAGTTGTGAAAGAGAGTTTAGGAAGCCCTTGCTGCTGATGTACTATAATATAGTATATGTTAAAGTACAGTACGTAAATCTTGGAGTGGATGATGCCCTCTAAAATAGAAAGCAATAGAAAATTATAAAGGAAATAACTAGTTTATTTGACTCTAAAATATAGGAGATTTAACTATATTATTTATTTGTTATAAATAATAATTTATGAGAAGAAAGAAGGCCAGACAGAAGTTTAGCAAAATTTCAGGAGTGTTTGTCTCTGGAAATAGGAATTGGAGTTTATTTTTTAGCATTTATTATATTTTTGAAATTTTGTACAGTTAACAAGCATAATAAATTTACAGTACATTATTTACATTATTTTTCAAATATAGAAACCATCACTTTAGGCCTAGGACAAGTGCCATTTCTTCCGTACAACAAGTTATTTTCCAATCTGTTCTAACTTTATATATACCACAACCCTATGAGGTGAATATTCTTATTAGCCTCGTTTTGCAGATGAAAACACTAAAGTTAAATGACAGTAAAAACTTGACCAGGGTCAAATAGCTAGGAGTGGCAAGCCTGGTGTTTAAACCTCAGTTTTTCAATTTTCCAAAGCCAGGCACCTTACCTACTACATTGTCTTCTAAACTTCTTCAGTGCTTTGTATGTTATTTAGTAGACTCTGCTTTGCTGTTTAGGTATGTTGGTTCTTATCTATTTCTCCTTCTAAACTGGAAGCAGTGTGTGTTTAGCGGCTGTGGTTTGCCTTGGATTCCCACAGAACCTCACAGGCAAGAGGGGCTCAATAGGAACCACATGTGGGTTGAATGAATGTTTGACAATGAATGAAGGGTGACTCCACCTAGCATGATGGTAAAGTTTGTAGTCAGTACCATCTCTGCTTTTTACTGTAGCTACCTCCTGGGAAGACTTGGATTTTCTGCCAGGAGTTTAGCTGTGGGTGCCAGCTTCTCAAAGCAAAAGCAGCCTTATGTTTTAAAAAGTGTTTTTAAATATCAGAACAACGAATATTAACCTGGAGGTCATGTGCCTAAAAGCCAAAGTTGTTCTCTTTTGTTTGACCCCAGTATGCTCCAAAACGGATTAACAAGTGCTTTGGTTCCTGAGGCATTATGACAGATCATAATAATTTATGTGTTATTGGAAGAGATTTTTTTTTAAATAATAATTTAGGCCAGTTGGTGGCCTTGAAAAGGCCTTACAGCTTTTGGGAGGTGTTTATGGGATAGAACGAGGGCTTCTTTGAAACTAAGAATTACAAGAGTAGGGTTCTAATACATTTTAACCACACCATTCTTCTTATGAGCTTCTGCCAATTGCTGCTAAGGTAGCCTCACCACATGAGCCACAGTCTTCGCATCTTTGGGCTAAAACTTGTACATACTACAAAGCAGTGTTTCATCAAATATATATCAGAAACTTGAGTGCATTGTATTTCCTAGGATATAAGGATATCTTTTCCTTTCTCCCCTCCTCCATCCCTTTCTCTTTTAAAAATTTTAAATTGACTCCCACTGAGTTTATGTGTTCCTCAAAGAAATGTGACTAAACCAGCCAATCATGTTAACTGTATCTATTGACTCTACTGTCTTGTTGGAGAAAAAACAATACAGAATGGGAAAATATTCTTTGTTTCTCCTGAGAGCAAATTAGAGCTTGCATGTGTGGAGTTTCAGAATATTGATTTGCATTTGCATAAAATAACTGCCACTTAGCTGTAGGAGACAATTTGCCACTTGGCTACACCTGATTGGCTCAAGGATGGATGTTGAATCCAATCAGATTATCTGCCCTGAAATTTCTGAATTGTTACCAAGACATTAGTTGCAGCCTGGGATATTTGTTTAAATTTAGATAATGAAATATTAGGAGCTTGGGAGAGGCAGAGAATAAAAGAGACACAAAGAAGGAGTGAGAACATGAGAGACCCTGGGAGAAGCTGTGTCTAAGGTCTTCCAGCCCATCCCAGGGGGTTTGGTTGCTCCCCAAATGTGACTTTGAATTTAATGCAATATTTTTCTCCTTCTAACAAATTTTCCGTCTTTATTAAGCTGCTTCAAGTTGCTTTTTGTCACTTGCAAACCAGAGAAACTTGTGTATGTATCTATTACCACCCTTACCACTTTGTTTTAAACTAGTCCATGCGTCACTTTCCCCCATTAAATTGAGAGTTTCTCAAAGTTACAGACCTGTTTTTTCCTATCCTTTGCACTTAGCATATGTCTGGCACAGAAAGAAATTCAGTGATTATTGATTGAAACAGATACGAAAAGGATAGGGAACGGAGATGTTACCCTGTGAGCTTAATTCATTCATTGAGGAGATCTCCCTATTAGAACAGTAGTTGCCTGTCATTTTTAGATGGTATGAGTATACTCTGATTCATCTCAGCTGTATCTCAAGTCATAACAGTATATGTATATATACACATGTATCTCCAGGATTCTGGGAAATCATTTTGGCAATAAAGAGGGGAAATCATATTTCAAAAGCCAAGTAGATGTTAGAGAGATGAACTTAGTAAATTGAGATGCGTATCTATACAGAAGAATTGATTCTTGATAGAGAGCGAGAACAGAGAAATTGGTCTGGGGACAGATAATAGGGGAATGACTTTAGTCTTGGGAAGACTTTATTTCCCAGAACTGGCTCCAAGAGGACTCCTGAATCCTCAGCATTTAGTGTGTGATATTGATAAGTCTTCCCATACCCAAGTGGGGGTCTGTATGCATAGGGAAAGCTTGTGTGCGCACATGGTTCCCTTGGGAGAGATGGAGGGTAGTCAAGAGCTGATTACCATGCCCAGGCACACTCGTGAATCTGCCAAACTCCATAGCTGCAGAGGCCTTGACATGTTTTCATTTCTGATCCTGCCCTTGTAAAATGTGTTGCTAATTAAAATAGCTGCCAGCCCAGACTCCTGCAAGGAAACCCATCCACGTGCTCAGAGGCTGTTGTTTTCCATGTTCCTAACTCTCATTAAATAAATAGAAACTACAAACCCAGCAGCAGAACTCAACTGTCGGGGAGAGCTTAAGGGGGGTAGCTGCCCATGTGTAAGTGATCAGGTGATACGATAATTCAACCTTCCCTTCAATAGAGAAGGCAAGGGTTAAATAGCAGACTGCTACTTCTACGCAGTGCTATAGGCGTGTTTGATTTGGCAAGTGGAAAAAGAAATACAAAAACACATGTCCTGACAAAGTCAAGAATTATCAAATTGAATTCAATACAGTTACCGAATTGAATTTGGAGTATGTCTTTCTTCTTCATTTGAGCCATAGTTTGTGCAATTGTTTAAAAATTCATATCTACTCATTTTACTCCTTGCTATACCGTCTTCACTGGCTTCCCATTACACCTTGCATAAAGCTTAAGCTCCTTTACATGGCTACAGGAACTCTTGTGATCCAGACCTCACTTACTTCACTGGTTTCTGGTCCCATTGCTCACTTTAGCCACACCAAACTACTTGCAATGCCCTGAAAGTGCCACATTGTCTCTTCCCCTATACCTTTGCACACACTGTTCCATATACCTGGAATGCCCATCCCAGCTATCCTTATTTCCCTGGTCAACTCATAAACAATTCTACAACTCAGGTCAGGAGTCTGCTCATTCCGTAAATCGTCCCTGACATCTCCACTTCCCCACCCCAAGTCTGGAGAGATATCTCCTTTGAGCTTTCCTGGCTCCTGCTCTATCCCTTACTATTGTGCCTTCTCATGTTGTAATTGATATGAATGAAGGAAAGAACTGCTCCGTAGCTATGTTTACAGTCCAAATCTCAGGGCACCGAAGACCCTAATGTTGCAGCTATCCCAATTGTAAAAAGAGGGATTGCAAAGCTGAAACTGTATGGAGGACTGAGGACCAAAAGTACTAACCAGTTTTAGACACAATGTTTGATTAGAACTATGAAATGATAAATTCACTCATTCACTCATAGTTTCAATTATTTTTTTAAGAACTTACTTTGTGCTAGACCTTCAGGGAGTACTGGGGATTACAAATGTGACCTAAGTGGTTCCTTATAGCTTGGAACTTACAACTTAGTTAGAAAGGCATACATACATACATACACATACAAGCAATTTTTAAACCACAGACTTAATTAAACCTACAAAGTAAAAGCAAGGCATTGAATGAAGGCTATAATAGGGAGATCTAACCCAATCTGAGAGTCAAGGAAAGCACCCCTGAAAAAATGCTATTCAAGGTAAAATAGTAAGGATGTCTGTGCTATAAGACAGGGTAGGAGGAAAAGGATACCAGAAAAAAAGGAACAGCATGTGCTTCCTCAGAAGCAGGAAAGAGACTGACGTGTTAAAGGAACAACGGAAGACCAATGGAATAGAGCTATGTATATGGAGGGGAAAAAATGAGCCTGGAGAAGTAGATGGGATGCAGATCATGCAGAGCCTCATAAGACAGGGTAGGACACTCGGATTTTACCCTAAGTGTAATTGGGAATCACTGAGAGGATTGAAGCCTAATTTTAAATCCAATTTGCAGTGTTAAAAATTATTTTGGCAGCAGTGTAGAGAATTGATTGGAAGGGGCAAGAGTGGAAGAGTAGACCAATTGGGAGGCTGTTACAGTATTTTCAGGAGAGATGGTGGCTTGCCCTAAAGCAGTTGGAGAAATGATGCAAAAGAGTACATGGAGTCAAGAGATATTGAGGAACTAGAATCATTGGCCCTCGGGATTGATTAGCTGTCAAGGTTGAAGCAGAATAGGATATCAACACTCGACACAAATAGGTTCATTCAACTAACAAATAGCTATTAACTGGTTATTATGTGCCAGATAAGCTAGTTGAGGATGCCTTACATAAGCCTCTGACTGCCTTCTCTCAAACATTGCAATACAAATCTGTTTATAAGAGAGCATTAAAAAGTTTACTTTATTTCTGGTGCCTAATTGACTGTAATACAAACTTTTGAAAGAACATTTCCCACTGAGCTTTTGTCAGGTCATATATTGAACTGATCACAACTCATAATCCCATTCCCACCCACTGCCATTGAAGACAATTCTCTCTCCATGAGCATGCCTTGCAGTCTTGCTTCTATGCCCCATCATATAGTTCTAGTTGTCACTTAGGATATTTTGAGATTCTGTCCATCAGCCCTTTCTCCCTGACTTGCATGGGCAGGTAACACATTGAATTATGCCTCAGTCTTTTATTAACTGCATATTAGGCATGTTACTAACCTCCCTAACTTCAGGGTTCTCCTCTCTGAAGAGTCGATTTAATTGATGTCAGTATCACTAATATCCTTTATGGGTAATGACATGTATTGTGCTTCCTAATGTGACATAATATGAAATACAGCAACTCATCTGTGATGTTTTCATGTCACAAACTTTTTTTGTAACATCTTTATTGGAGTATAATTGCTTTACAATGGTGTGTTAGCTTCTGCTGTTTAACAAAGTGAATCAGCTATACATATACATACATCCCCATATCTCCTCCCTCTTGCATCTCCCTCCCTCCCACCCTCCCTATCCCACCCCTCTAGGTGGTCACAAAGCACCGAGCTGATCTCCCTGTGCTATGCGGCTGCTTCCCACTAGCTATCTGTTTTACATTTGGTAGTGTATATATGTCCATGCCACTCTCTCACTTCATCTCAGCTTCCCCTTTCCCCTCCCCGTGTCCTCAAGTCCATTCTCCACGTCTGCGTCTTTATTCCTGTCCTGCCCCTAGGTTCTTCAGAAATTTCTTTTTTTTTAAGATTCCACATGTAGGTGTTAGCATACGGTATTTGTTTTTCTCTTTCTGATTTACTTCACTCTGTACGTCTTGTCACAAACTTTTAACTAAAATATAACCAAACCTTTAGATCCAACTTCCAGCTTACTGGAAACAAAAGATATAGACATCATGAGGAAACAACACCATAAGGGAACAAGTCCAAGAAGTGGACATTCTACATAACAACTGGCCTGGCCTTTTCAATGGGCCCTGGGAATGGGGACTGTTCTAGATTTAAAGGAGCTAGGAAAAGAGACGTAATAATCAAATGTAATACATGGTCCTTGATTGGTACAAGCTTGAAGGTACAACTGGGAAATTTTGGTATGCAACTGGGAAAGTGTGAATATGAAAACTGTAGTAGATGATGTTAAGGAGTTACCGCTGATTTTGTTGGTTGTTAATTTTATTAGGTATGGTTATTTGAAGGAAATGCCCCTTATCATTTAGAAATGCATAACACAGTATTCAAGGGAAAAATAGCCTAATATCTGTGTTTTACTTCGGAAATTGTGTGTGTGTGTGTGTGTGTCTGTGTGTGTGTGTGCACATGTGCATGTGCGTATACATATGAACTGAAATGTAGTGAAATGTTATTAATTGTTGTTTAAGTCCAGGTGATATACATATATTTATTACACTATTCTCTCCACTTTCTATATTTAATAAAAAGTGAAACAGATAGATATATGGATAGGTAGATAAAACCATACCTATATTACAATGTTGTGAAGGTGAGAGACAAGGTGTCGAAAAGACCTAATTTGCATTATCATTGAGTAAATGAGTACTCTCCTTCAAAACAATTTTCTTCCGGTCTGTGCATCAAACCTCACTCAAATCCAGAATCTCATTGCATTCAGCAACCATGTATTAGCAAAGCTTGGTCAGAAGTCTCTGGCATCCCTTGGAGGGTAATATGGATGTGAGCTGGCAGACTGGCTGTGTCATAAACATGTTTGGTGGAATAAACTTTTAAAATTTCTGGTCTGTTCACTACTGGGCACAGAAATACTGCATTCCTTTTCCTACTTAAAAACCAAACTCAAATAACATATTCATGTTTGGATTTGTTAAAAAATGGAAAGGTCTTTGCTGAGCTGGAAACATGGTCTTCACACACAAGGTTTGATACTTGCCTCAACATAGTTCTGAAACTCACATTCATAAAGGAGTTTTACTGGACTCCTTGTCACAAGCCATTTTCCGGACTTCCTCTGTTTCCCCCAGGTCTGCCCTAGATACAAAGAAGGAGTGAAGTGTCTCTGACACCTGGGAGGGTGGGAAAAGCACACTAGGATGAAGTCAGGAGACATCAGCTTGTGGTATAATGTGGATGCATCATACACACACATATCTGAGTCTGGTCTTTCTGCCCTGACAATTATAGATAGCAGTCCCTTTCACCCTTAAAAGTGTCCTGGTTTAATGATAAATCAGTTTGTCCTCCCCAATATACAGCATGTTTCTCTCCTGAGTTCTTCTGTGAACTGACTCTTGACTCATCCCCCGTCAATCCCTGTCCTGCACCCATTTCCGCACTGCCACCTCCACCTTGCAGTCTTCCAGCTGTGTCAATCTGCTTGAAGGTGCATCAGTGAACTATTTTGTCTCTCACCTCCATAGTTGTATTTGATAACCCATCTGCCTAGGGTGTTCTCACGTCCTTCCCACCTCTCTCTGCCTAGCTAACTCCTTTCCTTCCCAGAGGCTTAAGTCATCTGCTCCAGGAAACTTTCCTAGAGAACATAGAGGGAAGTTGGGTCTTTCCTCCTCTGGGTTTTAGAAAATCTAAGGAAGCTCTCATTCTCAGGGTGGTACAAGTGCTAACTCTGCAAGTCACATGACTCTGACAGTGAGTGCCTCCTTAAATTTTACACCATAGGCGCCTCAGTTACCTTACCCCATCCTGGCCCCGGTTTCAACATCTTCTATATTCCACCATCACGATTGCACTGTAGAATTATTTTGGTCTCTCTTTCTGACTGTGAACTCCTTTAGCTGAGGGACCATGTCTTCTTCATTACTACAACCTCAATCCTTAGAAGTGTGCCCGGCACGCGGGAAGTGTTTATAAATGATGGTTGAAATAGGAGAATGATGGAATAAGGTAAATGGTGTTGGAGACACACCTGGTATTAGAGACTTATTAAACTATCAGGTACCAAATGGCATCTGCTGGAGAGCTAGGAGAGGATTCAGAGATGGAGAAATTGGATAAAACATAAAATTCGTCATCTGAAATATACCTAGTAACCAGATACTGATGAGCGGCTTAACAATACTACCTGCCCTCTAGAGAAACCCGAGAAACATTGCCTAGGCACACGACCTAAAACATCAGCAAAGCTTTGAGCAGGGTGGGATCAGATCGCCTACTAATGCAGGTTTCCTCCAAATAGGGACCCTCCCTTAATCTCCTCCATCCTTCTTCATGCTTCCTATATCACGTGTCCATGGTATCAGTTTGGAAGGAATGTCATGGGCTGGACTTTAGGAAGCCTTTCTCGCGTGCCCATCATCGTACTATGCCCTTCACAGAGATTATGGTCTTTAATCATCTCAACAATGTCATGAAGCAAGAGCTCGTGTCCGTGGTCTATGCTGAGGAAAGCCAGAGACGTTATGTAACTTGCCTAAAGCCACACAGCTAGGAGATGAATGAGAAAGAGTACCTCCGATGCTCAGGGCAATTAAAACTTGATTATGCTGATTATAGCCCTATTCCCCAAAAAGCTGTCACAGACTAGAAATAAAAATAGACTCATGCAAGTATTTGAGCACCTGCTCTGTGCTCTACTGTGGGTGTAAAGTGCATGCAGTAAAACTTTGTTGGGGTGGGGTGGAGAGAGAGGAAAGATAGATACTAAATGATTCATGGGTGGGTTTAGAAGAGCAAGCATATTCTCTTATAAAATATTCTTCAGGGGAGAATGCATAAAAATGGAAGTACCATGTTTGCAATAATGCCAAAAGCCATAAGACTGAAGAACCCCAGCAATAACAGAACTGTCTCCTCCAACTTTCCAAAAGACAAACACCTCTCCTGTGTCTTGTGCCTGTAACTCACCATAGGTAGGTCTTTGTGTGCGGAGTAAGGTAGGGGATGAGGTGATTGTGCAGATAATTTTCTGGAGAAGCAACTGGCAGTTGTTTTCCGGTGCATTTTCTTTTGGAGAAGTTGCATACTTTTGGGAATAAGGGGCTCAGATCTCAACTTTATTCTAATATGTGTAAACAGAGCCTCAGCCTTCACCTGGCAGACCCACTGAGGTATGACGTGGAGCCCCCCATTTGGCCTGTTTGATTTATTTCTTTCCTGGACAAACTCCTATTGTGTAGGAGCCCTGTGAAAACTTCAAAAAGGCCATTAAGGCTGAAATGTTTCTCAGTTCATTTTCACATTACTCACTCATCATTTCCAGAAGCCAGTGATAGGAGAGCTCAAGTGATTTCAGTCAAGTTTTCCCAACTGAAGCCCCACTTTCTGTGACAGAGTTACAAAAGCTTTTAGCTCCATTTTGCATACATTCTAGAGAACTTCGTGGCAGAGTCTGTAAAGTGTGTTTTCATATTCTTTGGATTTCATCTTTGTAGCACGGCCTCATGGAAAAACATCGCATTCCAAGTGTGACTGGGAAGTTTCATTCACCACAGCAGTTGCCAATAACATGTGGGGAGTTTATTGCCCCTCCAGCGAGCTCATCAAATCCAAACAAAATGTGCGCACTGTAATTTTAGCTGATTCATTTCCATAAGATGCAAGTTGATGCTATTTACTAGATACCCAAAGACCAATTTAAGAGTCTAAACTATGGTGGAATTAAATATACAATAGTCTTTGACTCAATATATATCATCAGAGTCCTAGCAGGAAACAAATGGCATGCTCAAAAGGGTTTCGCTGAATATAGTTTCGTGAAGAGGGCATGGGCATGCTTAGGGAATGGACAAGGAGTGGTGAAGTACTCGGGAATTGTCAACACCAGGAAATCTTGCTGCCTCAGGCAGAAGGGGTGACAGGTAGGGGTTAGAGGCTGGAGCCCTGGAAGTACTCTGGAGGGCCCAACAGGACTTGTAGCTGTAGGAATGCAGCATGGCTCAGTACAGCAAGGCTGGGTGGAAAGAGGAGAATAAATTCCCCAACCTCTCTCCTTGTATCCTCTAATCGCTTGCTGATGCTGCCCATTGGCCAAGCCCGGCCAGAAGCCAGAGAGCAAGGGAGACTGGGAATACTCATCATTGAGGTCAGTCTCCTGGGGGTTCATGACAGACAGAGAAGGGAAGAAAGTGTCTTGGGGTATCCCATACCAACCGACTTCAGATTTTACTCTGACAGAGTGGCGTAACAGAATGAACATAGGTCTAGATGTCAGAAAGATCTGGATTCAAATTCTACCTACTAATGATCAGATATTGCGGTCTTTTCTGGAGAAAACTTGTTGGACCACCTCAGGAGAGTTTCAGCTTACCTTCTCTGAGTTTCTGTTTCTTAATCCAATAAAATGGAAATAATGATAACTATTTACCTACCTACCTAACTGAGGTATTGTGAATGTTGAATAAGTTGCCTCAGTAAAGGAGCCTGACACAATGCTTGACACATGGAATGTGTTTGGTATTTACTGATTTCTCCAATTAGCCTTCTATCAGTTATCCCTTATATGGTGAGATGTCTACCTTGTGGAGGTTGGAGAACCAGTCTGTCTTTCTCTTACTGAGTTATTGCTGGAAGTCCCCTCTTGACTCATAGCTGGAGCAATGAATGGGACTGTGTTTTTCCTGGAAACTTGTTTATCGGGGCCCCCCTGTGGGGAGAGAATCCACCATTTGGATGGTGTCACTTCTCTGAAGAAAACCTATTGGGACATCTTCACGTGAATTTCAGTTTTATCTCCCTGCAGGGACACTGGTTCTTAGGGAACAGTTCCCTGCAATGATATACAAAACTTCACCATTTCTTCAGCAAGTTTAATTCCCCATTCGTAAACTGAGGTTCAAAAAACTGCTTTTCCAAGAACTTGAGCAGTTCAGTTCCTGATAGTCAGGGCTATTTCTGTCTTACCTGAAGCTACTAGGGAGCTTTCGGTTTATTGTTGTTTGTTGTTGTTAATGTTTGCTAATTTTGGAATATGTGGGAATAATTTGTTAGTTGTGAATTTTGACTGTACCCTTGGAAACAGTACTGGGGGTTAAAAAACAAAGGGCCACAAGAGTCATTCATTTGATTTCATTGGTTTAAACTAGCATTTTCCGCTGGGCATAATCCCTAATTCCCGTAACCATCCTATACAGTAGTGTCTTATTTTCAGTTGAGGAAACTGAGGCTCAGATAAATGGGGTGACATGTCCAGCTGGTAAGAGGTAAAGCTGGGCTAGAGATCATAGCTCTACATGAATCAAAGCACAGGACTTTGTCTGTCTCTAAGATGGCTACAGAGAGTCAACTGCAATATTTTCATTCTGCTCTGGCCTTTTAAAAATAAAAATCGCAAGACTGTGAGTTTCCTCATGACAAGGGGTAAGTCTTATTCATCCCTTTCTTTTCACTGATGACCACTGCCCCTGCCATAGAGTGGGTGCCTGATTAATGTTTGTTGAATGAAAAAATGAATGACTGAATGAACCATGCATACAAAGATATTTTTGTCTCTGTCGCATTTTTCTAATGCATATTTGTATTTCATTTGACAGTGTTTGCAAATTGCATAATATTCCCCATCAGCATAACTTGCAGTGTGGAAATGTTTCCATATGCTAGATGTTTCCCCTCATTTGACTGAGGGAGAAGAAAGACTAAGAAAAACATCACATGGTGGCTAAGCATGCATATAACACAAGTTGTAGCGTGTACTGTTCACGAATGGTGTAGTTTAGACGGGTGACTCTGCAAAAATATTGAAGCAGACATTCAATTTGGGTTGGTATTGGTTGGGAAAATGTCCTTGTGCAGCTAAATATAGTTTTATATTAATTCACTATGCTATAGGAGGTATAGGGTAGGGACAAAGAGCATGGGTCCTGGAGCAACTGCTCGTATTCAAATCCAGGCTCTACTACTTAATAGCTATGTGATTTGGGCAACTTATTCAATCTGTCTGTGTCTTAGTTTAACCCCTTTGTAAAATGGGAATAAGAATGCCATCTCCCTCATGAGAAGGTTGAACAAGCTAAATAAGTTAATACAGGAAGGGTTCTTAAAACTGTGCCTAATGGCAAGGCTCAAAAAATGTTATTGTCCTCAAGCCCCACGGAGTCTAGTTCAGAAAAGTCAGATCTTTTTCACCTCTCCGTCCCCATTATCTCTTCCTTATTTCAGGAGCTCGAGTCTTGCCTCTCTTTCTTTACCTTCCAGCTCACCCTTCACATGAGGCCTAGAGTGAATCCTTGAAGACTCACATTAAACCAGACCCTTCACCTTCTTCAAGCAATGCCATTATTCCCTATCAACTTCACGACCAAGTACAATCCCTTAGCATGATGTTCAAGGTCCTTCATAAACTCGTTCCTTTTTTCTCCCCTGGCCTCATCTCTCATCATTTCCACATGCATGCTGTACTACAAATATCAACAAATGCCCAAAGTGGAAAAAGTTATATTAGCTTGATGAATAAGTAAGAGGAGTGAACAGCTAATTTTGCTCATGGGCTCACAGAAAGCTTCAATGAAGAGATATTTACGTTGTATCTTGAAGAATAAGTTGATAGTGGCCAAGCAAGGTAGGGTGAATGTGACTGGGTGGATCACGTAGACCAAGAGAAGGATTTGTGCACTAGAACAGAAAAACAAGTATATTCATGGAATGAGAACTTGTCTAATTCTGAGTGGAATGAATTAGGGGGGAATTAAATGTGGGAGTAAGGGAGAGGGGAGCATCACAAAGGGCCGCTAAGTCTGGCACTATTCCTGGATGGAATAGTGATGTTGTTAATGGAGATGAGGAATATACAGGAGAAGGTGTGTGGTGTGTGTTTGTGTGTGTGTGTTTATGTGTGTTTTGAATTGGGAATAATAGGTATCAGTTTTGCACACAACTGTACAAAAACCACCTGAGAATATCCAGTTCTAATCTCCTGATCTCATCCTCAATCCCAATCCCCAGACCTGTTTCCCAGCAAATTTCCTTATCTTAGAAAATGGCAACTCTATTCTTTAATCTTCCATGACTCCTCTCTCTTAAATCCTATTTTTGACCCTTCAGCGAATTCTGCTGGCTTTTTCTACAATGTATATACAGTATATGAGCATTTCTCACCATCTTCAAGGCTACCATCAAAGCCACCATCATCTTTCACAAGATTATTGAAAGAGTCCCTAAATGCCTCCCTGCTTTTCACCTTGCCCTCCTTCAGCCTATTCTCAACTCAGCAGCCAGAGTGGTCCTCTTAAAAAGAAATAAGAGGGCTTCCCTGGTGGCGCAGTGGTTGAGAGTCTGCCTGCCGATGCAGGGGACGCGGGTTCGTGCCCCGGTCCGGGAAGATCCCACATGCTGCGGAGCGGCTGGGCTTGTGAGCCATGGACGCTGAGCCTGCGTGTCTGGAGCCTGTGCTCCACAGCGGGAGAAGCCACAACAGTGAGAGGCCCGTGTAAAAAAAAAAAAAAAAGATCATAACTCCTCTGCTTATAGCTTCTCAAAGACATCTCCATCTTAGAGTAAAATCCCGAAGTATTTACAGGGGTGGTTTGCATGACTGAACCTTCCCAACCCCGGCCCCACTGTTACTCAGACTTCCTCTTCTCCTACTTCAGCCCTCTCTGGCAACACACTACCACATTGCTTTCCTTAGTGTTCCTCATACATGCTTGATGTGCTTCCACTTATGAGACTTTCCAATGACTGTTCTCCTGCCTAGAATGGCTTCCTCAGATGCCCATCTAATCAACTCCCTCACCTCCTTCAGGTCTTCACTCCAGTGTAATCTACTCAGTGAGGCCTCCTCCGGTTACCTTATATAAATTGGCTGCTCCCTCTTACCTATGATCTCCCAATCCCTCCCCTACTTCTCTGAATTATTTGCTTTAGCGTGTGGCACCATCTATCATGCTCTATACTTTACCTTTAGATTTTATCTATGGTTTGTCTTCCTACCACTCTCTTGCATCTATAATATATGTTCCATGATGGCACTGATTTTTTATTGTTCTCCTCTGCGTTCGCTGTACGTAGAATAGTGCCACAGTTGCTCAGTAGATTTTTGTTGAATGAAAGAATAAATCCAGATTGGGACTATAGCCGTGTGTTGTTGCAAGAATCTGGTACTCAGGAGGCAGATTGGGGTTAAAGACAGATTTGGCAATTCTTAGCAATGGGGTGACAGCTATGGGGGAGTAGCTAAGACAGGGCAAGGAAAAGATATTTAGTGATATTTTTTAAAAGACCAACATAAAAACTGGGAGAAAAATAATAAAGACTGTACAAATTAAATGTCAAAGTTGAGAGCAATGGCTTTGTGATTATAGACGAGTTAAAATCTTTGTTCCACCAATTATGAGCTTTATGACAAGTTTGGGCAAGTGACTGGATGATTCTTGGCCTCCATATTTTCAAGAGTAATTGAAAAAACAAAGATCTCCACTTCAGAGGGCTAAGAGAATTGACCAATAAAATGCATAGAAATCAGTTAGCAGAAGATAACAAAGAATATATAGGTTGTTGTTGTTGTTGATACTAACACCATTATTATGATCAAAATCCAGCAAAGAATTCTGAAAAATAGAAGAAGTAGGAGAGCATAATGGAAGGTAAGTAAGGAGAAGTCGTCAAGAAAGAGGGCAATAAATCAGTAGATGTTGCTCTGTGGTCAAGGCTAGATAACCTAAGGAGTATATAAGGTCCTGGGGTAGAGCTATTTGAGAGAACAGTTTCACTGGAATACAAAAGTCATAATCCCATATTTTAAAATGAGCTAATGTTTTGTGGAAAATAACAGTAATTGTCCTAGGAAAAAAATCAAATAAAAACAAAACAAAACAACATTGGACCCTCAATTGTGTCCAGCTGACAAATGTAGGAACATGGTGACCCAAAAATTTTCTTCTCTCTGGTCTTTGGGAGATTTACTTGCTCACTAGTCAGCAGTAGTTTGCTAGTTTTATGAGGTTAAGCTATTGTGCAATACTATTTAGCTGGCTCTGTGGGTGTTTAGTTACAGATGCCTGCCATCTCAGTTTATTGTCTGTCAAATTATAATTATTAAGGATGGAGTTAATTGTCATTTCAGCCATCTGGTAGTTACCCACTGTGCTTTCATGTGGTGATGAATCTGTCCTTTAGATCGAAATTCCACATTCATTTCCATTCATGTCTTGTTCAAAATAAATGATTAGTGGAAATTATCAATACTTTTTAGTGTAACTTGTGGGCCTTCAAGTAAAAGAATTGCTGATTGTTGTAAATGTTTCTGAGTAGTAGGACTGGTATAACAAGAATCCAGTGATGTGAGTTATAGTAACTGAAATTAAAATAATGAGGCATGCTCTTTCAAAGGTTGGTCTAATCAAAAAATTTAACAATGTTCCCAGTATACTCCATGGTGCATTGCTTATAATGATGGCTTATAACCCTGATTATTTCTTTGCCCTGTTTTTTATCAAAACCACTTTATCCTTATACCCTCCTGAACTTTTAGGACAGAATGCAACAGAGTCAGTGAAGTTACCCTTGTCTTAGCAGAGCCTCAATTACTTTGATTCAGGACTATGAATGGGATTGTCTGCTTGGTCCCTTTTTAGGATAGAACCAATGGGAACAAAGAGGAGGGGACATACGTATGTCATAGGAGCTACATCCTTCCTCCCATTTTTGGTGTCTGGTCCCTTGTTTGTGTGCTTTTCCTTTTTTGGTTTTTCCCAGTGGGTGTATTTTCACACATAATTTGCTAAATTAGTCAGGAGGGGGTTAAGCAGAAGCTTCCCTAGAAAGCACAGTCTTGGGACACTACCGTGGTCTCACCATCTCTTTCCTCTCAGGAAACCCATCAAGCAAGCATTCCGTATCCAGCTTCTTCTAGCTTTTATACTAGGGGCATAGAGGGAAGAAGCCTATTATCCCTGGCTCCTCAATATTTCCATGCAAAGTCACTTTCTAATTGACAGCTGCCATATTAGAGTCCTTGGTACTTGTTCTGCAGTGAGACTCAGCCTGGGCTGATTTCTCCTAACACCCGCTCCCAGCTAGAGAGCCATGCATCCACTGGGCCAGAGAAAATGTGTGAGGAACATCTATTTTCCTTCACTTTGTAGGATTATGAACCAGTTAGTTGAGGAAGGAAAGCTCAAGAGCTAGAGGTGGGTATCTAGGGTATCTACAGTTTGTCACCAGGCTCAGGCATTTCCTGAGCCCTCCTCAAAGATGCTGACCTGGGGACTTCCCTGGTGGCGCAGTGGTTGAGAGTCCGCCTGCCGATGCAGGGGACACGGGTTCGTGCCCCGGTCCAGGAAGATCCCACATGCCGCGGAGCGGCTAGGCCTGTGAGCCATGGCCGCTGAGCCTGCGCGTCTGGAGCCTATGCTCCGCAACAGGAGAGGCCACAACAGTGAGAGGCCCGCGTACCGCAAAAAGAAAAAAAGATGCTGACCTGCCATATAGGATTTCCAATTCTTGGGCAATTCTTTGTGGTTAGGTACCCTGACATACTTCCCTGGCTCTCCCTTCCTCAGTTACTCCATGAGGCCACAGCAAATACCTCTTCTTACCTATGAGATCTCTTTATCTCTAGTACCTGTCCCTTTTAGTCTACCCTCCATATTGCTGCCTGAGAGAGTTCTCAAAATCCTTTTGGTGCTTCTTCTAAGAGTCCAAAATGTTCCCCACGACATTCAGTGGCCTTTATCAACTTCTACCTATGCCTTCAATCTAATGTTTCTGTACTCTCCCTTGTTGGATGATATTTCAAGGCCTTTACATTGAAGGTTCCAGCTGGCTGCTGTGTCCTCTCCCTTTTCACGTCATTCATCTGGAGTATTCCTTATTATTCTTCACAACTCACAAATCAGCAGTCACCTCCTCAGTGGAGTCTTCTATGGTCATCCCCACTCCCCTGGCGATTAATTCTTTCCCTAACTTACATTTCTTTCTACTATTGCTACATCATTTTTTTTTCCTTGTCTGTCTGTCTACCTTCTGGGATCCTCAAGAGCAGGATCTAGCATTTCTGTCATCATAGAGCAGGAGCTAAATGATAGTTGAATACATTTTTGTTCAAGTCATTGTACATCTCCCATTCTGTAGCCCAGTGCTGAATATGCAGGGGATACTAGATATATAGTTGCTGATGGATACTTATTAAACATAGCTAAAATCTTGGCTAATGTTCTTGGTACAAATGTTAGAGTAGATAAGTGTTTTTATGGAAAAATAAGAACTGGCTTCACGGAGAAGAAGTTGACCCTTTATCCAAGACATACATGACAGCTGCTGATTGGAATAAGGGACAGATAATCATATCCAAATGGAAAGAAAAGAAGGCTTTGGTTTGGGTTAAGAGAAAACATTCTTTACTAAATGTTAAGGAAATGGGATATGCATTTCTTTTTTATGGTCAGTGTATATTTTTCTTTTATATGAGAAATTTCTGTGGAACTCAAAAGATGTTCTTTTTTTTCCTTCCCTCCCTCCCTCCCCTTCCTTGCCTCCCTTCCTCCCTCCCTCCCTCTTTCCTTCTCTGAAAAGATAGGCAATCTTGGGCAAACACAGGGAACTGCTAACTTCTGTAGAGAAAAAATGGAAAGTCTGTTTTCACATCAATACAGTCCTTCTGATGACAGGTTAGGCCATCTCATCCTCAACCCAAGATTATGACTGAGGTATACATTTCTGAGAAACTCTTTTCTTACCCTATGTCAACCTGAGGGTCATTGGCTTTATTGCTCCAGCATGGAGATGGTTCCATGAATTTCTGGGGAATTATCTTTCTTGATTGAAATTGAACAAGGAGTGTGTTTTCTGAAATCAAAAAAGCTTCACATGAAACTTGAACTGTTCTACTTCTGTTTTGTTCTGTTGTGATATCATCAGGAACTTTTTGAGACAAAGTAGACAGTTAAGTTTGAAAATTGTACTAATAGAGCAGATGACTCCTCAAAGCCCTGTCATTCTCTAGGAACCATTAATTACCATCATGATAGTTTATATGTATAGATCTATTATCTTCATATCAGAAAAGTACTGCTCAGTTTTTGCTTTACAGTCTCATGAGAGTAGTTGCAGTCTTTAGACCTCTTGCAGGAGACAGTTGAGTGAGAAGAGTTTAATGACAGGTGCAGGGACAGAAATGTGCTGGTCGGCTGTAGATTCTCCCTTTGTCTTGCTGATGTTGAACCCTGTACTTGAGCACAGAGCCTCTTCTTTATCCTGTCTGTTACAGTGTCGACACAGAAGTTAAAAAGAGAAGGGATGAATAGAACAGAAGGGCATGCTTAAATTTCTCAGCAGAAAACAAACTGTACCTATCATGTTTCTTTTCCTTAAAGCAATGGGTCCTAAAAGCTTGAGGAAGCAACATTACTACACCTGGTAGGAACACTTTACTTTTCATTTTAGCCAAGTGGTGGTGGGAAGAACACTGATTGGAGAACCAGTGGACCTGGGGTCCAGTTCTTATTTGGCACTGACTGGTCATATCATCTTGGATAAGTCGCTTTTTTTCTCTAGCTTCGATTTCCCTCCTTGATATGACAAGGTGATCGCTAAGGCTTCTCCCAGGTGTGAATTCTCTGAGAAGTTGCAAGCTTCAGGAGAATGGGTGAATCACTTGGTGAACCTCTAAGTCCTGTGCACACACACCCAGTGGAGTGTCTGCCTGGAAGTCTCTCATCATCACTATTGCAATCTACTGTATAATTGTTTGTACCCATTGAATTAGTAATTCCACTCCTGGGAGTTTATTATGAAGAAATAAACTCCTTGGGAAGGAGAGAAGAATTACATTAACAAAAAAGAAGTTGTCTGTTGTATAATTCAAATTTTGATTTAAGCTCAATGTCCAACAGTAGGAGAATGAAGCAGGAAAGTTGGGCTGTTTCAAAGTCCTGAGGATTATGTGGAGAAATGCTTTTAATAACACAAGAAAGCTAAATGTATTTGTCCTGTGGATTTCAAATATATATATGAACTAGAGAAATGTAAGAGGAGTGAATATCTGTGGTCTACCCTCTGTGGGTCGGGTGCTATACTAGGCATTTGGTTATGTTAATTGTCTCACTTATTATTTTGATCAGCTGTGAGGATATCATTACAGATTTACAGATTAGGAACCTAAGGCTTAGAAAATGACAGTCACTCACCAGATCACCACTGCTGCTGATGGGTTAACATTCAAGATTCAAACCTAGGTACAATGATTTTCATTATTCATGGTAGTTATGGTCTATAAAATCTCTGTGAATTGAATTAGTAAATACTGAACCATTGTTCCTAGGGGAAATACAGGGTTAGGTTCCTGTAAGCCTCTGGTCACAACATTTTCATCAGCTGATCAATACATAACCTTGTTTTATGTGTATTTCTGTTTAAGGACACCTTATTTAATAAGTATTGTTGATTCACTAACATTGAAGTCACAGTCAATACCTCTATAACTCACACCTGGATGAAGCTTATCACATGCATTTTCTTGGTAAGGCACACCACAGTCTTCTTACATTTAGGAACACTAGATAGCTCTTAAGCACTATGCTTGGGGGGCATTTTAAACAACAAAATCACCCACAAAGTTCACTAAGAATGAGAAACATGGCACCAAATAGACTGCAAATAAAACAGTTATTTACAGCATGAGAGCTGAAATAAGAAGGCAGACCATCACTTTGCTCAACCCTAGCTGGGAATAGGTATATCAGGCAACTCAAAATTTTCACTGCTCTGCACATATCTGTGAATTACCATGAAATTGCCATGTGTATTGTTTGGGGGGTTACAAATAAATTTTAGGAAGTAGGTAAATTCACAAACATGGAATCCATGAACAATGACAATCTGCTGTACATTTCATTTATTTGGTAAATATATACAGTGTATCTATCACTTGCCAGACCCTGTTCCAGGCACTGGGGATGTAGAAGTGAAAAAAACAAAGCCCCCATGTTCATGGATCTAACATTCTGGGAAAGGGTTAAATGCAAGTAAATACATCATGGTCAGATGGTGACTATGGCGACAGATTAAACTCAGAGGGGATTGGGGGGCATGGGTGGAGTGGCTGCTCTTCATACAGGACAGTCAAGGGAAGCCTGGGAAATAACATCAGGATACTCAAAGGAATCAAGTCCTAGGGACATGTGTGGGAAGAGCAATCCGGGAAGTGGGAGCATGAAGTGTAAAGGTGCTGAGCAGGAGACCAGTGTTGCTGGAGCCATGATGAGAGAAGAGATCAGAGTGGGCTGAAAAATGATGCTGAACTCTCTTACTTGAAAACCTGGGCCCTTGGAAGGAACATGTTACAAAGATGCAGAGCAGCAGCACTGGGACCTTTCCTAAGTTGTCATAACGTTGGCAAAAGAAAACATCATTGTGCATTTTCTTCTGAGAAGGGCTCAGGCAAGAGCCAAAGAGAGGATCTTTGCAGAGGGATGCAGGCTTTGCCAAGCTCCCCCAGACTTCTGCTTCGTCTCAGGTTGGGTTGCCTGGCTTCGGGAAGTGACTTAAAATTAGCCTGGACTTGGGTGAGACTCTCTAGGAGATAACATGGCCCAGGGCTGCAATATCGAGGACAGTTTCATCAGCATTTGTAGTACATCCGAGGAGAGTCACAACAAACAAATCATCCCCAGGACAACAGGAGGAGTGAAGGCGGGACACAAGTCCACACAGTGAGAATTAACTTGTGGAAAAACGCTGCTCATCCAATGCCAAGTCCTGCTCACAGCACTTGTAAGGATATCAGTACCATGACCCAAGCTGGAGCCAGCTGGAAAAGCCATCTGGAGTTAAAAGTCCTGAGACTCAACCCTCACTGCTGTCAGGGAAACTGAGGCCCAGAGAGGGACGGTGATGGGCTTCCAATCAAACATCAAGGGAGTGGCTGATCCTGGACTAGAATTTAGCCTTGCCACCAGACAGTCATTCTAGACAGTTAATACTAGAATTCAGGAGGAGAAGAAATTTGACAGAATCCCAAGTTTGCAGAAAAGCCATTGATTCTACCAGCTGCTGTGTTTGTGCCCATGCCAGCAGCAGCAGTCTCTACAATTCAGTTCAGTGAATTTTTTTTTTTTTTTTTTTTCCTCATCCGGGTCATTCAGCATCTGGCTCTGGGAGTACCCGGTGGGAATTTATGTGGCTGTAGTATGAATCAATCCCAAGAGAAATGTTCTCAGTCAGCAAAGGTAATCACCGTAGATGGAAGGGAGTCAAGGGGAACTAAAATCCTATTCCATGTTCTTTAGATCTAACAGGAGTGAATCCCTTTGTAGCTTTTTTTTTTTTTAACATCTTTATTGGAATATAATTGCTTTACAATGGTGTGTTAGTTTCTGCTTTATATCAAAGCCTTTGTAGCTTTTGTATGGAAGTCTGTGGTTTATAGCTCTCTGGTTACAGGTTTCTGCCAATCCTCTGTGAATCACTAAATCCCAAAAGTCGTTGAATGTGATTGGTCAGGGAGAGTGATATGCTGGTAAACCAGCTCTCTAGAGGATGGGGAAGAGAAGCCCTGAACTGCTGTGTTTGCCCATATCTGTGGCGTAAATACTGTCACCACGGTGGATTTCAAGCTATGAATGGTTTAAAAACGACCTCGCGGAATTCCTGAAGATTTAAAGATCAGTTCTCATGAGCCTGTTCAAGCCATCTCCTGCAAGAAGCTTCCACAGCTCTCCAGAGCAAGTGGACGAGGGCAGCGAGTGGGGTGGGAGCAGGGGGCACTGGCTGGAGCTGTGGTTGATCCCGTTTAGTTCTGTGAGGTCAGATCTCACCTGAGAGGATTTGTCTAGTTTCAAATCCTAGATTGTAAGAGGGACACTGACAAACTGAAAATTGTTCAGGGGGGTGAGCAAGAAACAGTCTCATTTAGAAAAAATTACTGGGAGGGAAAGCTTTTGCTGGGATGAGATTCCAGAAGAAGAAAAACACAGGGTACACTGGTCATTGCTTCCAAACATCTGTGGGTCTGTAACTTCCTTGTCCTGGGCATGAGGGGAGGTGTCCAGAACTGGGAAGCTGATTTCAGCTCCTCGTAAGAAATTCTTTTTTTTTTTTTTTTTTTGCGGTACGCGGGCCTCTCACTGTTGTGGCCTCTCCCGTTGTGGAGCACAGGCTCCGGACGCGCAGGCTCAGCGGCCATGGCTCACGGGCCCAGCCGCTCCGCGGCATGTGGGATCTTCCCGGACCGGGGCACGAACCCGCGTCCCCTGCATCGGCAGGCAGACTCTCAACCACTGCGCCACCAGGGAAGCCCCATCGTGAGAACTTTTTGATAAAGCTGCCCAAAGAAAGGCGGGGCTCCGGGGTACTCTAGGGAGCACTTCGACACCCGAAGTGTGAAAGAAGATGCGGCGCTGTGACAGTGGGGACTCCAGGGCCCCTTCGAGTCCCAGGGGGCTGATCCTGCCATGGAGTCCTCTTCCTTCTCCTCCCCTTTAACTAGTTTCATCCTCTTACTTTTTTGTTCCTTTTTTTCTCCTTTTCTTCTCCCCTGGCTCACTTTCTTAGTTGCCTTTGGCTTATTTACCTGGCTTAGCCCCCTCCTGGGACAATGATCGCTACATCTTTCTGAAGAGAGAAGACCCAAGCCCCTGAGCTTTCTCCTGACCTCTTACATCCTAGGAAGAAAGTACAAGCCCTCCTTTTCCTCCCATTTTTCTTTGCTTTCTTCTCTCTCTTTCAACATTCTCAGCTCCACATTTGTGACTGAAGAAGGGCAAATAAACAAATTGAAACTGAAACTGTGCCCTGGCCATAAAGTGAGGACATCTGGGAGGCTTGCAAGGAAATTTACATGCTTGTTGGGTTTCAGGTTACATATTTTGTGTTGCTTGGTAACCAGCGCCACAGTTTCCTTTCATGCTTTATTCTCCCTTTCCCTTGTTTATAGTGTAATTACCACTGTGACATCATAATCCCCCATTGAACAGCTGTCAGGGGGGCCCAACTGCTGAGTAAATAGGGCTTTACAATCTCTCCTCCCACAGGCTGGTTTACTAAATAGATCAATATTTAGTTTGTAGGCACAGGGATTAGGAGGTGGAAGTGTCTTTTGAAAAAGCGCTCTCTCTTCTCAGGGCCTCCAGTGCACCTGAGAATGCTGAAAGAAAAGCCAGGTTCAGGGACAAAAAGAAGAATCACGCAAGCTGCTTTCACCTGCCTGCGATTTCCCAAGGAGCAGCTTGTCTGTAAGAAGTGAGACCTATTTGAGAATTAGTGATGTCTTAGGTTCTTTATTCTAGTGCTTAGAGGATTCCACTTTCTTCCCTCTCTCTCTGCCTCCCCTTTAGCTCCCCTTTCTCTGCCCTCAATCCCATTTGATTTAATCTTTCTAAATGGATATTATGGCCCCAGGGACTAAAAGAATGACACGTGGATAAACAGGAACTAAGCACCCAAAGATCTCCCCCAACCCCCCACCATTCTCTCCACCCCACTCTTGGATTAGAAGCTCCACAAAGGAAACAACCTCTGAGGTTTCTTTGTCAAACTAGAGATTCATGGCTGAGAGTTCGGGAAAGGATAATTTATTGTAGATCTTTCCTCTCCTGGGTCAGGAGAGTTTGACTCAAACACACGTAGGAGCAAAGGACTTGGGATACTGGTCTGAGCATCAGGAGCTGTGAATTCTAATCCTGGTGCTGCTTGTAACTTGCTCTGTGACCTTGGACAAGTCCCTTGAGGATGCAACACTGAATTATGCTGTAAGGATCTCCAAGGCCTTTCCCAGGAGGCAAGGTGGAGTGTCAGACTTAGCCTGGCTCAAAAGCTGGTCCTAACACAAATCAGCTACAAAGCTCCCCAAACCACAGGAAACTCCTTGGAGCTTCATTTGCTTAACTGTAAAGAAGGGGAGAGTTAACCCATCACTGTGAGGATTAAGTGAGATAATATCTCTGACACACCTAGCTGGGGGTGGGATACTTGGTGGGTGTCTTTTTAAAGCTAACGTTGTGTAATTCCTATAAAAACCAAAATGATGGTAAAGAAAGGCTTGGAGGTAAAAATTAAAAGGAAAGGGAAGAAAAGGAATAGTAATAGCCAACACTTGTGCAACCATTCACAGCATACAAAATCCCTTTCACACATGGTCCCAGGTAATACAACTTTGAAGAAGGGAAAAGCACCACATTTATTGATCTCTTAAGAGTGGGCCATTTTTTTTAGATGCCACATATAAGCGCTATCATGTGATATTTGTCTCTGTCTGACTTACTTCACTCAGTATGACAATCTCTAGTTCCATCCGTGCTGCTACAAATGGAAAAAAAAAAAAGGTGTACAAATGAACTTATCTACAAAACAGAAATAGAGTTAACAGATGTAGAAAACAAATTTATGGTTACCAGGGTGTAAGGTGGGGGGAGGGATACATTGGAAGATTGGGACTGACATATACACACTACTATATATGAAATAGATAACTAATAAGGACCTGCTGTATAGCCCAGGGATTCAGGAAATGAATACTCTGTAATGGCTTATATGGGAAAATAATCTAAAAAAGAGTGGATATATGTATACGTATAGCTGATTCACCTTGCTGTGTACCTGAAACCAACACAACATTGTAAATCAACTATACTCCAACAAAAATTAAAAAAAAAAAAAAAAGAAAGAAAGAAACAGTGGTCCAGTCACTGTCCTGGCTTTTCATAAGCACCACCTCCCTTGATCTTCATAAAAATGGCAGGTTCTTATTTTCCCTATCTTGCAGATAACTGAGGTTCGGAGGAGTGAAACGATCTGTGTAAGGCTGCCCAGCTGGTGAGTGTTGGACCCACTCTGATCCATCCAGCTCTAAACCTCTTGCTTTTCCCCCTATGCCGTAGAAGTGTCCAAATCAACACGGAAAGGGAAGCAGCAAAACAACGGGGTGCTGCAAGTTAATGACCTAGGTGGAGGAAAAGAATAGTTACACAGCATCCAGTGCTTCCTTCACAGTTGTCATGCAACACCATAGTGCTCTGCTGGTTCACTTATTCACAGATAATTACAGTCGGCATCTAAAAAATAAAACACTGTGACTGACGGCTGTCTCTTGGACTCCAGGTGACTTCTTTTTGACAGGCAGTTGTAAAAGGCCAATACGTCTGTAAGTGTCCCTTGAAGGCTGCACGTACCTAGGAGAAACTAGGCTATGGTGATGGTGGGGGAGTGGTCGACTTCAGACAATCTACAGAAACCTGGTTCCTGATTTTTCTGTACAAGGGATAGCACAGGTGTCCTGTAATTCCTCTAATCTCTCTGGCTGGTGGCTTTCTCTTTGAGAGACTGTATGGTTTCAATTCAGTTTCATATAGATCTGTGTGTAGATGTGTACAGTGATAACTTTCCCCTGTGCTAAGTCTGTCCAAGATAACTAACCTGTTTGCAAGATCTAATTTTGTATGTGGGAATCTTGCCTTGCCCTGATTTCCAGACCCATGGGCAGGCGTGGCAGGCCGTAGCTGGGGGAGGCATCATGCCTGCCCCGATGCTCTGAGCAAGGCCTTCTCCTCTCTGCTGTTAGGCAGAACACCTGTCCTGCTACAGGGGTTGCTGGGTTTTTTGCTGGCAGAGCTCAATCTCCCCGAAGGGGGAGCTCCTTAAGGCTTAAGGCTCCTTGAATTGATCAAAACTCATGTTTATTTGCCAGTAAATCAAATGTACTGTCCAAGAATCTTTTCTTATATCAACCTCTGAGAATTACATCCTGAAAAAAAAAAAAAAAAAAAGCTACATCCCTCCGGGGACTTCCCATACCAGTGGTTCGCAACTGTAGCATGCATCAAAATCACCTGGAGGACCTGTTGAAACATAGACAGCTGGGCTGCACACCAGAGTTTCTGATTCAGTAGTTCTAAAGTGGGCTCTGAGCCTTTGCAATTTTAACCAGTTCCCAGGAGATGCTGCTGCTGCCGGTTTGGGGACCACACTTGGAGAGCCACTAGTCTAAACTTCCCTTCAGCTGCTTGAGTTCAGGGAGCCGCTGGTAGCTGATTTTTTTTAACTGTCTTTCACATAGTTCTTTCAGTTGTCCGTTGTTCTGATCCTCTCTTCCATTAAAGAGTTCTGGGAGTAATAGCTCTCTGGGCCAGCAGACTTCCCTGGCTCTGCCTAGTGAATTCTGAATTGTATATCAAAATGGAACTCATGGCAATGGCCTCTGTAGGGTTGTTCCTGAACAACCTACCCAAGCAGAGAAGGCTTTCCTTCTCTTTATTGAATCTTACAGCTGCCACTACAAACTTGCATTGCAGCCCTTGGCACATTCTAATGTGAGGACCTATTTGCAGGCTTCCCCTGCCCTCTAGACAGTGAGACACTGAAGGCAGAGATCAGGAATGTCTCCACCTGAGGTTCCCTGAAGTACCAAGCATATGGGTCTCAACCCTAGCTACACCTTAGAATCACTTGAGGAACTTGCAATAAGTTCTGATGCTGTTTTTTTTTTTTTCAGACCAATTAAATCAGAAACTCTGGGGAACAGAGCTATGATTAAGGCCTCCAGCCTCCAAATTTCCTGAAGAGAATGTTTTCAGCAGCTATAACTCCATGCTGACTTTGTGCTTTTGTAATCCAGTATCTTGTCTATGAGGCAGATGGAAAAGACTTTATGGCTCCCATTTTATAAGTGAGGAAAATGCTCTAAGAGAAGATCACTGATTGATTGTTTCAGTAAATAATCAGTCCATTGCTTCATTTATTCATTCACTCTCCATTTATTCATTCATTCATTCATTCAATAAATATTTTTGTAGGATCTACCACGTGCCTAGACACTGGTAAACAATAATAGGCGTTGCCTCTGCTCTCACGAAACTTTCAGTCTAGTGAGAGAGACAGACTGATCAATCACCCAAATAAATGTAAAACCTCATACCTGATAAATGCCATGAAGGAGGGTGTTTTACTCAAGGGAGTGGAACACAACTGATTTTGGAGTTTGTAATAGGGGAGGGCTTGACCAAGTCTAAGGGGCTAAGGATGGTTTCACTGGAAAAGGTCAGTTGACTGGAAAGGGGAGGGATGAGATGTTCTCTGGGCAAAGAGAAAAAGGCAGAGGGAATTATGGGAGGCAACCAGAACCTGGGCCTCCCTGAGCTGGGTTTACCGTGTGGTCTGGGCTTCCACCTGCACCTCAGCCTTTCTCTTCACCGCTCAACTGGGGTAACAGGCAGGGCTCCAGGGAAGTGTAAGCTGTGTGTGTGTGTGTACACACACTATATGCATGTATATACAGACACTCACAAGCACACACTTACATAAACACATGTCACTCTCACACACACACACACACACACACAGAGTTCTTTTGCCTAGATCAGAGCAGGGCTTCCTACTTTGAGCTATCCCTATATGCTGATACTGAAGGCACTCTTTCTCCAGGAGGCTCGGAACAAGTGTTAAACGAAATTATTTTACTGGGCATCTAGACTCTTCTGACGTAATGGGTATCACCCTATCACAGCAGCATGGGAGAGGTATGGGAAACCCTGCAGCTGACAGAGGGAGCTGAGAATCATAGTGCCCAGCACCATGGGGTACACTCACCCTCACCCAGTCTCAGCTAAGCTCTTCCTTTTTGTTGTTTTGGAGAGACCAGAGAAAGGATTGGGATTCCCTGTCATTCTGTGCCGAGACTTTGGGTTTGCAGCTGCCATGGTTTATGGCACATCGACTTTTCCTTTTTAAAAAAACTTATTTTTAAATGGTGGGGAAAACCTAGCCTTTAAATATTGCTATCAGTAAGAGCCCATGGACGCGTAAACACTTGTTTCTTAAAAACAGGTGTTAGATAATGGGACAGGTGTTTCACTTGTGTTATCTCAGGACAGTCCCACAAAAAAAAATTTTGTAGAAGAAAACTGAAGTTCAGAGAATTGAAATAACTACACCCAGGTCAAACACCTAGTAAATGAGATTCAAGTCCACCTGATTCTGAAGGTTATGGTATTTTCCAACATTAGCCATCCGTTGGGCCTCTGCATCTCTGTTTTCTCATCTGTAAAATGGGTAACATAATATTCATCCCTTTATATGCCTTGCAGGGATATGGAATAATAATTGTTATTATCAATAATAATAACTTCAGTTTGTGTAGTACTTCAGTCTCCAAAGCGCTTTTGTATCCTGGGTCCCGCTTGAGCAACAAAACAACCTTGTGACATAGGCATTATTATATCCACCTTCCAGCTGAGGAAGCTAAGGCTCATAGGTGATTTGCCTAAGGTCACAGCCCTAAAGAAGAGTAGCACTAGAAAATTGGTAGCAAGGTTAGTGCTTGGTCTACCTAACGTCAGCTGCCTTTTAATTACCAAGACAGCTGTAACAGATTCAAGATTCCCCATGAGAAGGAAACATTCATGGTATAATCTTATGTAAGTTGTTATTATTATTGTTGCCATGCTTGTTATTGATTTGGTCGTTTTTGCCCTCAGCAGATTACCTTCTCTCTTCTGCTAGTCAAGCTTTCCCCTCCTTCATGTCTTGGTCCTTGAGACCACAGGGATCATTTTCAAAGCTGTTCATATGTTCACATGGCTCTTGGAAATTAGAGTCTGAACTTGGTCAGGTGCTTGGTGGCTGTTCAAAGGCTCTCTTCTCCCTTGAGTGAATTGGAGGAAGTTGGGGTCTTTAGGAATTTAGTTAGCATCTTAGGTACGCGAATGGTAGCCTTACTCATTAAATTCACCTCTGATATAAATTGGCATGAGCGCAGGTGCCTGGAAAAACTGGATTCCAATTAGGTATGTTCTTGACCCTTGGGGCTGGCCAGATGGATTGGTGAAGACCATTAGGGAAAGTACAAAAGAGTCACTCAGAAGAGAGGAATAAACTATTTACTGAATAAGAAAGGATTGCTCAGGGTCACAGTGGGTCACAAGTTATGCATCAGACACAGTGTGGAAAAGGTTTTTCCATTGATGGAGAATCTAACTTTCCTAAAGTGTATCTTAGCCGTGGGAGTTCTTTTCTGGGATCCTTTGACTTAGAAAATATGAAACTTATACAGGATCTAGGAATGGGACAACAAAAATAATGAATGGTTTTAAAAGGGATATGTGGGGAAGAATTAAATTAAATTAAATTAAACTGGTATAGTTTAACTTAGGTTTGGCATAGAAGGAGGCCATACACTTGGTTATATTCTGGAAGAAGAATGCATGAGATGTCAGGGGTCTTCTAGGGCAGGATAAAAGCAGCAGAACAACCAGAGGAGTATCCTTCCCTCCCCCCATCTTCCTGCCAGCCTATAACATGGGAACTTCTATCCACTTAAAAGCATTGCTCTGCTCCCTGGCTCCTGTCACTGATTGGTGAGACAGTGGAAGTCTACTAAGGTGGACATTTCCCTTTTGGGTGGGATAAACAAAACTACTCATGAATGGCCTTTGTCTCTTGGACTCTCTACACTCAATAAGGCAAGTAATAATGCTCCTTATAGCTGAAGCTGTCAGACCCAGCTGGCCTCAGGTATGGTTCTCAAGATCTAAAATTTAGGGTAGGCTTCTTCACGTAGGCTTCTCATTTCACATTTTCCAGTACTGGTTTTCTATCACTAATACTGGTATTTAGACTCCTGCTTGGCTCCAGTGTTTCTTTCTTAGTAGATTCAGAACTCAAATGGGAGAGGTGTGATTAATTGGTCCCCTAAGCAACCCCAACAAAATTCTATAAGCAGAATTGTAGTTTAGTTTTGAAGAAATCACTCATTTCATGATTATGAGATACAGGTAGAAATAGATCATGCAGGAAAAGAAGAACCTTGTTTGAGATGAAAACAGAAATGTTGAAAGGATTTTTAAATTCTTGACTGAGGATTAGACCCTCCCAAGGCCCTTGAAGATTCTGTTATTTGACAGATAATTAAACGCAAAGAAGGTCCAGTGGAAAAATGTGTGTATATGTCTTGCTTCCAGGAAGGCTATGAGGAGCGAGTTTTCCTCATGTGGTCATAGAAATGTCTTGGATAGCCGTGCGGTTCTAGCTTGAAGGAACCCTCAGTGCTAAAGCAATATGGAGGAACTCTCACTGGTCTGGAAATTGCATCTGTTGTCACTAATGTGAAAGTGATGAAAATCACTTGTAGAGAAACCCATTATAGAGACAGTTGGCTAATTAGCTTCTGGATCCCCATTCTCTCACCCCTCCCCAGGCCTGAAATCCCAATCAAATTGGTTATCACACCCTGAGAATTTGAAGCCATTTGGCATCATACAGAAGGAAAGGAACAAGCATACCAGGCACTTACCTACATTATATTACTTAATCCTATGAGCGTGTGGATCTATTCCTGGCTTATAGAAGGCAAAACCAAAGCTTAGTATATGTAAATTGCTCAAGACTAAAGAATTTGTAAGTGGTAGAGACTGCTTTCAATCTAAATCTGATTCTGAATTCCATTCTCAAATATGCTGCCTCTGAAAGCCAAAAAGTCTTCTCCCTGCTTCTGCTTATTCTTTTCTCTTTACCTAAAATGTCATTCATTCATTCAATAAATATTTGTAGAACACTCACTATGTGCCTGGGAATTGGTTCAGCTCTGGGAAAATAGATGAATAAGAACATGCTGCTATCTTCCAGAAGCATACCTGTCTCTCTAGGGAGAAGCAGGTATGGACAAGAAGAAATAAATATAATGTAATAAATTCTGTGCATGAAAGCTAGACAACATTCTTTGAAATCATAGGTAGTTAAACAGTAAACTCCATTAGCAGATGGGAAGACCGGCAGAAGGAGATGGTGGTGAAGAGAGGATGTTTCAGAAGGCATTTTTGAGATAATATACATGAAAATGTTTACCGTGGTATCTGGAAAATATCACACAAAAAATTTACTTGCTAGTTTAAAAAAATTAATCCAACAGTTATTTATTAAGAGGCCTCTTTCTGCCAAGTATCATTTCAGGCATTAAGGATCAAGCAAGAATTGTAGTCCCTGGCCTCATAAAGATTACATTTTAGTGGGAGAGTCAGATACAAAATAATGAAAATCTCTGTAACATAAGATTATGTTTCAATCTCTGTAACATAGTGATTACTGTGTTGATGAAAAATAAATCCAGCTAGGGAGATGGAGGGGGGAGAAGCTGGGATTTCAGGTAGTCTGGTCCTTTTAGGAGGTAGGATGGAGCCATGTGACTTTCTGAGAGGAGAGTGGCTTAGGCTGAGCAAAGAGAGCAAGGCTCTGAAGTCAGGTCATGCTACCTGATGTTGTAGGAATAGCAAGAAGGCCAGTGTGGCTGGACAGAGCAAAAGAAGGGAAGACTGATAATAGATGAGGTCAGACCAAGAAGTAGGGCTTTGTAGGCCGTGGGCAGGCTTGGGAAGCAACTGAATCAATTTATTTAATTACCATTTCGTATATAAACCTGTTACTGGATGTCTTATTCAGAATAAGAGGATATTATAGACTGGGTGGCTTATAAATAACAGAAATTTATTTCTCACAGTTCTGGAGGCTAGAGTCTGATATGAGGATGCCAACATGGTCAGGTTCTGGTGAGAGCTCTCTTCTGGGTTGCAGATGGCCATTTTCTTGCTGTGTGCTCACATTGGCAGAGAGGGCAAGATAACTCTCTGGGGTCTCTTTTATAAGGGCACTAATCCCATTCATGAGAGTTCCACCCTCATGACCTTATCATCTCCCAGAGACCCCACCTCCTAATACCATTATATTAGGGGTTATGATTTCAACATATGGATTTGGGGTGGGAGGGACACAAACATTCAGTTCATAACACTGGTTACAAGGCTGTTCAACAGATATTTAAAATACAATTACTTCCACAGATCTAATGTAAAATAAAATACATTTTAAGCATGTATTTTACTGGGCTGACTCACCTCATGCTCAATTTAATCAAAGCTGATATTCCTAATCTCTGGTTGATATTGCCTTTAGAGCCACTTAAAGGTAGGATGTCTATCATCTGAGAAATAGGAAAGTTATCTTTTAAAAGAAAATTTGAAGTTGAGGAAATATGCAACAAAAATTTCACAGGAACCAGTTGGAAAACTTATCACATGGATCAAAACCCAAAACTGTCTTCATCTAATCATTTTAATTTGGTTCCTTTTACAGGTTCACTCAGAAAAACTGATAGCATTTTCACAGATATTCTGACCTTGAGGTTGGCTGTAGCAGTCTAGGCCTGAAGGAAATGCCAGGAAGTGAAGGCCTTAGAGTCTGTCTTTCAAGTTCTCAAAGGTCTCAGTTCTAGCTGAGCCCACTTTTTCTTGTTCTGAAGCGTTCATAGCTGGGCTTTCCCGGTGTGAACACAAACCATGGAGGTGGCTATGAGGCCACTTGCAGATCCGAAGAGGCCTGATTTACAGCTCCCACAAAGTGGGTGGGCATCTAAGCCTGCCACCCACCATGAGAACTATGCATTGTTCCCCAGTCCTGGCTCTGCTCCCTGGCAATTCTTCAGCCCTGGACATCAAGAAGATCCTCGATTCCCTACTGTTACCGAGAAGACAGAGCCAAGAGGGAGGAGTGGGAGAGGCTGAGTCAGTCCTTCGAGATCTATTAAAGCAATCCTTAGCAAAATGGGAATCTGGAGGAGGGGATGGAAGGGAAATCCCTATTGACTTCCCACTGTACTTACTCCCCTAAGGAGCTCCCATGTAACATTTATTTCCTTAAACTCAAGCTTGGTGATAACAACCACCAAACTCCCACCTAGGTTCATGAGAACGTTTCTTCCTGAATTTGGAAGGTGATGAGTTTTGGGGATGTAGAAATTTTCCATAGGTCAGATTCCTTTCCTTTTGCTATTACTGAGGCTTTGGAGGTAGGAAGGTGGGGCTCAGCAAATGAGTAGGTCTCTTGGGCCATAAAGTGAGTTTAGACCTTCACTGGGAGGTTCCAGCATTGGTATTCCGTCTTCTGAGGTACCTATCCAGAGGACAGTGGGGTCATTCCCACAGCTTCAAAATATCTTCCCCACTCACCATGAACCTACCCAGTTCCCTGATGACTCTTAGGTGTGTCAACTCTTTCTTCCTGTCAGGAACGCCTCTTTTCTTTGCCTAGGAATAAGAATCCTATTGACCTCAGGAGGCCTACTTTCACCTCCACAGTCACCTTCAGTTTTCCCAGTGTGGCTCCCATACTTCATTAATACTCAGATTAAGCCCTACTATGTCCCTCACAACATCTCCTCACCCCACCAACACAGTTGAGGAAATTGAGGCTAGAAAGATGAAATGGCTTGTTTTAAGTCCCAGACCTACTCCTCCTGCCATTTGTTGTTTGGAAGGGCTATTGAACAGAGGAAGGCTACAAACACTCATTCTTCTACAGTTGTTTTCCCATTAAACTCTTTGAGGAGCTTGCAGTGCAATAGCTTCCTCTAATTCACTTATGGATAAAAGACCCAGAGCACATGGCTTCCCTCACCCCATAGTTATCCTTCTCAAGGGACTCCACACTCCCTCACACTCCCTTCCGTGAAGAAACCCTTCAGCAACCACTGTGGAAATGGGCATTTAGAGCTCTAAAAACTGGTGTTGAGATGTTTCAACTGCAAAGGCAGCTTTTGGAAATTGATCTTGCTAGGTTATCTTAACTCTGGGTTTTCATTAAAGTTACTAGTTTAATTTTGGTCATGTAATCTTGATAAGGATTTTAAGTGGCTTCTGATTAATTTTCTTAAAATCAGACAAATAGGGCTTCCCTGGTGGCGCAGTGGTTGAGAATCCGCCTGCCAATGCAGGGGACACGGGTTCGAGCCCTGGTCTGGGAAGATCCCACATGCCGCGGAGCAGCTAGGCCCGTGAGCCACAACTACTGAGCCTGCGCGTCTGGAGCCTGTGCTCCGCAACAAGCGAGGCCGCGACAGTGAGAGGCCCGCGCACCGCGATGAAGAGTGGCCCCCGCTCGCCGCAACTAGAGAAAGCCCTCACATAGAAACAAAGACCCAACACAGCCAAAAATAAATAAATTAATTAATTTTTTAAAAAATCAGACAAGTACACCACCCACCCACTCACACACACACACACACACACACGCACACAAAGACACACTCACACACTCTAAGGCACTCACACATCTCTTACTTATTCCCCATCCTAGATTCAATTTTATTTTTCAGTGCATGACCTTGTAACTAAGTACATTTTCTCTGAAGTGACAATTATAGTTATAGATGGCAGTGAACGGGAAGCTCAAAGACTATTCCCCAGTGTTACTCAGAGGCTGTTTGCATTACCACTTAGAAATCTTGCTGAAGTTTCAAAATAATAAAGTGAAAATGCTTATAAAAGTGCCAAGAACACTTCTCTGAAGGTATAATTATTCAAAGAATTGGTATGTCACAGCAAGTGTTCAAGATATGTCTCCTCTCTGCCTCTACTTCCACATCAAATTTGTAGAATCTTAGGTGTCTGTGTTACAACTGAGAAAGTATACACACTCATTTTACTGAACTTCCTCATTATACAGATAGGGTAGTCAAGTATTCAAGAAGAAAATGACTTAACCAAGGTTGCACAGGGAACTGGGTAAGTCCTTGGAACAGGGCCCCATGGACTCTTGATTCTCAGTCCAGATTGTTGCATTCCCCTATAGGATAAGCTGTTCCTACCCAACCTGAGATTAGAGGTAGTTTTTCAAAAAGGTGTTTCCTAAACCCAATTATCTATATAGGGAAGGCCAGGCAATGGGACAAGTAGGTATAAACAAAGCTGGGCATATCTAGAGGCGAGAATACTTCAGCCTATATTATATAGGAGCAACGGCTGAAGGAACAGGTGATGTTCAGAAGAGTGGGTCTGACCTTGAAGGCAGAGCCCATGCTTTATTTATTTTGGCTAATATGGTATTCAGACTAGTTCCTAGATAAAGGAACTAATATTTAATGAGCCCGTATTATGAAACTGTTATCCCCATTCTAGATGAGAAAACTGAGGCTCAGGAAAAACTGTGCCTTGCAGAAAATCACTTACCTAGGAAACAGTGGGGCTATAGCTCAAACCCAGGTCTTGACTGCTCCAAAGCTGATGTTCCTTCCATCTTACTCCAATGTGTTTATTGAACTAGGGCAGCGGGTAGAAGCAATGGAGGTAGATTTCAGTTAGACTAACTCAAGAAAGTAACAACCCAGTTGTCTGAAAATCAAGCTGACCGCATCGGATAGTGGCAAGCTCCCTGTTGCTGAAAATGCGCGAGAGGAGGCTGGTCACACCCATAACACGGGTGTTATGAAGGATCTATGCATGGGAGGAGATGAATAGCCAGTTGGTGGGGGAACAGCTATTATTTCTGCAACCCACAGGGATTCCTTTTGGACTTGATATAAGCCAGCTTCCTGTATGGATGGGTTATTTGTAAATGTGTGTGGGATATATATATGTGTGTGTGTGGTATGTGTAGTGGAACTTTCTCCGGTTTCCTTACAGGTCTCCATGCCTGTCCCTTCATTCCTCTACACATTGCTCTTGACACAATGGCCAGGGTAAAATGGATTTCCCAGCATTCTCAATCCCCTTTGCCTTGCTCTATTCTTTTCCATAACATTTATCACTGTCTAGCCAAACTATCAAATTTACTCATTATGTTCATTATTTGTGTCTATTTCCCCTCTCCTCCTCCCCCAAAAGATTTTGAGCTCCACCAGGAAAGAGATTTTTATTTGTTTTGTTTACTGAAGTAAACAAGTACTTAGAACTATTGCTTGGCATATGATAGACATTCACTAAAAATATTTGCTGGATAAATGAATGGATGGATGATCCTGTAATTTTTTTTTAAGGTTGAAGCCATCTGCAGAAAGGGGCCTCCTATTTCTTGCTCCTGAATTCTTGACTGATGCCATCCTGCATTGACATCTAATAAGGATGTTTAAGGCACAGAAACATATTACAGGTGTAAATGTTGGGCCTTGAACTATGGCAGTGGCAACAGAAATTCCAAAAAGAAAATAAAATAGAGATTTTGAGCTTCAATCCTGGGGACTTGAGCTATTTTACATAAGAATGAGACAGTATTCTGGGGCATAATAGATGCTACACTGGGAATCAAAAGGCTTGACTCTAAGTCCTACAAGTCCCTTTTCACATCTGCACATGTCATTCATTCATTCATTGATTAATTCATCTATCCATCCATCCATCCACCTACCTATCATCCATCCATCTATCCATCCATTCAACAGATATTTCTTAAGAAA
Source organism: Delphinapterus leucas (assembly GCF_059928025.1). Classification (NCBI taxonomy): domain Eukaryota; kingdom Metazoa; phylum Chordata; class Mammalia; order Artiodactyla; family Monodontidae; genus Delphinapterus; species Delphinapterus leucas. The sequence continues at coordinate 100,163,216 of NC_143134.1, read as the reverse complement.
TTGCTATGCCTTAGGCATTACTTCAGGAGGTGGGAACATAGCAGTGAACATGATAGCAATAGTCCAGCTTTCCTAGAACTTGTAATCTAACAGCTGTGATAGAAAAGGAACATGAAAGCATGAAAATTATGTAATTTGAATTAATAATAAATACTCTGAAGAAAATAAAGCAAGGAAAGTAATAGACAGTGTTGAGTTGCATGATTTCAAAGTCCCCTTTTCATTCTGGCATTTGTAGACTCTATGAAGTTAACTCCTTCTTTAAAAAAAACCTAAAAAGCCACCAAAATAACACCAAATGGAATTCAGGAAACATTATACCTCAAAGCTCTCCAAGTACCTTTTAAAAAGTACTATTTCTTAACTAGAATTTAATAATTATGCTTTGGCATTTTAAATCTTAGTTTCATTGAATCGAAGCAGTAACCTTATGTAACTGTAGGTATGTAATATAACAATTTTAAAACATTCTTGTTTTGACTCAATAAACACTTATTGGGCACCGACTATGTGGTAGGCAGCGTGCTAGGTGTTGGAGTTACAAAAAGAAATAATATATTGCCCTCCTTCTTAAGAGACTGAATATCTCCTGGGACATGTAAACAGTTACAGGACACCAAGCCAAGCGGTAAGAGCTTTTAAGATAACGTTTGCATGAAGTCCTGAGAGAGCACAGAGGAGAAGGTGACTGTCTGGGAGTGGGAGGGGAAAGTCAGGGAAAGTTGCAAAGAGGAGTTGACTTTTAAGCTGAGTCTTAGGGAATGAAGAGCTCTTGCACGCACTTACCATTTATCTATATTTGAACTGAATCAGGATGATGCAACGTGAACGTTAATCACTCCATGAAGGCTCTTGATACGGGAATAGGTTGACCTGGTTTGAAAAGAGTAGTGTGGTCCTTTCGGCACTGACAAGCTACAGCATGAGAGGGAAACTAGCAGGTCTGAAAACATACAAGGAGTGTGTGCTACTTACGTTGTTTAATAACAAAAAAAGAAAATAGACACTCATAACAACTTTTAGGAAAAACTCACAAAGTTTAACATTTAACAAATGCCCTGTGATGCCCTCACTTTCTTTCACCTTCAGGAAAATTAAAAGAAATTCTGTCAGGGATAGTCTCTGGAGTCATAGCTTCATCTGCTAGATTAACCCCTCCACTGGTTTTTCTAGTGAATGGGTTGGAGGCCATCATGTAGCCCAGCAGGTCTGTAATAACTAGAGAAAGGAAGCTGTCAATAGGCCTTGGATAGATACAAAGAGTTCCTTCTAATCTACCACCATAGTCCAGATCCAGAGTAAATAAGATTGTGCCCCTAGTTTGCACTAGTATAGACATTAGGTCATTTAGTCCTAACAATGCCCAAAAGTCATCTTCTCTTCCATTTATGGACATGGAGCTGAGAAAAGGATAAGTGAAGTAATGTCCCATTTGTAGCACTAGAAAGTGGCAGGGCTGAGGTTCTAAATCAGGTCTTCTGAGGATCAAAAGAGATTAGTTGGACATTTCAGAAATGAGGCAAAGATGAGGAATTTTAAACATCTGTTTGCAACAATAAGGCTGGGTAGATATGCAGAGAAACACCCTCAGTAGAGGGAACCTAGAGAGTTAGATCAAGTTGTTTTGTAAAAGCGTGACTCAGCATGTGGTAAAGTAAGAAAAACACTTAGAGGAGAAAAACACAAGAAAGTGTGATTCCAGAGTTATAAATAAGTATAGGTTGCCCTAACGGATTCTGCAGATCTTAAATTCTTAGTTTTAATATGTCAAAAAGGCAGAGCACAGGAGATAAAGTCCAGGACCTGAGCACAGTGGGATGTGACCATAGAAATCTTTGCCAAAATATTGGGATCCACCAAGAAGTCCTAAATGTGTGACCTAAAATAAAACCTGCCCCACAGAGGGACAGAGCAAAATGTACTTGACCATTTTGGCCATGGCTCTTGGTAAAGTGGCTGGGCAGGGAGCTGGACAGAAGGGAGTGTATGTCTCCCTTGAGAATTTCTAACCGCAAGCCTGCCTATACCCATGTTTAGGTCTAGAATTCACTCTTATCTCTGTAGCCCCAAAGCCCCAAAGCATAAATTTAGTTTAATGTGGCCCCTGGTCAATAGTGTCCAATATGTGTTTAATTGGGGCACTAGAATGAGAGAATAGAGACAAAGCAAAATTTGAAGAGATAATAACTGATAATTTTCTAAAACTGACTAGTGAAAAACATAAGTGCTCAGCCTCAGTAGAGTCAATAAATCTCAAGCAAGATCCATAAAAATGTATGTGTACCTGCAATTTCAGAGTAACAAAGATGAATAAAATACCATAAAAGCAGTTAGAAAAGATAACCAAACCAAGAACTGATAGATTAACAGCTGATTGCTCAGGAACCTCTTCCTGCAGACTATCAGTATCAATTACTCCTGCAAATGTGGTGCCTTCTTTCCTCACCTGCTGTTCTCTTGGTCTGGGGATCCTGAAGTGACCAGGTAGAGCTAGAAGTGATAGCTAACCTGAAGTGATAGCTAGAGCTTAAAGTTCCATGGGACTCTTATTGTGTTCCCAGGTGGAAGTATTCACCTTTTGGGAACCAGGATCTCTAGACCTATAGTGCCTAAGTAGGTCATAGGTGACAATGGTAATTGGCTTCACTTCCACTTCCATCCCTTGACTCCTAGATCTACCTACTGTGGCTATGTGAACACATAAAGATCATTGATTGAGGGTGTAGACCACCTCCTGGAAAATGGTGCCCCATATTAGCAGGGCATCTTCTCTAAGATGGCACCTCAGCTATACCCACAAGAGGCCATTCTACCATGCTATCAGGCCAGTGGATTCTGGTATGGATTGTGAGAAAGAACATGGATTCCCATGGCTATATGCCCACTGCTGCACCTCCTTTTCTGGAAAATGGCACCTTTGATCTAAGACAATATCGTATGGGATCCCATGTTGGTGCATCAGATATTCCGTGAGTTCTTGGGTAATTGTGCAGGCCAAGGTTCTGCAGGGAGGAAAGGCAAACACATTTCCAGAAATTGGGTTGACCCCAGTCAATATGAATCACTGCTCTTTCTGTGGTGAAAAGGGTTGAATTGTAGTCAGCTTGCCTCGAAGTGGCTGACTGGTTGTCTTGAGGGGCAGTGCCACATTAGGGGCTCAACATTGGATTCTGTTCCTAGACAATGGCAGCAGCAATAGCTCAGTCACCCTTGTTGGGCTCATTCAAAGCTTCCATCCAGGCCTCTATGGCACTGCTTCCCTCCTTAACCCTTACTTTGTATAGTCGATGTGCTGGGTCTAAGAATTTAGCATTCTCTGCAGCTGGCCACTGAGAAAATCCAACTCCAGATCTCATTTTGGAGTCTGCCTTTTAGGACTGCTTCTAGTGTCAATTGTCTTAGACTGGTTTCCTAAAAATGCACTTTGAGATGAAGGTTGATTGGGGTGTGCTCTCAGTAGTTACACCTCTGATTGCGGAGTGAGGCAGGCAGCATTGGGAAAAGGGGAGTTGCCCCTTAGTGTGGTTGCCAGTGGTGCCTCAGCCAGTCGTATGGAAGTTCTGGAGCTAGGATGGCTCTTTCAGAGTTATTCCAAACTGAGGCAAAGGGCTGGGTGTTTGTAGCGTTGGTGGCAGACCAATGGGAGAGGATGCAGCTGTGCCAGACAGTTCCCTGAAACTGAGGGCAGTCCCCAGTGAAGGGTACAGCTGTGAGTGGTGTAGCTCAGCGGTCCCCAACCTTTTTGGCAGCAGGGACCGGTTTCATGGAAGACAGCTTTTCCACAGGGTTGGGGGAAGGGGATGGTTCAGGCGGTAATGCAAGCGATGGGGAGCGGCAGATGAAGCTTTGCTCGCTTGCCCACCGTTCACCTCCTGCTGTGCAGCCTGGTTTGGGGCTGGGGTTTGGGGACCCCTGGTGTGGCTGACAGTCCCATCTTCCACGGAATGGTGCTGTGGCTCTGAAGAGTGAATCTGGGCAGAGCACCATAACACCCATAGAACTTCTCTTCAAAAATTCTAGTTTTAAAAAACAATAGACCTATTACTTGTTCATTTCAATCATGCTTCCCAGGTGTGTAGCAATTCCGCAAGTTCAACTGTCTCTTTGTATGTGTATCTAGTCCTTTAAGGAGCAAACGTTTTCTGTTGTTCCTCTCAGCTCTGTTTGGAATTTAGGATGAATCCCCATACCAGTCAGATTTTTGTTAATGCAGGACTGAAACAAATTTGTAGCAGGAATGTTTAATGCTTAGCAAGCCACAGAGTCCATGTGACATTTATTTGTAACATTTGTTAGTAGTATATTTAGCACCTCAATTTTGAAAATTGGGAAGTTATTTTACATGCACTGGGCATGGGGGTAACCATGATGTTTAAGAATATAAGAACTGTGGATTTTTCTCTTTTACACAGGAATAGACAAAGCAGAGAAAGAGTTACTCTGAAGCTGCTAAAGTTTAAGCTTCAAGGCTTCTCACTTGCCCAAGCCTCTGTCACGTGGTCATGATTTTATAATATTTGCAAAGAAAGATATTTATATTTTTTTATTTCACTTTTCATTCCAAATAAACCCTCCCTTTTATAATGTACTTTGTATTCATAATTTAGTGTTATTTTTCTTAAAGAGTTCCCCTGCCACACACTTGTATAGAAATAAAACCAAAATCTCCCCTGGACAAGAATGGGCAGAAAGTTGCTCCCTGCCTAGTTATAAGTATTTAAGCTCCATTGAGAGACAGAAAACTTGATGCTTGTGGACCTGAGATGGCCTAGGCTGAGTTTTTGAATATTGAAATGTTTCCATTCTGGCTTATTAGGCTTATTAATGGCTTGTCCTTTGAATCAAAAGTGTGTTACTGATAACTTACACATGAACGGTATAAATACCTACGTCATTGCAGTTTGAGTCTCTAAGTAACTTACAAGTTAGGTGTTACAGATGAGGATACCAAGAATTAGAAAACTTAAATAACTTGCCAGATGTCACAGGGTTAGGAAATGGCAAGCTGTAACTCAGTTTCAGCCTCCGATTCCTCACCCACAGGGCTTGCTACTTTGCCACAGTAGCCTCTCTAATGGAACACATCTAGCTCTCCGTGACAATGTTTTTCTTTCTATTAAAATATCAAGAAAAAATTTCCCAAACATATTCAAAGATTTATGTATTTCTATCTCAAGGCTTGGTACTGGAATCAAATTATGTAGTCTACCTGAGCAGGAAAGTTTCAGATGACACTGTAAGAAGTGGATGTAGAGAGGAATATTTGAGGGAGATTTAGGAGGTGAAGTTTGTAGAATTTGGTGGTGGCCTAGATGTGTGGGGTGAAGGAAAGGTCAAAGATCACCACAGGTTCCTAGCTGGGACAACTAGACAACAACGTTACTGAGAGAGCAAGCATAGGTGGTATGGTAGACAGAATAACATCTCCCCTAAAGATGTCCATGCCCTAATCCCCAAAACCTGTGCAGTTTACTTTACATGGCAAAAGGGACTTTGAAAATGTGATAAGTTCAAAACCTTGAGATGGGGAGACTATCCTGGCTTATATAGGTGGGCCAGTACAATCACAAATGCCTTTATAAGAGGGAGGCAGGAGGGTCAGAGAAGGAGCTCTGGTGACAGAAGTAGAGCTCAGAGAGAGAAAGAGAGATTTGAAGATGATTCCCTGCTGGACCTGGAAGATGGAAGAAGGCACCATGAGCCAAGGAAGGTCAGCAACCTCTAGAAGCTGAAGAGCAAGGAAACGTTCTCTGCTAGAGCTTCTAGAAGGAGTGCAGCCCTGCTGACATCGTGGTTTAAGGACTTCTGACCTTCAGAACTTTAAGATAATAAATGTGTGCTGTTTTAAGCCGCTAAGTTTATGGTAATTTGTTACAGCAGCAATAGGAAACTAATACAGGTGATAAAGCAGGTTTGCGGTCAGGGGAAGAATGCAGAGTTAACTTTGGTCATGTTGAGTTTGAAAAGTCTAAAGGATGTCCTGGTTGAACTGTCTAGTAGGAAATTGGACATATAACTACGGGCTTTTATACAGATATAGCTTTCATTTTTATAGGTGTGTGGTTAGGTAATAGCCGAAGCCACCAGAGGAAATGAGATGCCAACAGAGAAGAGAGTCTTCTCCTTTGGGTTCTGGTGTACACTACCCCTAAGGAGTGGACAGAGGAGGAAAAGTTTGGGAAAAGGTGAGAAGGGATAACTCAAGGGGAAAGGAGAGACATAGGAGAATGGCATCACCAAAACCCATAATTAAAGTACTTTCTAGGTGGAATTGGTGGTCAGTAGCGTCAAGCAAAAACAATTCTGAAGTGTGTGTATGCTTGGTGGTTATTGCATATGAAGGTTGTTTGTGGCCCTGGTGAGTCAGTGTCAGATGCGTGATGGCAATAAAAATCCGTCAGATCAAGGAGTGAATGAGAGGTCAATACGAAGAGATGATGAGTGTAGGTTACCCTTTCATGAATGCCCACTGTGAATCCGTGGTGACAGAGGTGTCCAGGACTTGAAAAGGCTGCAATTCCCAGGGAGGGAGTTGAAACTGAGCTGTAGGGAGTAACCCTTACAAAGATGAAGGGCTGTGGGATCTGTCAGGAATCTCAGCAAAGAAGAAAGCTCATGTTTGGCCGCCCTCACTTATTGCAGCTTCACCACATTTTTTTTTTTATGACCACCGTTTCTCTCCTCATGTAATTGGCCACATTAAAGCAATTCAACGTTTCAGGTTCTGCTCTAATTTAAAATTCACCTGTTCATCTTGCCTCTGTACCATGTTTCTATCTATAGCTGTTTTGGATATGTTTCTAATTCTCAGCTGGGCATCTCCACTTAGATGTCCCAGGAATACACAGCCAGGTAGTAGTGAGAAGTCAGGACTCATACGGCTATTTACGGTTTATTTATATCATCTTTTTGAATCCCGATTCACTGCATATAAAAAGTGAGGATAATATGGAGCTCTGGATTTTGTAATGAGAATTAAATAAAGATAATTATATTTTAAAAATTCATTAGTGTGTAGTGTCCAGCTTGTAATAGGGTCTCTTTCACCCCTCTGACTGTCATATCCTCATCTACCCGTGAGGATATGAACACCTCATTCATTTATCCTTTCATTCATTATTATATAATTGGGCCATTTAATTTACCCTAAGGCAGGCAGATTCTGCCTTTGTCTTCTGGAAAGAAAATCTGGCCGTCTAAGTTTCATGTACCCTGGCATGAGTGACGTGGGACTGAGCAATCCTATTATACCTCTCTCTGTTCTTTGTAAATGTCTTCTGAGCAACTCATCCTAGTAGAAGTTCTCAGCGTCCTCGGTTTGTTTATATTTTCCCTCTATTCCCACAGCTGCTGTTCTGAGCCTTTTCATCTCCATTCTTGCAGCCTGGAAACAGTAACTCAGATTCCAAAGGACAGTTTGTCCCTCATCACAAACAGTTTTCCCTTGTTTCCTTCTTAATCCAAAAAACTTAATAGCATGGAATTTGTTTAATTCTCCTCAGAATATTTGGACAAGGGTTCAAGGCTAGGATAATTCTCTCTAGATTTAAAGAGAGAGAGAGACAGAGAGAAAGGGGGAGAGAGGATGTATTCATTTTTGATGACCCAAATGAGCAGCAGACCTTTCTAGCGTTTTGGCTCTGAAGGGCTGCTATGACATCAAGATTTAGCGATTCAAGCCCAGAACAGCAGTGGTTCTTGGTCTGAGGTTTCTGAGCCCCTAAGGGCTGACCTTCAAAATTACTTTCCAAAGTTGTGTGCTTTACCATAATTAGGAGGAGAATTTATCAGCTCAGGAGTTCTGAGTTCTGCACCTCATTAGTTAATAAGAGGAAGATAAATTTTTACATATTAGGTTCTATTTTTTTGGTAGATGAAATTATTCCAAGCATTACATTGCTATGGGGACAAGTGGAACCAATTCTTGGGTATTAGGAACCATTGATGCAGGGAGGAAGAATCACACACTGGGTAGCAGCAGAGTCTTGCACAAGGTAGATAACCAGTACATGTTCATTAAATGAATGAATGGGACATTTCTTCTGGATCCTTGTCTACCTTTAAGTACCTTGTCTACCTTTAAGTACCTTGACCATAGGCAAGTCCTTTGTGTCTGAAATTCAATGTCCTCCTCAATAAACAGCATTGGATAACAGCAGAAGTGGCATAACCAAATATGCACATTGGTCAGATGGGTAACATATGAGACACGACGTACAATAGTAGTCAACAAGGTGGCTTTGATAAGCTGTTGCATGTAAGGTAACATGTTCCCAGGTTCTGGGAATTAGGGCATAAGCATAAGCATCTTGGTGGGGAGTGGGGGAGTGGAGGAGTGGGCATTATTCTACCAGTACCCCTGGGGAGCTAACATTTGGACAGTCCAGACAAGTGCTGGGCTGTGAGATCGCTGAAGGTGAACTGTTCACATTCATTTTTCTTACCCATATATGGTTGATGTTCAGTTAATGTTGATTTTTGAATTACTGTAAATATAGGATGTCATAGTAACAATGACCTAAGCTATGTAGTACTGCACTTACTTTATAGATGAGAAAACAGGGGCCCAGAGAGGCGGAAGATTGTGAGGGATTTGGATTCTCAGCCTGTGGCCCACTTTACTATATCTAGGTTTTCTTAGACCACTAGCAGCTGTAGCAATGTTTCTATGTAATGCGAAAATAATCAATTTGTGGTCATATTTGGGAAAAAAGATTGTTTGAAAGCACCATGTCCTTGAGAGATCAAAGCAAGACACAGGGCAATAGTAAGGTACCCTGAATGAGTTGGGAAAGGAGAGAGACTCCCAGAAAGTTGAACTTTAAAATAAGTACACGACATATTAGAATACAGCAGGGGTTGGCAAATATTTTCTGTTAAGGGCCAGATAGTAGATATTTTAGACTTTGCAAGCCATTTGGTCTCTGTTGCAGCTACTCAACTCTGCTACTGTAGTGCAAAAAAAAGTCATAGACAATGCATAAATTAATTGGCATGGCTGTGTTCCAATAATATTTTATTTATGAACATTGAAATTTGAACTTCATATAATTTTCGTATGTTATGAAATCTTATTCTTCTTTTGATTTTTAAGCCATTTTTAAAAAGTAAGTGCTATTCTTTATGCGCTGTACAAAACAAATAAATGTCAAAGCTATAGTTTCCTGACCCCTGGAATAGAGGCACAGCCACCAGAAAGAGAGAAAATGTCTCTCAGGCCATAAGACTTTGTAATGATCTAATTGAAGATATCACCACCTCTGAAAACTGAATGTGCCAATCTGAAAGGAATCTTGTTAACCAAAGAAACCACAGAAGAAAAGACAAGCAGTCAGGGACAATGCCCATTTGTAAGTGCGGGGAAGGGTGATCTTGGCCAATGGGGACCACCTGTTTACACTCAGATTTTTAAAGTTCATTTTGTGAACTTAATTTCAACCTATGTTAGTTGATGGCCCCTTTTTAAATTAAAACTATATATATGTGTGTGTGTGTATATATATTTATATATCCACACACACATATGTATATATACATATGTCATTATCTGGTTGGTTCTTAGCTTAGCCACTTTTTAGCTCTATGACCTTCGTTAAATTTCTTTACTTTGCTGTGCTTCTTCTCATCTGTAAAGTGGAGAGATAACGGTGCCCATGTTAATGGGTTATTTTGAGAAGTGAGTGAGATAATGCATGTGAACTATCTAGCATATAGAAGGTCCTTACTATAAAAAGTGCTACATATTATAATAACTTTCTTTTTTTTTTTTTTTTTTTTTGCGGTACGTGGGCCTCTCACTGTTGTGGCCTCTCCCATTGCGGAGCACAGGCTCTGGACACGCAGGCTCAGCGGCCATGGCTCACGGGCCCAGCCGCTACGCGGCATGTGGGATCTTCCCGGACCAGGGCACGAACCCGTGTCCCCTGCATCGGCAGGCGGGCTCTCAACCACTGTGCCACCAGGGAAGCCCCAATAATAACTTTCATTATTTTTGATGTCTACATTATATAAAAATATAATGCGTGCACATATATAAATATATGATATATATTATATACATACATTTTATATCTGTACACACACACACACACACACACCAAGGAAATATATCACACTAGGGGTCCTTCTATACATGCCGTTCTGAAATTTGCATTTTTCTCTTAACATGTCATGGCTAGCCAGGAGACAGTATAGTACCAGGGTTAAGAGCTTGGCTTCTGCCATCTGACTGCTTGGGGTTGAGTCCTGGTTCCATTATTGTGAGAACTTAGTTAAGTTACTTCAGTTTTATAGCTCATGGTGTTTCTTGTACTATGATGGTAAGAACAGTACCTGCGAACACAGATGTGTTGTGAGGATTAAATGAGAAAATATATCTAAAATTCTTAGCACACCTGACATCCAAATAAATAAATAAAAGTTATTAGCACAAAGCCAACTTACAGTAAATAACTATATATTATTCTTTAAAAAATGAAAGTTTAGTGTATAAGAAAATGTTTTAATGACCTGGAATATATATTTAGCTTTCTCAAAAATTCTTAGCCTGGCAGCAGTAGAGGACATATGGGAAAAATCTGTTTGAGGAAAAAAAGAACTATTAAGTTGCTTCCTGCAGCAAGGACAGGAGCACATCCACAAAAAGAGGCTGTCACTTAACAGTCAGGATAATGCTCTGCATTTATGCAGCATCATAAATAAAGTCGTTTTCAGAAGTAGCACCTTTTCAAAGACATTGCTACTAAGCATGAGCCTGAATCATCTCCAAATTACTGTGATAATTAGGCGGTGGATACATTTTTAAACGGCGACTCAAGATCTATTTTAAACATAAATTATTCACTTTTAAAAAGATCTCTCTGATACATGGAACTTTCTTCAAGGCAAGTCTCTTAACTTTCCGTGTGATTTATGGAATCACCCTTGAAGTACAAGATTTGGTGGGTTGATTTATTGCAGCTTTCATTTTTACTGGAGTTTAATTTGTGCATAGAGCAATATGAGTTAATTTCAGAAAATGTGAGGGTCTAGAGGTGTAATGAAAAGGGAATGTGTCAATGTCAGCTAAAATGTTTGTCAAAAAGTAAAAATTTCAAACACTTTTTTATGTGTGTCTGCAACAGTAAGGAGAGATTGTGACCAGATTTGTTGAAATAAATGAATCAGTTAACGCTGCAGAGATACTAAATGAGATGACAGGCAGCTCCTTTAATGTAGACATTCAATTAATGTGAGTAACAATCTGTTGTACCAGTTACTGTGGGTTTGCCATGTGCCAGCAGCCTCCAGTTGCTGCCTTGTTTAATTGAAATCCGCACAACCCTATGAGTATAGCATAATCATCATTTTACAAATAAGGACATTGAAACTCTTGTGAACCATAACACAGGCTGAAATGGATTAGATGAGTTCTGCTTTTTCCTTCATGAGTCATCCTCCTTCCTTCTTATTTTTTTAAAAAGATTTTTACTCCTTCCCTCCCTTTCTTTTCCTTCCTTCCCTTTTCCTCCTTCCTCCTTTCTTCTCTCCCTCCCTCTTTCTTCCTCCCTCTCTTCCTTCCTCTATCCCTTCATTCCCTCTATTCTTCCTTCCCCCTTCCTTCCCTCCCTCCCTCCCTCCTTCCTTGACTTCCTTCAGCAACCGAACCAGGCTGCTACAGATAAAATGCAAGCTTGGTCTTTTAATATTTGAGTATGTGCCTGTGTGTGTGCTTTTGTATCGCGGTATGTGTTCTTTTTCAGTGAAAATACCAACCCTGTAATAAGACTGATGAGTAAATTAATCTTTGTTAAAAGTATTTTGAAACACTCATTTTCTTCAAAGAGAAATGATGAGAGGGAATTACATGTAAGCTTCACTAAACGCCATGTTTATTATGTCAGAGATGTTTTCCAAATTGTAATGCCCATTAGAGTCTGCCATGTATGACAGTTACATATTCATGTATCCGCCTCCTTGAATAAGGAGTGAGCTCCTAAATGTCAAAAACCATCCCTAAATCCCTTTTACCAATTTCAGTGTTAAGTTGAAATGAAAGGAACTTTGAAAATATGATAAGCTTACTGATAATTCACTAAGTCCCAACTTCAACTAATACATTATTTTTGCATTCTTCTGTGGGTGCATAGCCTTCTATTGCCTTGCTAAGATTGTAGAGAACATTGATATGGTGGAAAACATGCTTCTTCCATGAGAAGGAAGTATGAACATATGGGGCAGGGATTGTTGACGAGGAAAAGGCTCATTTACATGAAATAGGGCAAAATTTCTCACAAGTTGAGGCAATAGAAAGCACTGTCCTGAAGCTAAGAGCACTAGGTCTAAGATCAATCCTACTGTTAATTTTTTATGAAACTAACTTTGCTGGGTCTTGATATTATTATTTGTGAAGCAAAGTACTGAGTTCCCACACTATGGCTGACTCCATCCGATTACTCAGCCGTCAAGATCCAGGATATGTAGTCTCTTCTCTACCTTCCTAATCACCAGGGGAAAGATAACCAAAGAAAACATAATCCATATATTAACAGATTTTTAACAAATCAAATAAACATTAAAATCACAAACTTTTTAAAAAACGGCCAAGTGAGTACGAAGATATTTTATAAGAATAAACATAAAAGAGACAAAGTCCCCTCTTAAGAAACAAAGATTTTCAGACAGGATCCTACCCGTCACTTAAAGCATATGATTTTTAAAAGAAACACAACTAAACCAAATAATGCAGAGCAATAAAAATTAAAGGATGGGCAAAGGGGCTTCCCTGGTGGCGCAGTGGTTGAGAGTCTGCCTGCTGATGCAGGAGACACAGGTTCGTGCCCCGGTCCGGGAAGATCCCACATGCTGCGAAGCGGCTGGGCCCGTGAACCATGGCCGCTGGGCCTGCGCGTCCGGAGCCTGTGCTCTGTCTGCAACGGGAGAGGCCACAACAGTGAGAGGCCCGCGTACCGCAAAAAAAAAAGGATGGGCAAAGATAATAGCAGAAAGATACAATTTAGTTAAATACAATTAAAAGGAAAGCAATAATTGTAATAACAACACAAGATAAAGTAGAAGTAAGGGAAAAAACCCAATATTTAGAAAACATGAACTCAAGGAGAAGTGGGAAAATAGATCAATAATCAGGAAAGAAATTTTAAGAAGTTGTCAAGTTATTAGACATAAAAAAGCTTCAGTTCTAAACATTTTTATAAGTGACTTCAAACTTTTAATAAATTCTATAAAACCTGTTCTGAAACTTAGAAAAAGATAAAACTTAATTTTATAAACTAACATAATTATAATATTGAAACCCCAACAAAAACAGCAGAAACCAGAAAATTTAGACCTATGTCATGTATAATGAACTTTTAATAATACTCTATACGACACTAGTAAAAGAAATTTAGCAGAATATTAAAGGAACCGTATTTCATATCCAGGTTGGATTTTTGAAAGGAATATAATAATAGTTTCATATTAGGAAAACTATTGTTATAAAATACCACATCATGCAACCAAAGGGAAAAAAATGACATGCTATGGTCTGAATGTTTACGTCTCCCCAAAATTCACATGTTGGATCCTACTGCCCAATGTGATGGTGTTAGAAGCATGCCCTGCCAACACCTTGATTTTAGATGTTCAGCATCCAGAACTGTGAGAGAATAAATCTCTGTTGCTTTAAGCCACTCAGTTTGTGATACGTTTTTGTGGCAGCCCTAGGAAACTAATACAGCCTGTAATAAGTATGTTCATGCCTTTAAGCATTGTTATACTTGACCACGATTTGTAATTCTCTAACCTACTTTTATAACACTTATCCAAAGAAATATTTTAATAGAAACCTAATTTTAAATAATTTTTTCAAAAAATATCATGCCAAGAGTCATTTTCCACTTTAGGGAGATATTTATTGCAAAATCAAGCCTTGGAAGGATATTGTATATTAAAAAGATTGGGAACCATGATTAATTGCTTTAAAAATTCTAAAAAGTCCTGCTAGCAGTACATAATCTGATAATATATACATCTAATAACAGTATGTGTTTAAATTCTATCCTTTTATTTATTCATAGATCAAATACATAATTTACTGAACTTTTATTAAGTTCTTGGCACCTAATGAATCAAACAAAGATACTGCTTTGGAGGAACTTGCAGTTCTTTAGGGAAGTTAAGACATGCAGCTAAAAACTATTTCATATGATAAGGAAAAGGAAAGAGGAGCACAGATTAAATTATACAGAAATTCAAATGAAGGTCATTTTCAGCAAGGCTGAGAATGGAAGGCATGACAGAAAAGTAAGTTGGTTCTTGAAGAACTTGGACCCAAGGAGAAGACCATCCCAGTGCAAGGTACACATAAGCTGAAAGACAGAATTGGTGGTCATAGGGATTACTTGAAGATCAGCAAGTAGGACTACTCATAAAATGTTTGCAGTCACTCTGTTCCATTAATATCCATTTAAAACCAAGCAAAATCAGTGAGTTGGCTGGATAATACCATTATCAGGATCAAGGCCTCCAAAGTTAAAAAAATAGTTGGTAGGGTAGATATAAGTAGAAAATTTGTTTTCATGACTCATGAGATTCTTGGAGAAAGAGTTGGGGTGGTATGTATATGAAGGAGCTGTCTGGCAAGCCTAGACTGGGGAAAACCAAAGAACAGGCACTTCTGTGTCCTTGCTGGTGACCAGGAATACAGCTTCATTGGGTCCAGTACTGCAGCACCATGTGGCACTGTATCTCTGGAAGGGTTACTAAATAAGATTGTCAACTTCTGAAAACTTAACACAACTGGAGATTCCTTGAGATGGTTCACAATAAAATTTTTAATATTTCTTTATAAGATTATTCAAGATAATCTAGCAGAATCAGCCACCGTGTGGAGGAGGAGATCTGGAATTAGAGTTAGAAGGTCTAGGCCATGGTCCTTTATTTATTATTTTTTTCGTATCCAGATGATTTTCAAAACAGACTTGAAGCACCTTACTATAGAAATCTCAGATAGAGTAAAGTAAAATCATCCAGAATTAGATAATGTGAACAAATGAAACATGGTTATTGGCTAAGATTAGGGTGGGTTTTTTTTTTCCTGTATTTTTGTTTTGTTTTGTTCCTTTGGTTTGTTCTTTGCTTTTTCCTACTTATTGAAAAGAAAAAAACAAAACAAAAACAAAAACCCAGCAACGTGGAAGATTAGGGGAGGGTCTTTTTTTTTTTTTTGATAACTTGGGCAAAAAGGAAACCTTAGAAGCCAAAGATGAAGAAGTACAAATGTGTATTTTGCAAATTACAATTCTGATTAGTTTCATTAGTGAACTTTTGTAGTATTCTATTTCCTAGAACAATGGATTTGCTTTCTTAAACTGGTCAGATAGTTAAAAAGTCATCCTATAGGTATAAGTATGAAATAATTCACTCTATTTTCCTATTTTCTGTATCACTTAAAATCTTTGCTACTTGGAAAAACTGACTTACAAAAATTTAAAAGAAAGATTCCTTGTTACTATTCAAGACTTGAGAAACAGGGATAACACAGATTTTAGCCAATACTATTTTTAACTGAAAAAGCATAAATCATTAAGCATCTACCATTGTTTTCAAATTTAAGATAAAATCTGGAGCACAATTTAAAGACATGCAAACAGGTTCAAATCAAAATTCCTTCACTAAGTTTAACTGCTATTAGGCAGCATTTGGGGTTTTCTTTTTCCTCTAGGGAAACTTCCAATTCCCAGTGTTTCTGAGTGTGTGAAAACCAGAGGACCATGGTACCAATGTTCTTCTTCATAAACTATTTGTGGTTTGGCATTGAGAGTCCTCACAATTGTGCCTGTGTAACTTTAGAGTTCTCCACAGTCTGGCTTCCTCATGCTAGTATTCAGCTCTGGTTAGTTAGCTTGTCCCACTGCTGCCTACATATGTGCACATGAAAATGTGTGTATGCATTTTGGACAGGGGGCGAGAGGGGGCAAGGCAAAAAGTTGTCCTCTTCTATACTATATTACTTAATTAATAGAAGAATCAGACTGAGTTTTGAATTTATGTTGTTTCTGGTCTGTATACAAGCCTATAAAATATTAATTTTTAATAAAGGAAAAGTTATCTTTAAGAATTAAGTTCCTCAATAATTATATTTTGTCAGAAAAACTAATGGCCTCTTTACTAAGTCTTATAGTTGAATAAATGACGCTGGCCGATCAAGCTATTTCTTAAAGGCATAACCTTTTGTTTTCTTTTTTCCTTTTATTTTTTAAAAAATATTTTTTCTATTTCTTTACTGTTGTTTCTTTTACTTTTTTTTGGAGGGGGCCACACTGAGTGACTTGTAGGATCTCAGTTCCCTGACCAGGGATTGAACCAGGGCCCCGGCAGTGAAAGCCCAGAGTCCTAACCACTAGCCCACCAGGGAATTCCTCTTTTTCCTTTTAAACCTAGGGTATTATTAAACACATGCATGGCAGGAGCACCAGCCCTATGGCCACAGACTATGACCATCAGACATTAAGAGTAGATCATAATACTCTTTACTCTCTGAGCCTGCATCTGGTCTCAGATCTTTCTCAGCAAGAAACTCTAGAAAGTCACAACAACTGATCAATATTAAATGCAACTTGTAAAGTATTCTAACCCTGCTTCAAATTTTATCAGTATTTGAAGCTAGTTTTGTAATTTTAAAATTTGCTTATTCTAGTGATATTTTCTTTCTCTGGGCACGGTACACAAGGTCTTTCATGAGTTGGCACCCAAGGGTTTTGTTTGTTTGATTTCCTCTGTTTTTGCTCACACCTTTCGTTTTGAAGTTTTCCTTACAGGACTATTAGAATTGTTTAAAGAAAACCAGATTTGGTAGAATCTACTGGTATAACCAGTGTAGATGGGCTTAAACTCCATAGTGCTAAATTTTGCTCACTTCTTTTAACAAATGATTATTGAGCATGTATTACATAGCAGCTTATTCTCTATACAGAAAGTAAATGACACAGTTCCTGCCTTCAAAAACTTTATATTTTAAACAGGGAAAGATATTTTAGGGAACCATTTATTCTGTTTTCAAGAGGATCATCTGGGCTGTTAAAATGCTTTCGCAAGCTTTTTTGGATAAGCAACAGTCTCAGATACAAACTCTGTATGTAGCATTCTTCTGAAACAATCCAGTTAGTTGGCAGTGTCTGTGATCAACACCAACTGCTCCGAATTTTTGGGGGAAGGGCATGAGCATGTGTATGCTGTGTATGATACAGGAATGCTACTGAAATCCGACTTAATCCATTAACTCATAAAACAGACTCAATGTTTGTTTAGTGCTTGGCAATACATTTTCTCCAATTTCAAAACTCATTGGAAATCCCACCCACATTTGAACATATTTTTTTCTTCTAAAATTCTTCAAAGTAATCGTTGAAGAATAGGAACACCAGACAGCTCAAGTAAGTAGGGTTGAAATTCCTATCGACACCTGACAACTTGGCACATTGGAAAGAACATGGTCTTTGATGTCTAGAAAGACCTTTCCATCTCTTTTATGTGAGCCTTGGCAAATCAGGGGACATCTCTGAACCTCATTTCTTCATCTCTTGAGTAGGGATAATATCTACCTGCGAGGGCCATTATAAGGATTAAAGGGATAATGCATATTAAAATCTTGGCACATAATAGGCACTTCATAAAAATTAGCTATGCTATCATTCTTATTATCAGTAGTAATACTGTTAAGAGATCTAAGTTAAGCTTATGTTTATCACTCATTTATTCATTTAATAGTGCTTACTGAACAATGTCTGCTGTACACAGCGTCCTGTTTTGGGTGCTATAGGGTATGGGTGGGCATGATACAAACACATGAATTTTGCCTTCAATAGTCTTATTTTCTAGTTGGAAAAGCACATGTACATAAATATTTAGAAGAGAAAGTGCCAAGGAGAGGCACACTAAATGGTATAGAGCTTAGAAGGAGGGAAGAGTCTAGTTTTATTAGGAACTGAGGTGGAAGAGGAAGTAGGGAAAGGCTTCCTGGAGAAAATACAACTCTGTTCTCCCTCTCCACTGGGTAAGTGGGTCCTTTTAGGTCAATGAGTTCACAACAAAACTACCCCCTCCTCCTCTGAAGCCTCTGACATTCTTTGCTCTTTCCAGTGGCTGTTAGCAGCCTCTTCTTCTAGATGCCCCTCATTTCCCTAGCAGATCTGAAAGGGACATTAAAGATCAACTCCTTCATTCCCCTGAAGGATCCCATTTTAAAAAGTCTATTTTAAAAAGCAACTATTTGCTTTCTTTGTAAGGTATGAAGCAACTGTAGACCTATCTCTTATCTGCCTACGGGCATTTTTATTTTGGTTTCATATTACAAACCCCTTGGGCAATGAGGTTCCAGGTTTTCCACATAATTATCTGACCTTTGTTCAATCTCATGGCAATTATTTTGTTCTCCTTAAGCAGTTTGTAGTCATCATTCATTTTTAAAAAGTACACTGAAGCTGTTTTTATAGTATATGGCTGAACTTGAGATTTTGGAGATGCATCTTTACAGAATTAAAGATTTGTCCTTCCCTGTTACAGGCAATGAATACAATATAACTAACATGATTCCCCCATTTTTGCTTAGAAACTCCCTGTCAAATGCAAAACGTAACTGCAAGAATTACTTTCTGTACGTACCATGATGGATATTAAAAAGGCATTTAAAAACTTTTATTGGGGCTTCCCTGGTGGCGCAGTGGTTGAGAGTCCGCCTGCCGATGCAGGGGACACCGGTTCGTGCCCCGGTCCGGGAAGATCCCACATGCCGCGTAGCGGCTGGGCCCGTGAGCCATGGTCGCTGAGCCTGTGCGTCTGGAGCCTGTGCTCCTCAACGGGAGAGGCCACAGCAGTGAGAGGCCCGCGTACTGCAAGAAAAGAAACAAAAGAAAAAACTTTTATTGATTGTTCCTTGTTAAAATTCTAGGAGGAACAGAATTAAGATGCTATTTTCTTCATATAATAAACATACATTTACATACTCATTCACATACAGACATACACACATTCACACACGATGCCATTTCCTTTAAAGTCAGACACAAGCAAGCATGTCTGTTATCCCCACTATTATTTCACACTCTTTTGGAAAAATCAGCCATGCAAATAGTTAAGAAAATAAAGAGATATAAATACAGAAAAATGCAAATTTCCAACTTCATAAAAACCCAAGAAACCAACTAAAAACTCATAAATATAAAAAGAGAAACCAATCAGGTAGCAGGTTAGAAAATGAATATATAAAACTCAAAAAGTTCTTATTTAACAAAGAAGGATCAGGTAAGAAATACAATGGTGAACATTCTGATACAAAATACAGCTTAATACATAAAATATTTAGGAATAAACTTAAAAAATAAAAGTTCAGAACTTACCTGAAGAAAACTGTAAAACTCCATCAAAGATCATAGAAAGGGAGGAATAAATGAAGAGTTGCACTTGGTTCTTGTGCAAATACTCACTCTAGTGATGCCATTATTCACTGAACAAACCTATGTGTTTAACACAATCTTGATAACTTTTTAAATTAAATTAAAGTTCATTTAAAATAAAAATTAGCATAGCAAAAAATTTCTGAAGAAAAACAGTAACTGAGGAGGGCACTGAGCTGTCAGATATGCAAATACAATAAGCGTAGGATGGCCAATAAGCATTTGAATAGATGCAGACTACACATAATCAAAGTCATTATTATGACTACTAATAATTAAAGAAACAAAAATTAAGATAAAAATTTTAATTTTGTAAAATATTAAAAATATTTTTGCTTTTTTGGCAAATATTAAAAATAATAAAGATATCTAGGGCTCGTAACTATAAGGATCAAGGATTCATATACTGCTAATGTAGGTGGGTACAATTTTCTTAAGAGAAATTTGGCAATATATTTCAAACTTTTAAATGTGTACACTCTTAAGGTTATGCACCAAAGTATGTAGGCATGAATGATGTGATGAATCAATTGTTTTGTCTGGTAATTTTTCCTATATAAAAATTAGATGAGTGACTCAATATCTATGAACACGGATATTCGTTGCAGCTTTATTTATAAGCAAAAAGGATACAGATAAATAAAAAGAAAGATGAAACAGACTAAGATTTTATTTATGAATGCAAGAGCAAGAATCTTTAATGGTTAGGTGAAAAAAGCAGGCTATAATACAGAAGTATGATATATCATCTTAAAATACGTATGTGTGTATATATATATATATATATATATATATATATACACACACACACACAGCTGGCTCTCTGTATCCACGGGTTCCCCATCCATAGATTCAACCAAACCACAGATCAAAAATAGTTTTTAAAAATCCAGAAATTTTCAAAAAGCAAAACTTGAATTTGCCATGTGCCTGCAACTATTTACATAGCATTTACATTGTATTAGGTATTATAGGAAGTCAAGACATGATTTAAAGTGTACAGGAAGATGTGCATAGGTTATGTGCAAGTACAATACTATGCCTTTTTATGTGGGGGACTTGAGCAACCACAGATTTTGGTATCCACTGGGGTCCTGGAACCAATCCCGCACAGATACTGAGGGACAACTGCAACTGTATAGCGAGAGAGCGCGCGCACACGAGTATTCACCAAAATGTTAATAATTTTCATCTCTAGGTGGAATGGTTATTAATAACCTTTGTTACTTTTTTATTTCTTCCTTCGCGTCTGGGTATTTAAAAATAATAAACATTTAAACTTTTAGATATCTGTGACTCTTGCCATAGCTATTGCTGCTCAGCCTCCTTTCCTGTGAGCCTTGAGCAGAGATCTCTGCTCTCTCAGGGCAGCACCATCTTCTTTCTTCTTGTCATTGATTTCTATTACCTCTGGCCTTTCTTGCTGAATGTGAAGCCACAACAAGGGGCTGCTTTTCCATTGGAAGGACTGGAATCCTCTTTGAGAATGCTGATATCTGAGTTGTTATCTGATGTTCCCAAAGCTGCCCAGGACTGTGGGGATAAATTCTCTGGAGTCTACTAACTGTTCACCAGCCCGATTCCTTTCCTTTGTAAGTACCCGGCAGTACTGCATTTCCCACGGCGGTCCTCTGTGTTCTTTCCTTCATCTGGCTAGATGTTCATCCCTGAGATGACCTTGAGAACCATGTTGAAGGTGACAGAGCCTGAAATCTTTGAATGACTTGTGATCAGAGTCATTCTGCCAACCTAGAATTGCCTTGGACTATTTCTGAGTGCTCACACGCATGCACGTGCACGCACACACACACACAAATAAAACATACAAACAAGCAAAGCCAAAAGCAAACAAACAACAAGAAACAGTTCTGTGCTTGAGTCATTATAATTTTTGAGTCTATTTGTTACTGCAGATAATTGACCCTAACTAAAACTGCATCATTTTTTTCATGCAGTGCTAAGCCAGTGTCCTTTCTCCCACTCTGGTTTACATTTTGTACCCTGGTCAGCCCAGCTTGTACCCATGTATCAGAGTCCTTCGTGAATAGAGCTCCTTCAGCTGGTGCCCCAGTCTCATTCTCCACGTGGGTCACCTGTGAGTTCGTGTGGCCCAGCAGGGAACATTCTCAGATACCTTCACTATGGTATTCTCCCTTCCTCTTCTGCCTTCTCCTTAGGTATGCATATCTTGAACTTTCTTTTAGCCAAAACCATCATGGCATTTGATTTATAGAGAAGACTCTTAATGCTTGTTCTTCCCAATTGATTATCTGTGCTGGGATAGCTTGAGGCAAAACTAGGATTCCCATTATACCTGCAAGAAACTGTCTTGTTTCATAGGATGTTTGTAAGCTGCTAAGTCTGAACTAAATAAATTAGGAGCCTCAGGCATCCCGGTCATCAGTGAGGAAGTGGGGTTTAGTGAAAAACACATCAGGGGGACCTGCGTTCGAGTCCTGAATCCTGCTTATCAGCTGTGCTGTTCTCCCTGACTTTCAGTTTCCTCAGCAGCAAAATGGAAAAAAAAGTAATTCCCACATGGTAAGTGCATTGTGAAATATAAATGGGGTGATCTTTGTAAATTGCTTGGCACTTAATGTCACAATAACTGACAAATAAATTTGATAAGATGAAGAATAATGACAATGATAGAAAAAATGATGAAAAAGTCCATTGGGTTGAAAATCTACAGGAGAGAGAGAGAGGGATTGAAAGAGAGAGATGTTTGGATGCTCAAAGGGTAGACACTGGCCCTGACCAAATTAAATTACAATCAGTGGTATTTTAATATTATATGTGACTCACAGTTATTAAATACAGCTTCAAAGCTAGCATGGCAACTTGGCCTGCCATGTCTATGGTGCTCATTCCCTCTCCTCCCCAGAATTTTCATTATTCTCCTTTGACATATTTTATGTGAATGTAGATATTTTCAGTGGGTTATTATGCCCCATTGAGATATTAGCACCTTCTAGAGTACTTCATGATTTCATCTCCTTAGAATGTATTCCCATGGAAACAGAATATAATATAACACAAATGAGAAGGGGCCCCATACGCCTTTCCTGTGTATATCTTCAAGAACGACATTAACTAGGGGAATGAGGCTGGCAGTATGGAGTTTATTGTGGATTTTCATAGTGATTCCCTTTGCATCTCTCAAAGAGTTCTGTTTTTAATAAACTTTACTAGAAATGTAACATTACCAAAAAGTATAATCAAGTGCATTGTATATGTATGAATCATAATAAATGGGGATTAGATAATGTTTTTGCTTACAAAAATAGGCTGTTTCACAGTTGATATTTATTTTTTAGTGGAAAAATTTGTTTGGGTGAAGCAAGGGAAAGGCTTTAGAATAGGGTTGACTTATATTCAAGTAAAATTTATGAATACACATGAAGTCAACCACAACGTTCTCTCTACCCCGTGCTGTGCTCAAGCATGGGCTGAATTGGTGGGTTCTGTGGGCTCTAAGGATTGCAATCGTCTGAATCCTCGTAAAGGATTATCTTCATGATAGTTCTTCAATTTGGGACCTTGAACACCTGACTTCTCTTAGTCCTGGCTAAACGTGGTGAGCCTAGCACATCTGACACGTGAAAACAGATCATTTTGAGCACCCCCCTCCTCTAAGTGACAAAATGATTTTCAGTAATAACAATGAAATGAATGAATAATAATAGTGGCAAGGAAAGAAATACAGACAGTAAATTTTTTCTATGAATGTATATATAATCTCATCAATAGAAAATTACGTTATAAAAAACAAAAAAATTAAAGGATTAATGTTTTTAATTACATTAACGTAGTTTTTTAAAAGGGAAAAGAGCTTACACCTACATTTACATAATAACATTATAATTTCTGTTTTTGTACTTTGT
Organism: Delphinapterus leucas; assembly: GCF_059928025.1. NCBI lineage: Eukaryota > Metazoa > Chordata > Mammalia > Artiodactyla > Monodontidae > Delphinapterus > Delphinapterus leucas. The sequence continues at coordinate 100,139,899 of NC_143134.1, read as the reverse complement.
GCAGACGTGTCAATGACTTTGTCAAATTTGGTCTTCTTTGCCTGTTTATGTTCAGTAGACAGTATAGCCAGACTTGTCAATCTATCTTCCCTTATAGTTGATAAAAATGATTTGTTTTAATTAATCTTCTAGTTTGAGAGATATGATTGACATACAGCACTTATATAAGTTTAAGGTATACAGCATAATGATTTGACTTACATATAACATGAAATGATTATCACAGTAAGTTAGTGAATATCCATCATGTCATATAAATACAAAATTAAAGAAACAGAAAAAAATTTTTCGTCATGATTAAAACTCTTAGGATTTACTCTTAACAACTTTCATATATAACATACAGTAGTGTTAATTATATCTCTCATGTTGTACATTACATCCCTAGTATTATTTATCTTTTAACTGGAAGTTTGTTCCTTTTGACTGCCTTCATCTAATTCCCCCTCCCTCCACCCCCTGTCCCTGGTAACCACAAATCTGATCTCTTTTTCTATGAGTTTGTTTGTTTGTTTCTGAAGTATAATTGACCTATCTTCTCTCATAGCTGAACAAAAAATTTTGTTTTTATTTATTTTAATTAAAATTTTTCTTTCAAAAGAATAGAGTGATACACACATAATTAAGAAAAATATTATACATAGAATAAGTTTGGCAAATTCATAAAAACCCTATTCCACAATGAATTCCAGAAATTGTTATATAGGCTATGTCTTTGTCTTTGGGATCAATTCCAGCAGCTTTAAAATGTCTCTGAAATTTAAAAAACAAACTAAAATACCTTCTTCAGAAAATTTATCAAAAATGTTTTATATTATGAAAAATCTTCTGTAAAAAAATCAAGGAAATGGGGAATTCCCTGGCAGTCCAGTGGTTAGGACTCCATGATCTCAATGCCGAGTGCCTGGGTTCAATCCCTGGTTGGGGAACTAAGATCCCACAAGCTGCACGGTGCAGTCAAAAAAAAAAAAAATTGAAGGAAATAGCTACATGATAACTAATATTGACATTATTTGATCAATTGCTTTAAAACAGGTGTCCAGTTTTTTGAGAAAATGATTGAGGCAGTCAAACATCCTTTTGTACTTTTGATTTCTTCTAGCAATGTAAGACAAGCATCTTTTGTTGCTTCTTCATTCTTCATTGAAATTTTCATCTTTTTTCCTATGCAAAATACTCATTTTCTTATATCATGTTATTGTATAGTTAATGACCTTTTGCATAATTTCTCTATGTTGAATACCAAGAATTAATTTTAAAGTACAGTGTTTCAACGTACACTGATTAAGCTGATTCTGGCTACTTGTACATAGTAGTTTTGATGTCTAATTAACCTCATCTAAAAATTCACAACATAAAAATTCAAATTCATTTATGAGCTAAAATTTGTACTTACCAGCCAAGAACATAATACCTTGTACCTTTGCTCTGCTTTAAGTTTTAGATGCATATCAATTCTCCAAGTGGTCACCCAGAATGTTAGAAATGAAATAACTCTAGTTCTGTTTCTTCATCTTTTTCGATCACTATGTTGTTGATGTTCATTCAGAATCACCCATTTAAATATAGGGGTAGGTAATACCACAAGTGCTAGAAATGTGAACTGCACTTAGTGCAAGCTGGAATGGTTCCAAATTGTCACAAACATAATCTCAACACCAGTGCCCATAGCTGATCTGTGCCTGTCAAGGACTGCCTGAATAATTGGGAGTTCTGTAAATTAACTTCTGTGTAGAATATAATGTTTATTAAAGGTTAAGTAATAAAAAAGTATGAATTTAAAGCTCACAGAAGTATTATCGAAACTCAGTAGTAACCACAACAATTGTTTAGAATTTACACTAACAAAAGATTTTTCTCAGGGAGGAGTGTTTTATCACAGACATTGTTTAGAATTTCTGGCTCATGGTGATAATGAAGAGCAGAACAACTTTTCAGTCCATTTTCAGTATTGTTTTATAATCCTTATGGATAATGCACCCCTCACTGCCGGCATCCAGGGTAGACAGCTCACATCATCTTGCCCTTGGTACCACACTGGTTTGAGAAATTCACTAGGACAAGGGCTGGCTTGTGTTAGGTTCTCTACAAAGGCTAATTTTCAAGTTTAGTCACATCCACCCCAAACTTTACTCTGCAATGTATTTGTCTATGTAAGTATACATGTCAAATATGCTTTATACATTTTCTGATCATCCACACAATACCAGACACTGACCTGAGCCTTGGAAATACAAGAATGAAAGGCCTGGCAGTCTCTGCTTTTGAGGAACATACTGGCCCATTAATGAATAAATTATTTTTCAAAGTCTCAGCCATTAGTGGAAATTTTTTTTATATATCTTCAAAATAAGGGCAGATGCAAGTCACAGTATGAATGGCTTAAAGTGTAAAGTCATTTGCTGTTAGATTAGCAGGCTGCGTAGAAGTGTGAGGACCCAGCTAAACAATGTCATCAAGGACTCTAGTCCCCTTGGTGCTGTGGCTCTATCATCCTCAGTTTGCATTCAGTGTCTCCCCTTGTGGTCACAAGGTGGCTGCTGCAGCTCCAAACATCATGAAGTCCCCAGTGACTTCTCCTAACGTCTCACTGGCTATAACTGGATTGCCAGCTCAACAAATGACTGATGAAAGGAAGTGGAATTGTCATAACTGGTTCACACCAATTGTGATTGGTTATCTGGGACTATGCATATGGCCACATGAATAAAATCAGAGTTTTGCTAGCCAAAACGAAGTAGAGTATGGCAGTTGAGTTAGGAAGTCAATAGTATCTACAGACGTAAGCCAGGAGAACTGTATGCAAACCCTATGAGGGTACAATTTGTCACATGACTGCCTCAGTTACTTCTTTGTAGATAATAATTACACCTGACCCTACTTAGCCTGTACAAATGCTTGAACCAGACTCAAACTCTGGGTCAGAGAAGTTCTACATTCTCTGTTCTTTGTAACCTGAGAGGAGACTCTCTTCAGCCCTTAGTCTACTTTAACTTTAAAATGAGGAGTTTAGGATTAGATGAACTTCCAGTTTTCTTCTTATTCAGACACTGCATAAAGTAGTTCACTGGTGCCCAGAGTTTATCAATGATAGCACCCTCTGCTTTCCTATGACCTTGTCACTGTTCAGACAAGATTCTCTAATGGCCCTGCTGCATACTTCTATTAGCAGAGGCACCCAAGCCACTTATTCCAGCCATCTAATGACTAATTGAGAACCTCCCTAGGGGCCCCATGGTATGCCAGTTAGAGAAGCAAAAATATTGCTTGCCTCTGGATTATTTCAGTTCGGCTACTGTCAAAATAGCATAAACATGTGACAAATCTTCCCAACTATGTGAAAAATCAGGGCACTGGATGCAATTCAGGCAGCATAAGTCACTGCAGCAGTTCAAGTACTTCACTCCCCTGGGGCACTCCAGCCATACAACATGTAATCCAGTCACATAAAACCCCTTAAAGAATGGACAAGACAAAGATCTCCATGGAGCTGTGTCCATTTTCTCAAGGAGAGAGTTTGCTACAAATCACGTTCAAAGGACATGTCAAGCTACATCCTTTTAGGTATCTAAGGACACCTCAAGGTATTTGAGAGATGAGTTTTGCTCAAAAGATATGAGTGATTCTTTTTTTTTCTTTCTTTTTTTTTTTGCGGTACGCAGGCCTCTCACTGTTGTGGCCTCTCCCGTTGCGGAGCGCAGGCTCCAGATGCGCAGGCTCAGTGGCCATGGCTCACGGGCCCAGCTGCTCTGTGGCATGTGGGATCTTCCCGGACCGGGGCACGAACCCGTGTCCCCTGCATCGGCAGGCAGACTCTCAACCATTGCGCCACCAGGGAAGCCCGATATGAGTGATTCTTAGCATTGATTTGTTCTTGTAGGTTTTCCCAATACAATACAGCTGAGAAAAAAAATAGAATGGAACATTCCTGGTTAAATGCTCCCTTTCATTTTTTATTATCTGTGTGATCATAGGCATGGTATTAAACCCTCCCCAAGCCTCTGTCCTGCATCTTTGAGACAGGGATGTTAAAGATGCTTGACTAGATCTCCTAAAATGAAAGCATAGCATCAAGATACAAGGAATGTAATTGGGAGGACTAAGCCTGCCACTAATTGTATAATCTTAGTGAAGTTCCTTCCCCTCTTTGGTTGTAGGGTCCCACATGTGTACAGTGAGGGATTGCACCCAGCTCAGGTAACTTGTAACTCAATGCGGCAGTTGTTCTATAAATGATCACAAGAGAAGGCCACATATCAAAGAAGAAAGGAATCAAAAAGGCCTAGGGGTGAAGCTGCACTAAGCCCTTTTTAGGGACTCTTAGGAGATAAATCAAGATCAATGAGGGGGTCCAAGGACAAGAGAGCAGAGTAGAAGGACGTGAGCTCACCTCAGGTTTTCTCAAGAAAACACCAAAATGACAATGAACTGCTGAATAAACATCAACAAAAAAGACTAGAACTGACAAAAAAAAAAAGATGTTTTACTTCCAAAGACAAAGAAGAAGCCAAAATGAGACAGTAGGAGGGGAGCATGCATGATACAATCAAATCCCAAACCCCCCAGGTGGCCGATCCACAAACTGGAAAATAATTATATCGCAGAGGTTCTCCCATAGGAGTGAGAGCTCTGAGCCCCACGTCAGGCTTCCCAGCCTAGGGGTCCAGCATCGGGAGGAGCCCCCAGAGCATTTGGCTTTGAAGGCCAGTGGAGCTTGATTGCCAGAGTGCCACAGGACTGGGGGAAACAGAGACTTCACTCTTGGAGGGTGCCCACAAGGTCTTGTGCACACCAGGGCCCAGGGAAAAAAGCAGTGACTTCATAGGAGCCTGGGCTAGACCTAACTGTTGGGGAGGTGGGAGGCAGCTGTGGCTCACTGCAGGGACAAGGACACTGGTAGCAGAGGTAGTGGGGAGCACTCATTGGTGCGAGCTATCCTGGAGGCCGCCATTTTGAGGCCAAAACCTGCCCCATCCAACAGCACATAGGTGCCAGTGCTGGGACATCTCAGGTTCAAGTGACCAACAAGGTGGGAGCACAGCCCCACACATCAGCAGACAGGCCGCTTAAAGTCTTCCTGAGCCCACAGTTGCCTCTAAACACACCCCTTGTCATGGCCCTGCCTACCAGAGGGATAAGACTCAGCTCTACCCACCAGTAGGCAGGCCCAGTCCCTCCCATCAGGAAGCCTGCACAAGCCTCTTAGACCAGCCTCACCCACAAGGGAGCAGACACCAGAAGCAAGAGGAGCTACAATCCTGCAGCATGTGGAACTGCAAACACAGAAAGTTAGACAAAATGAGACAGTAGAGGAATATGTTCCAGGCAAAGGAACATGATAAAACCTCAGAAGAACAACTAAGTGAAGTGGAGATAGGCAATCTACCTGAAAAAGAATTCAGAGTAATGATAGTAAAGATGATCCAAGATCTTGGAAAAAGAATGGAGGCACAGGGCTTCCCTGGTGGCACAGTGGTTGAGAGTCCGCCTGCCGATGCAGGGGACGCGGGTTCATGCCCTGGTCTGGGAAGGTTCCACATGCCGCGGAGCGGCTGGGCCCGTGAGCCATGGCTGCTGAGCCTGCGCATCCAGAGCCTGTGCTCCGCAACGGGAGAGGCCACAGCGGTGAGAGGCCTGTGTACCACAAAAAAAAAAAGAAAAGAATGAAAGCACAGATCAAGAAGATACAAGAAATGTTTAACAAAGAGCTAAAGGATATAAAGAACAAACAAAGAGTTGAACAATACAGTAACTGAAATGAAAAATACACTAGAAGGAATCAGTAGCAGAATGAATGAGGCAGAAGAACAGATAACTGAGCTGGAAGACAGAATTGTGGAAATCACTGCTACAGAACAGAACAAAGGAAAAAGGAATGAAAAGAAACCAGGACAGTTTAAGAGACCTCTGGGACTACATTAAACGCACCAAATTGATATTATAGGGGTCTCAGAAGGAGAACAGAGAAAGGGCCTGAGAAAATATTTGAAGAGATAATAGCTGAAAACTTCCCTAACACGGGAAAGGAAACAGTAACACATGTCCAGGAAGCTCAAAGTCCCATAAGGGATAAACCCAAGGAGGAACACACCGAGACACATATTAATCAAACTGACAAAAATTAAAGACCAAGAGAAATATTAAAAGCTACAATGGAAAAGCAACAAATAACATACAAGAGAATCCTCCTAAGGTTATCAGCTGATTTTTCAGCAGAAACTCTGCAGGCCAGAAGGGAGTGACATGATATATTTAAAGTGATGAAAGGAAAAAACCTACAACAAAGAATACTCTACCCAGCAAGGCTCTTGTTCAGATTCAACAGAGAAAACAAAAGCTTTACAGACAAGGAAATGCTAAGAGAATTTAGCACCACCAAATCAGCTTTACAACAAATGCTAAAGGAAATTCTCTAGACAGAAAAGAAAAGGCCACAACTAGAAACAAGAAAATTATGAATGCAAAAGCTCACCGGTAAAGGCAAACATAAAGTAAAGGTAGGAAATCATCCAAACACAAATATGATATCAAAACCAGCAATTGTGAGAAGAGGAGAGTACAAACGCAGGATATTGGAAATGCATTTGAAATAAAGAGACCAACAACTTAAAACAATCTTGTACATATATAGACTGCTATATCAAAACATCATGGTAACTGCAAATCAAAAATCTGCAATTGGTATACACACAAAAAAGAAAAAAGAATCCAGACACAACAATAAAGATAGTCATCAAATCACAAGAGAAGAGAACAAATGAGGAAGGGAAGAAAAAAGACCTACAGAAACAAATCCTAAACAATTAACAAAATGTCAATAAAACATACATATTGATAATTACCTTAAATGTAAATGGATTAAATGCTCCAAACAAAAGACACAGACTGGCTGAATGGATACAAAAACAAGACCTATATTTATGCTTTCTACAGGAGACCCACTTCAGATCTAGGGACACATACAGACTGAAAGCGAGGGGACGGAAAAAGGTACTCCATGCACATGGAAATCAAAAGAAAGCTGGAGTAGCAATACTCATATCAGACAAAATAGACTGTAAAATAAAGATTGTTACAAGAGACAAGGAAGGACACTACATAATGATCAAGGGATCAATCCAAGAAGAAGATACAACAATTGTAAAAATATATGCACCTAATGTAGGAACACCTCAATATATAAGGCAAATGCTAACAGCCATAAAGGAGAAATAGACAGTAACACAATAATTGTAGGGGACTTTATCACCCCACTTACACCAATGGACAGATCATCCAGACAGAAAATCAATAAGGAACACACAGGCCTTAAATGACACATTAGACCAGATGGACTTAACTGATACTTATAGAGCATTCCATCCAAAAGCAACAGAATACACATTATTTTCAAGTGCACATGGAACATTCTCCAGGATAGATCACATACTGGGCCAGAAAGCAAGCCTCTGTAAATTTAAGAAAATTGAAATCATATCAAGCATCTTTTCTGACCACAATGCTATGAGATTAGAAATCAACTACAAGAAGAAAAAAAAACCTGTAAAAAACACAGAGACGTGGAGACTAAATAACATGCTACTAAACAACCAATGGATCACTGAAGAAGTTAAAGATGAAATTAAAAAATACCAGGAGACAAATGAAAATGAAAACATGAATCCAAAATGAAATGTATGGGACACAGCAAAAGCAGATCTAAGAGGGAAATTTACAGCAACACAATCTTGCCTCAGGAAACAAGAAAAGTCCCAAATAAACGACCTAACCTTACACCAGAAGCAACTAGAGAAAGAAGAACGAACAAAACCCAAAGTTAGCAGAAGGAAAGAAATCATAAAGATCAGAACAGAAAGAATTGAAATAGAGACAAAGAAAACAATAGAAAATATCAATGAAACTAAAAGCTGATTTTTTGAAAAGATAAACAAAATGTATAAACCTTTAGCCAGGCTCAATAAAAAAGGGAGAGGGCTCAAATCAATAAAATTAGAAATGAAAAAGGAGAAGTTACAATGGACACCACAGAAATACAAAGGATCGTAAGAGACTACTAAAAGCAATGATATGCCAATAAAATGGGCAACCTAAAAGATATGGACAAATTCTTAGAAAGGTACAACCTGCTAAAACGGAACCATGAAGAAATAGAAAATATGAACAGACCAGTCACAAGCTCTGAAATAAAAACTGTGATTAAAAACTCCCAACAAACAAAAGTCCAGGACCAGATTGCTTCACAGATGACTTCTCTCAAACATTTAGAGAAGAGTTAACACCTGTACTTCTGAAACTATTTCAAAAAATTGCAGAGGGAGGAACACTCCCAAACTCATTCTATGAGGCCACCATCACCCTGATACTAAGACCAGACAGATATAACAGAGAAAAGAAAATTACAGGTCAATATCACTGGTTAACAGAGATAAAAATCCTCAACAAAATACTAGCAAACCAAATCCAACAATATGCTAAAAGGATTGTACATCATGACCAAGTGGGATTTATCCCAGGGATGCAAGGATTTTTCAATATCCACAAATCATTCAGTGTGATACACCACATTAACAAATTGAAGAATAAAAATCATATGACCATCTCAATAGATGCAGGAAAGGCTTTTGAAAAAATTCAACACTCATTTGTGATAAAAACTCTCCAGAAAGTGGGCATAGAGGGACTCTACCTCAACATAATAAAGGCCACACAGGACAAACCCACAGCTAACATTACACTCATCAGTGAAAAGCCGAAAGCATTCCCTCTAAGATCAGGAATAAGACAAGGATGTCCACTCTTGCCACTTTTATCCAACATAGTTTTGGGAGTCCTAGCCATGTCAATCAGGGAAAAAAAAGAAATAAAAGGAATCCAGATTGGAAAAGAAGAGGTAAAACTGTCACTATTTGCAGATGCCATGATATACTATACATAGAAAATCCTATGGATGCTACCAGAAAACTATTAGAGCTCATCAATAACTTTTGTTAAGTTGCAGGATAAAAAATTAATACACAGAAATATGTTGCCTTTCTATACACTAACAATGAAAGATCAGAAAGAGAAATTAAGGAAACAATCCCATTTACCATCGCATCAAAAAGAATAAAATACCTAGGAATAAACCTACCTAAAGAGGCAAAAGACCTGTATTTGGAAAACTTTTAAGATGCTGGTGAAAGAAACTGAAGATGACACAAACAGATGTAAAGATACGTTGTATTCTTGGATTGGAAGAATCAATATTGTTAAAATGACCATACTACCCAAGATAATCTACAGATTCAATGCAATCCCTGTCAAAATACCAATGGCATATTTCACAGAACTAAAACAAATAATTTTAAAATTTGTATGGAAACACAAAAGACTTCAAATAGCCAAAACAATCTTGAGCAAGAAGAATGGAAGTGGAGAAATCACGCTCCCTGACTTCAGAGTCAAAGCTACAGTAATCAATACAGTATGGTACCAGCACAAAAAGAGACATGTAGATCAATGGAACAGGCTAGAGAGCTAGAAATAAACCCACACACTTATGGTCAATTAATCTATGACAGAGGAGGCAAGAATATACATTGGAGAAAAGACAGTCTCTTCAATAAGTAGTGCTGGGAAAACTGGACAGATTCATATAAAAGAATGAAATTAGAACATTCTCTAATACCATACACAAAAATAAACTCAAAATGGATTAAATACCTAAATTTAAGACTGGATACTATAAAACTCTTAAAGGAAAACATAGGCAGAACACTCTTTGACATAAATCGCAGCAGTATCTTTTTGGATCCACCTTCTAGAGTAATGAAAATTAAAAACTAAATAAACAAATGGGACCTAATTAAACTGAAAAGCTTTTGCACAGCAAAGGAAACCATAAACAAAACAAAAAGATAACCCACAGAATGGGAGAAAATATTTGCAAACAATGTGACCAATAAGGGATTACCCTACAAAATATACAAACAGCTCATGCAGCTCAATATCAGTAAACCAAACAACCCAATCAAAAAATGGGCAGAAGATCTAAATAGACATTTCTCCAAAGACATACAGATGGCCAAAAAGTATATGAAAATTGCTCAACATCACTAATTATTAGAGAAACCCAAATCAAAACTACAGTAAAGTATCACTTCACACCAGTCAGAATGACCATCACCAAAATTCTACAAATAAGAAATGCTGGAGAGGGTGTGGAGAAAAGGGAACCCTCTACACTGTTGGTGGGAATGTAAATTGGTACAGTCACTTTGTAGTACAGTATGGAGGTTCCTTAAGAAACTAAAAATAGAGCTACCGTATAATGCAGGAGTCCCACTCGTGAGCATATATCTGGGGAAAACCATACTTTGAAAAGATACATGCACCCCAGTGTTCATTGCAGCACTATTTACAACAGCCAAGACATGGAAGCAACCTAAATGTCCATTGACAGAAGAATGGATAAAGAAGATGTGGTATGTATACACAATGAACTATTACTCAGCCATAAAAAATGAATGAAATAATGTCATTTGCAGCAACATGGATGGACCTAGAGATTATCATATTAAGTGAAGTAAGTCAGATAGAGGAAGACAAATACCAGTTGATATCACTTATTTGTGGAATCTAAAATATACAAGGGAACTTATTTACAAAACAGAAACAGACTCACAGACTTAGAAAACATACTTATGGTTACCAAAGGGGAAAGGTGAGGGGAAGGGATAAATTAAGAGGTTGGGATTAACATATACACACTACTATATATGAAATAGATAATCAACCAGGACCTACTATATAGCACAGGGAACTCTACTCAGTACTCTGTAATAACATATATGGGAAAAGAATCTGAAAAAGGATAGATATATGTATATGTATAACTAAGTCACTTTGCTGTACACCTGAAACTAATGTGACGTAAAATAAAAATTTAAAAAAAGGATAATGACAATATTAGGAAAAGTGTTGGACAGATTCGGTGCTATCAAGAACATAAAGTATTCCATCTTGACTTTTCAGCTTTTGAAGATTCCCCTTAAACATCACAAAATAGGTCCTAAAGTCAGCTGGTGATCTCACTATAGAGTGTCTACATGGCAGCAACTTTTGGAGTCATCTTGTTTATATCTTCACCACCCTTTTTGCCACCTTTCCCGTCACAAAACTATGAAGACCAGGGGATATAGAGTGATAGGGGATGGTTTCTAGCTCCTGCTTCAGAATACTGTGGTTGAATTCTACTTAGCTACCTGCATCCTGCTTCAACATGCAGCCTGTAGAGTGAAAAAGGAAGTTTCCCAAGTGGCACTGTCTTCCCTAGATTTCTACTCATGCCTTCATGCTGACTCCTTCCTTTGCTACCTGCTCAGCTCTCCTCTCTGATTCCCCAGAGTGCACCAAGCAGTCTGGCTTCAAGTGACAATCAAAGCAATGGAGACAAAACTCTGGGTCCTCATCAATTTTGGGCATTCCCAAGTCATTTTCACATGACACATCTGGAAAAGTATTTACTTCTTTATTGACCTGATGAGTTCTATTATCCCTTCATTAGGTCTTGTTATACCTTTTTCATTGACTCTCTATTCTGTCTTCCCTGGTTTTATGCATATCTCTATCACACTCCATCCCGATGATCTGTTTACTGGTCTTCACTTAACAGATTTTGAGCTCTTTGATGGCAAGACCTGTATCTGACCATCCTTGCTGCATGGTGCCTGGTATAGGACATGGCAGAAAGAGAATGTGTTGGACTCAGTGACTGGTGAATGGATATGTAGTCTGAGAGTCTGACCCCACTTGTTGACTGATGGTGAGCCAAGCTCTTTGACAGCTGAAGAATTCTGCACCCTCCTCAGTCCCCAGTTTTGGAACTCTGGTCAAGTTTGTGAGGAAGCACTTTCCCCATTAGATAGAAATCCCCATCTGGACCACATTCCATTGCCTCAAATGTCAATAAATAATTCAGGAGGCAATAAGCTAACTTTTTGGACATGGGCTCAAGCTGAGGAATCTAAAAGCAAATAGAAGATGAGATACTGACTGTTTCAAACTGCAGTGTCAAACACACATACACAAATACACACATACAACCATATCCATCCAAATTCAAACCACAGTGAAGCAACCCATAGGGTGTCACCAAAAGAAGCCTCTATTGATGGGACAGGAGGCTGACTCTTAGGCAGAGGAAGACCAAGCAAGTTTCATGGGGTAGAGGAGGAAAAGGACATTCCTTCACACCCCTGTGGTTCTAGACAATTGAAGTGATTCAGCCTCGTAGCATAAGAGGCTAGACTTGAGATTAATTAATAAGTTAGCTAAATCCCCAAGCAATACTCACTAAATACCCATTCTGCCTTCGTTTCTGAGATTTTAGAAATGAAAAGAAGCTTATGGTATTGGGAGAGACAGCTGGTTATAGTACTGGGTGGTACGAGCTATAGTAAAGAGAAGTTCGTGGCGTGATATGGGAGACCTAACACTGCCTGGGGGGTCAGGGAAGGAAGAGGTAAGATATGGGCTGAATGTTGAGGAATATTAATCAGATGAAGTGGGTAGAGTGGAGTGGAAAGAGTTCCGTACAGGAGGGCAGCCTAGACAAATGTGCAGAGACCAGAAAGTCCAGCAAATTGGAAGAATGGTAAATCATTCTGTATGGCAGAGATAGAAGACAGAAAGAATAAATGGTAGGTGAGGAGACAAATCACGGCAGAAGATAAGGAGGGAGAGTTAGGCAGGAGCCAAATCATAAAATGCCTTGGAAGTCATGATAAGAAACTTTCAGTCCTCCTGGGAGGCACCAAGAAGCCACAGGGAAATTCTTTTGGTATGATGTCATTTATCTGGATGGCAGAGGCAGAGGCATGTTCATTAACATTGCTGCTCTTCCAGTGCAGCTCAGGGAATCAAAGGGGCAGATGGGCCTTTAGCATCCTAAGGCTAGGATCATAATTTCTTAAAGAATAAATAGGACTATCCAAGGCAAGTGTCAACTAGACAAGTGGTTTATATTATAGAAGGAACTCAGTCCTCACAGTTACATATTATATTTGATATCAGGGAATTAGGAGAAAAGCAGCCAAGGACTGGAATTAGAACATCCCTTACAACCAGTCACTACCCTCTGTCCATCTGTAGATCAAGTAGAACCTGAATTGCCAAAGGAAGAATTGCAGAGTTTGAAAGACATAAGAAGGGACCATAGGGGGTAGGAACCACGTCATCACATTCTAGGTAAAGGGGGTTGGAAGAAGCAATATACAGAGAAGTTCATGAAAGGGAAGATGGAAGTCAGAGAGGAGAGAGGTAGAGACAAGAGAGGACCCTCACACAGCAGGGGCTTGCTCCTTATGGGGGGTAGGGGTGACTTTAAGTATCTCTAAAGCACAGCTCTTGGCTATTTATTAGAACCCTTTAATAAATAACCGGTCGAACTTCTCTCAGTTTAGAACGGTGAAGGGAGCTCTGTGGTTTGATAGTGGTCGGCCCATACACCATATGGAGAACAAAACAACTGCGAATATTAATCAGTAGAAACTATCGATTGGAGAGCTAGAAGACTTATTCTACTAACTTCCCCCTCTTTTTCTTATATCTAGAGATATTTCTGAGGGGTAAAAAGGATGAGATTGGATATGGGAGTCTGCCATAGGGGCTCATTACCACTTATTGGGAACATCCTATGTGCCAGGGGCTGACATAGGTGCTTTATGTACATGATTTCATTTAATTCCTGTAACAACCCTGTGTTATCAGCACTCCTTATCTTTATCCTCATTTTAGAGATGAGTATAAAGAAACTTGTAAATGTTAAGAGTCAACATGGTAACTTGGATATCCTGAAGATCCTTATGCTACAAAATCCTTAAAACTGGGAGGTAAAATATTGAAGGAGGAGGAGGGGAAAAAACATTCCTTTAAATTGGTGAATTAGTGTTTTTGAAACTGCAGGCCCCGTCCCATCGATGTATAGGAAAATTGATTTGAGGAGCTGTGACTGGCATTTAAAACATGGAATGGAATGGAGTAGAGTGGAGCAGAGTGGAGAAGAAAAGAAAAAAAAATAGAAATGAAACAAGATAAAATAAAATATTAGAGTGTAGGGTAGGTAGTAGGGGTAAGTATTGCTCCATGAATTATAAGTTTTTGTGTGTACTGGGTTACAATGTAATATGTGTGTCATTATGTGAGTCACTCACAGAATTTGAAACCCACTGTTTAAATATAATACATAGCTGTGCTTGTTAGGAAATTAGGGGAATCTTTAGAAGCCCAAACAGAGCAAGATCCCCCACTCTAGAGGTATAACATGGATCTGCTGAGTAAAGAACTAGCTGAAAGATTACATCTTTTTAAATTGAAATTTTAAATGTCTTGGTAATTTTCAGCATGGTTGCAAAATGTTAAAGAGCAAGCAGAAAGTGCATGTAAGCTAGACTTTCTATAGGAGGTAAATGGTTACTGGTGGATGTTAGAACTTTCTTTTTTATCCAACATTCTTTAAAGAGTTACTTTTACTGTTAAGATACATTCTGAATACACTTAAATTTAGGGCATTGGGATGCAATAATTGGTGAATTATAGAGGAAGATTTCATTTCAAAGACAGTTTTGCAAAAATATATCATCAGAATCATTCCTGAAAACTGATGAACAGAAAAACTCAAGTGTTATGTTTTCCTCTTGGGACAACTCCTGGAGAGCAGCATTTCCTCATCTCTAGTTCCACAGAAGGTATCACTCTCATTTCTGTGATTCCATCTAATATCTCGAAATGACACACTGAGGGAACATGTTTAGTATTTGGCAGGCAGGCTTAGCATCTCAGGGAGGAAATCGATTACCATTTCAGGACTTCCATACAGCCGCTGTCCAAACCACAGTGAACATGATAAACCATAAGTTAAACTGACCTCCTGCTGATATGCCTGGGACACCATCAAAATCTATTTCCAAATATCACGGAAGGGACCATGTGGAATCCTCTGACTTCTGGAGCATCAGATTGAATGGGGAACCTGTTTTTTATTATGGTTGGGAGTAAAAAAATAATGTTTAACTATTGCATGACTTTAATAGAACACAGATTTGGTTTGTCTTGGAAATGACTGTTTGGCATTATAATTACAATTTGCTCGCAGCATCAGTGAAGGCACACAGTGGAGCTGGCTTCCAAACCACGGAGGCAAAGAAAAGAGAGGACAAGCACTAAAACGCATATGTGCATACACACGTGCGCACACACACACACACACACATGTGCATATACATCACTCGCTATTTCATTTGCAATTCATGAAACTTTGGAATCAGGAGGATTTTTTTCAAAAGCCATATCCGTTCTCTGACAAACTCATAAATCATTTTATTTCTTTGCTATAAAGCAAAAATTGATTTTTAAAACCATTGAAATCTCCGCGTCTCTGTTCATTTGGCAAATGCGTCTCATGCTGAAATAAACCTGCTGTCAACTTTCCCTGAATGTATGTGCTTTGCAATGTTTATCCAAAGGCTTGCCATTTTGGATTATGCCCTCATCAAAGTTCCCTTGCCAGAGTGCTGCGCTCAGCATTTATGTTCATCCTTTGGGGCCCTGCCAAAGCAGCCCTTTCACCACTTTTGAGGGCTTCTAAGTTTCACCCAGAGCTTCAGTGTGATAGTAGAGTCTGGAAAGAATCCAAATGGGGCAGGAGAAATGAAGCAGATTCCAATTAATAAAATTCTGCGAAGCACCGTGTCTTAATTCTGGGGCTTTCGCTGTTTTTCCTTAGAAACTATAATCCTAGGCTGAGTGAATGTTGGAGGAGGGATGGGGCTGATGGCTGTAAATTCTTCAGTGCCCCGTGATTCCTCAGCTGGGCCTTTGTACTTGCTAGTCTCTCTCCCTGAAATGTGCATTCTCGAAGTCTTTGCATGGCCAACTGTTTCTCATCCTTTGGGTCTCAGCTCATTTAATTCTTTTAATTATTTATTGAGTTCAGTGTTATCATCACCTCTTAAAGAAAGTGGGGCTCCAAGAGTTTAGGTAGTTTGTCAAGCAGCTTAATACTTAGTAGAGACAGGATTCCGACTCCATGCTTCTGAATTCAGAGCCCATATTCTTAAAGGTCACATTATGCTGCTTAGTTCTCTGCTCTAAAAAGGATCTCAGACTAGTGTAGAAGGAAAGTTAATTCTTACTAACTAGTTCCAGAATGGAGGCGCTCATGTGATGTTGCAAAAGTCTGGGGGTTCATTGAAGGATTCCTGAAGGAAGAGTTGAATCTTAAAGGACTACTAGGAGAGGAAAAGATGTTCCATTTACAGGAACATCAGGCAAAATGACACATGGTTGTGAAGTAGCAAGAATTGCAGAGAAAGCTCTTCTAAGGAATTTAGTATAACTTCATTATTACTATAATAAGGAGAGTGGGATTGATAGAAGCCAAGGCTAGAGAATCTAGTAGGAATACATATAAGGTGTAAGATGCCAAGTTACAATGCCTCCAACCTCGCAGGTAATTTAGAGTGATTTTAGGTAGTGGAATGACATAGTCAGACTTGCCTTTTAGGAATATCAGTATGGCTGCCATGTGGTGAAGAACAGATTGGAGCAGGGCAAGCCTAGAGGAAAGAAGACCTTTTAGGAAAGTGCTACAATAAGGTAGGTAAAAGATGCTATGAGCCTGAAGCTCAGAGCTTCAGGTCAGTGATAGATACCAGACAAGGAGATAATGGGTCTAATTCATGAAGATTTAGAAGAAAAGATCAGTAAGCCTTGGATGTAAGAGATGGGGAAGGTGAAAGATGAGTTTAAGTACAATCCCAGTTTTCTGGCCCATGTTCCCTGGGTGGACGATGGTGTCATTCTTGGAGAGAGACAACCAGGTTTAGTGAAGGAAAGGTTATCTAGTTTAGGACACAGTGGAACATGGCGGCACAACTATCTATCATATCCTTGTACTGGAAGTGCTGGAGAGATGACAGAACTGGGATGGTGATTTGGAATACACAAGCATATAAGACATTGTTAAAAACCATATGGGAAAGTGTGTCGGAGAGAAGAATAGAGTCCTTAGACAGACCCACATGGCACAACAATGTTTATGGAGTCACTAGAGCAAGAGGAACTCACAGGAGAGACTTGCGCTCTGAATGAGGCAGGTCCCAGCAGAACTTCTTCACCTCTGTAGCCTGTGGCTGCCCTGTCTTCTATGAAATAAGGATCGACTTCTCTTTGCGGATGAAAAATAGTATTCAGAAGGACCTGCAAAATTATTGTAAACCTGTCATTTATCTGAGTGTGCTGAGGCTAGGTGGTCCAACAATGGAGGACATAAAAGTATTCTGAAAAGTTAAAACTGCTCTTGAAGGAGTGTACTTAGATTTTTAATATGTTTTTATTAGCAAAATCCATAGAATTGGAGTTAAATACATGAACATTTTGAATGCGATAACTGTTTGTTATTTTTTAATAAATCCAGCTCTATGTTTTTATGGCAGTCGCTTTCACAAAGTTCTAGACCTTAATTGTGACAGTATTCTCAATGTTAAATAGAAAATGGAGTAGAAGGAAAAAACATTTTTATTTTCACTATTAATCATTCAGAGGTTTGGTTTATGTAATTATTTTCTAATTAGACTTCATTTGCGCCTAGCCATTCCCATTCTTACTGAGATTTAACAAACGTTTAATGCATGCCTGCTATCTGCCTGGAGCTATGCTAGGCACTTTGACGTGCAATGTTTCCTTTAAACCTTAAAACAGGGCCAGAGTGAGGTCAGGATGATTTTGTCCATTTTACAGATAATGAAATTGAGGCTCTTAGAAGTAAGGTGATTTGTTGAAGTTTATTCAGCCAGTTAGAGGAGGCCAAGGATTTGAACATGTGCATGTACACACACACACACACACACACACACACACACACTTACTTTAAATTCTAAGTCTAGGGCTTTCTTTTTTTTCCTTTAATATAACTGCTGTTTCTAATTCTAAAATGTGGTTCACATCTTGCTGATCTTTCTAACTGAATAAATTTTTTCTCTCTTTCTTTAACTCCTGAGTGCCCCAGTCCCACTGAACGAATGCATAAAAAAACGGGAGAATAAGTAAATCTGTGACCTTTATAAAATAACCATTCCTATTATCATCTCTGAAAACTGTTTTGGTCTACATGTTTGATAATTTTGATTACTGGTCTAAGGGAAATCAATGGGTAGTATGTAAAATTCAGTATCAATGATCTTTCTCATCAACTTCTTTGAGGCTAGAGGATTACGTGATTTATATAAGCTCATAGGGCTATTTTGTCTCAGATTAACTATATGACATACTACGTTTTTTAATATATCCAAATTATCTTTAAGGTTTAAAAACAAACAGGCCTTCAGTGAGGTAGTCCTTTATGGCTGCAGAAATGATTCTTGGCGAACACCGTCTTGAGTGGCTTTAGTTTCTAAGTAAACGCCCACATTTAGCTCAACAAAATATACATAATTGCTGTTATTGCAGTTCACTTTTTTGTTTTCTTTTATTTCATTTCACAGGGAACTGAGTGGATACTGAGTCTGTATATGGGAGGGAAATTCTGTTTTTCAGCCAGATTTGTCAGGATGTAGAGTAGACAATAGGAAAAAAAGGAAGCGAAGTTGCTGCATGCATCTAGTGTATCAAGAAAATCTATTCATGAAAATTTTTGATGAGCACAGTGATTTTTAGAAAACCAAACAATGATTGTCTAGGGAGGGTGAAAAGCCACCGTGTTTGTTCAGTTCTTTCATTAATTCAGCAAATGTTGATTGAATACCTACTCTAAGCTGGGACTTTTGCTAGACATTGGGGGCATGAAAATAAACAAGATGGATACGGTTTCTGCTATTACTCTCAAAGATATTAAGTGGGTCGTTGTGAGAGCCCACTATGTCCCACGCATATTTTCTACACAGGCATCGAAAGTGGCTGTAGATACTTGCAGTAGCCCAGATGCCTGATGATTAATCCCTCTGAAGACTCCCTGAGTAGGAAATCAAACACATAATTTAGATGGAGGCTTCCTCTGTTTTCATTGTTCTTTTAGGGCATAACTACTAGTGGAGAAGCCCTGCTGTAAGATCTGATAAATAGAGAGGGGAAAAGAGGTTGAAATGGAGAATCAAAGTGTGTATGTTTGGATTTATCTGATGCTTTTAAGGAGTAGAGAGGAACTGCAAAATATGATGTGGGTTACTGAAAAGGTCTCAATTTAGAAACTTTTTACTCACCTGTAACAGGTCCCTGAAATGCCATAATTGTTAGTAAAAATAATACTAACTAGAAAAATAATATAAAAATGGCTAGAATCTATTGAATGTCTATTTTATGCCAGGTCTTATCCCAGTTATTCCACACACATGATCTCATTTAATCCTCAGAACCCTCCTGTGAGGTATGCATTATTGTCACTGCACCCATGAGAAACATATCAGAGATGTGAAATGACTGGACCCAGGTTATGTAACTACTGTGCTTCCAAAATTTGTGCTTCCCTGGATGCCAACCTGCAAAATCTATGTTGTAACTACTTTGTTATTCAAGCTCCCCACCATCGTATACTGCCTGGCATTACTAAGACATTCTCCTGTGGTAACCTTTCATTATTTTCTCCTTTTTCATATTTTAACTGACAGATAAGCCAAAGGCATTGCATCTATTATCTCTGTAACACTGTGATATGGACGTCATCCTTATTTTATTCTTGTACTTAAGGAGTTTCAGAGAGCCTAGGTAATTTGCCCAGGGTCATTGTGGCTTTTAAGGAATTAGTTAACCAAGAAGAAGGAGCTTGTTCTTTGAAGCTGTTTCTTACCTTCATCTCTGTTTCTTACCACCTGTATTAGTTATCTATTGCTGTGTAACAAATTACCTCAAAACTTAACAGCTTAAAATAACACATTTATTAGCCCACAGTTTCTGTGGGTCAGGAATCTGGGCAGGGTTTAGCTGGGTCTTCTGGCTCAGAGTCTGTCGCAAGATTGCAAACAAGGTGTTGCTGGGGCAATAGTCATCTCGAGGTTCAACTGAGGTGAGATTCACTTCCACAGTCACTCAGTAGTTGTTGGCAGGATTTAGTTCCTTATGGAATGTTGGACTGTGGATCTGGCTGTTGGCCAGAGGCTGCCCTCTGTCCTTTGCCACATGAATCTCTCCCTAGTGCAGCTCACAACATGGTAACTGGCTCCAACAAAATGAACAAGTGAAAGAGAGGGCACGAGCAAGGTGGAAGGTAGTCTCTTATAATTTAATTGTGAAAGTGACAGCCCATCTCACTTGCTGTATTTTATTTACTAGTAGAAAATCACCAGATTCAGCCCATACATAAGGGGAGGAGATTACACAAGGATTTGAATACCAGTAGGTAGGGGTCATTGAGAGTCATTTCATAATCTGCCTACCACATGAACTGAGTTGACCGAGTTTACTTAGCCTTTTAGCTTTGGTTTCCCCATGTTTAAAGTAAGAATAATACTCACATTGCACTGTTGATATGGAAATTAAATTAAATAGACTGCATAAAGCCCCTGCCCAGAATAGTTGCTCAGTAAATTATAATGATTGTTATTGTTTTGTTGATAGCGTAAGTAGTCTAGCCAGAGTCTGAACTGAGGTATGTGTGATTCTGATCCATGCTATCTCCACATCACCTCCCACACAGCATGGCTTTTGGTTTGAGGTAACTTATTCTGAGATGGGCCCTCCTTTTCTAAGATAACTTGCTTAAAATAGTTCAAGAAGAGTCATATATCCCAGTGTCCTGTGCAAAGGGAGAGGCAAGGTGGATTTTTTTTCTTAACAACTATAAAATATGAGGGAGCCTTTGTAAGAGAGGTTTTCTTTGCTTGAGTCTTTAGCTAGTCTCATAAGACATTTTAATGTTAATAGGGCTCCCAGAGGGATAATATAATTGATATAATACTCTTCCAAAGCTGTTCTAAACATTGCAGTCACTGGAGTATAGTAATATATCTTCTCAGTGTCAGAAATGCACAGTGGTTACTGAACTCCGACATGCTTGACTCTGGGATGGTTTCTTTGAAAAAGGATCTTATGGGGAGGCTGTCTTTGGAGCTGTGGGAGCAAGTCTAATGAATGTACTGGAAGTGCTGCAGTGGCCTTTCAAATGCCTGAATGTCACTGAAGGAAATACAAATGCTAAGGAGAATTAATGTGATAAGCGAGTCCGTTGGTGAAACATCTGAAAATCACAGAGTTTGGATTTTTGCAAAACCGCATAGTATGGTGGAAAGATCATGGGCTTTGGAGTCAACCAGACAAAGCTGGGTTCGAGTTCAGATTCTGCCTCTTTCTAGCTGGATGGGTACCTTGAGCAAATAATTTAACATCTCTAAGACTCTCAGCTACTTACCCTACAAAGTTGGGTAGCAATAACTATATCACAAGCTTGCATGGGTGCCAAGGATCACACCAAAGGTGCGTAATAAATTTTAGCTCCTATCTTCCTCTTAAAGCTTGCTTTTAATCCAATAGAGGTAAATATTTAACATGAGCTCTCCAAGGGGTAGGAGCGGAAGCCCTGATTTGTAGCATTTGCCTATTTCTGTGACATAAAAACTTCTACGCCAGTATCTAGCTACTAACCTGGTCACTGAACATGGAGTTAGGAAGAGATATGTGTAGTCAACTCTTGGGGGTTTCCGTCTCTCTGTCTCTGTCCAGCTTTCACGCTCTTTTATGCTGATTTATGCCTTTTGTCAGGGCTAAGACC
Organism: Delphinapterus leucas; assembly: GCF_059928025.1. NCBI lineage: Eukaryota > Metazoa > Chordata > Mammalia > Artiodactyla > Monodontidae > Delphinapterus > Delphinapterus leucas. The sequence continues at coordinate 100,118,163 of NC_143134.1, read as the reverse complement.
CTTTTTTGCAAAATTAAAAAAAAAAAAAAGATAGCTCTCTCCTCTTCCACCCCCTCTGAGTGGACCACACCCTCACCGAGTAGACCACACCCCCTCAAGAATAAGGCTTGGTTAGCAGGTGGCACCTTTGTCCAAAGAAAAAGGCAGCCCCTTCCCCCTTCCTCTGGAAGAGTATAACCCTAAGTCAGGGCATATGGCTTTGTAAGAGGAACATGGACTGGGCTTCCCTGGTGGCCCAGTGGTTAAGAATCTGCCTGCCGTTGGAGGGGACACGGGTTCGAGCCCTGGTCCTGGAAGATCCCATATGCCGCGGAGCAACTAAGCCCGTGCGCCACAACTACTGAGCCTGCGCTCTAGAGCCCGCGAGCCACAACTACTGAAGCCTGTGTACCTAGAGCCTGTGCTCTGCAGCAAGAGAAGCCACTGCAATAAGAAGCCCGCACACTGCAATGAAGAGTAGCCCCTGCTCGCTGCAACTAGAGAAAAGCCCGAGCGCAGCAACGAAGACCCAACGCAGCCAAAAATAAATAAATAAATAAATAAATTAAAACAACAACAAAAAAACATGCACTGGATTTCATTGTACCCTCACTCCCTTCGCTGAGTACCCTTGTGTAGGACACAACCTTTCCACTTTATCAGGTGGCCTTGCTTTTTGTGGCTTACCTTTGCAATGTCCAATCCCTCCTCTTTCCTGCTGACAAAGTAACTGCTCACCAGTAGGCTATGACTACCAAGATAAACAAATAGACTCTCATCCCCCATTTTTGGTGCCTCTCTGAACAAGAAAGAAGGTAAATCATGGTTTTCTCTCAATACCTGGTTTTATGCAGAAATATGTGGGTAGATATGAGCATGTGTATGACTTGTAAGGTTGGAGGAGGGAAACCAAAAATGATGTGTGAACCTTCCCTAATTATTAAAACACTTGCCTGAGAATCAGCCGTTGGCTTAATCACTGAGATTCCTTACAGTTCATAGAAAATGCTCACTTGTATACCAAACAGGATGGATCACAAACCACTTTCAGAAATGTTGTCTCATTTGGAACACACCTTATGAGGTCAGTAGTATGATTATCCTGTTTACCAGATGAGGAAACTGAGGCTCAGAGAAGTTTATATCATAGAATGCTAAACTTGGGCCTCAAACTGGGGTCTTCTGGCTATAGGTTTCTGGCTTTTTTGACTGCATTATCTCTCTTCCCTATTATCAACTCATCCTTCTAGGCAGTCTTTTTTGACTGGGGTTTCCCAACTGAACCACAGAATACAGAAAATGATTTGAATGGCCATTATCTGAATTCTCCCAAGGATGAATCTAGTGCATACTAGATGAATAGGGAGTTCATTCACTATGTACAATGGATGCCTTGGGCAATAGGACTTAATTCTCGTGCCCAGAAATGTATAAAATCCATAACTGGATGCTTCAGTACCCCACGTCACCAACAAAATCTATGGTGACCTATTCAGGGCTATGCTCAAAGACATTTTCCTTCCAGTTCCACTGCTCCTTTTCACCTCTTGTTAGCCAACATCCAACTCTCTTCTAGAACAAATGAGATTTTAAAAACTGTGCTCTTAGAAAATGTACTGGGTTATACATGCACAACTGGTGATCTGGGTCTCCATGTTATGTTGAACAAATCTCCACATCTCTCTGGGCCTCAAGTTTTTCATCTGTCTAAAAACTTCCGCCCAAATCCACATCCAGAAGATAGCATGAGCATTCAGGAAAAACAGCAACAATAAGCAAGGCATGCTGGCATTTGTCTGTTGTGCAACAGGTTGAGAATTTAGAGACAGAGCATGATCTCAGCCTAGTAAAGAAACTGGCATGTAAACACCTTATGATAACTGTAATAAAAGAGGGAACCCAGAGGGCAAGGCTGTGGGAGGGAATGGGTGTGAGGATTTGATGAGAATTAACAAAGAGAGAGATTTTTGAACCAAATGCTAAAGGAGGAGTAGGAGTTTACCAGGGAAGGATAAGGGATTGGGAGTAGAGGATGGTATCAGTGGACTCAATGAGTAAATGGTATGCCGTAACCCAGTGTGAATGCTATGGCACAGAGGGAAAAGAGGCTGAAGGTATTGGCTAAGGTCACATTGTAAAAGGACTTGAGGGGCTTCCCTGGTGGCGCAGTGGTTAAGAATCCGCCTGCCAATGCAGGAGACACGGGTTCGAGCCCTGGTCCGGGAGGATTCCACGTGCTGCAGAGCAACTAAACCCGTGTGCCACAACTACTGAGCCTACGCTCTAGAGCCTGCAAGCCACAACTACTGAGCCCGTGTGCCACAACTACTGAAGCTCGCATGCCTAGAGCCCCTGCTCCGCAACAAGAGAAGCCGCCATAATGAGAAGCCCACGCACCCCAACGAAGAGTAGCCCCCGCTCGCCGCAACTAGAGAAAGCCCGTGTGCAGCAATGAAGACCCAACGCAGCCAAAAATAAAAATATTTATAAAAAAAATAAAAAGGACTTGAATGCAATTTTGAGGGGTTTGGACTTTATCTTGCAGACTAGGGGTTCTCAAGACAGTAGGAGGAAGAACAGGTAGAGTTTATCCTGCTAGAGCTAGAGAGGGCATATCAGATTCATTTAGTGCTTTTTATTCAGATGTTTGCCAAGTTAATGTGGTTAAATATATTAGTCTTTTCCAGAATAATTTGTGCTTTTGGTGTTATGCTTTAAAAGCCCCAGTTGTTATTTGCCTACATTTTTTTCCCTGGTACTTCATCATTTTTATTTTTCAAATGTTTAAATATATAATCCATCTGGAATTTATTTGCCATATGTTGTTAGATAAGACTAATTTTCCCCTAAATTGTAAATCAATTATTAAAGCTCAATTTGTTGAATAATGCATCTTTTCCTTACTTTTATTATATACTAAACAATTATGTAGTTTTTAGTCAGTTTCTGGTCTATTATTCTCTTCAATCGCATATTCATCTAATTGGTATTAATACTAGATTATTTTAATTGTTGTCACTCTTTTTTTCTGGCATGATTAGAGTCAATGAAAGTTCCTCTTTGCTATTTTTTAATTTTTAATGTATCTTGTCTAGATAATTTTTAGAATAAATGTGTCAAGTTATAGTAAAATCTTTCAATTTCAGTTGGAAAGTTATTAGATTTTTTTATTACTTTGGGAAGAACTGACATATTTTCGGTATTGCATCTTCCCATCCAAAAGCAAGAGTTCTCTCCATTTAACCCAGCATTCTTTTATTATTCTCACTGAAGTGATATTTTTAAGTATTGCATAATTATTATTATTTCTAAGTATTTATCTCTTGCACTATTAATTGAATTATTTTCTATCATGCATTTTATATATATATATAGTATGCATGTACATGTATTCTGTATGAATACCTAATATTGACTTAATAATATATATATACGTGCTATATATGTATATGTAAATATAGTTGTATTCAAGAAAGTTATTAGTTTCTTTAATTAAAACTTAGTCCTTTTTTTCTTGCTAATAGCTATGAGTTGATTTGGGGGAAGGGTTTTATGTAGACAATAAAGATAATCTCCTTTCCTTTTCAAAATTTAAAGGTCACAAATCTTTAGTTTGTCATATTTCTTCCATTGGCTAGGTCTTTCACAATAAGGTTAAACTGCAGGTAAATAACAACTGAGATATCACTTTATCCTATGAAACTAACTGCTATGGGCTAAATGATACGCCCACCCCTCCAAATTCATATGCCTAACCCTCATTGTGTTGATTTTGGAGGTAGGCCTTTGGGAGATGATTAGGTTTGCATGAGGTCATGCGGGTGGGGCCCTCATAATTGGATAAGTGCTCTTATAAGAAGAGATAGCAGGGAGCTTGCTAGCTCTCTCTCTTCCCACCACATGAAGACACAGAAAGAAGGTGGCTGTCTACCAGCCAGGAAGAAAGTTCTTCCCGGAAATTGGTCATGCTAATACCTTGATCTTAGATGTCTAGTCTCCAGAACTGTGAGAAAATAAATTTCTGTTGTTTAAGCCACACAGTCTATGGCATTTTGTTATGGTAGCCTGATCTGAGTGAGATGCTGGCAAAAATTAAAAGCTAGATAATACCAAGTGTGGCAGAAACATTGAGATTCAGGATATCTCATGCACTGATAGAAGGAATGTGTTGGCAGCCAGACTGGAGAGCAATCTGGCACTACTCAGTTGAATGATGTATTTTGGCCCAGGATTTTCTCCTCTGAGTATATATCCCAAAGACATTAACACATGTAGAAGGATGCTTGTTGCTTCATTAGTTGTTGTGGCATCAAGTTGGAGGCAACCATGGACTGTATCACTGAGGGAGAATATAGGCAAATGGAGTATTATGCAGCACTCAGAAGTTATGATTTAGATGTTCGTATTGCAGAGTGAATAGATCTTAAAACATGTTTCTGAGTTTAAAATAAGAAACATTTACATAAATTAAAATAAGTAACATTAAAAGACAGTGCACATTTTCTGAGAATTAGTGGGATCAGAAGCATTGGAGAATATGCTTCTGCCCGTGATAGAATAACAGGAACTCCATGTACTTTCCTGCCCTAAATACTTAGAAAATCAAACAAAATGTATGAAAGAATGTTTTTTAGACATTGGACAACACACAGCCTAGAACAGTGATTCCTGTGAGAAGGACAACAAAAGTGAGTCCCAGAACATTGCTGGTAGTGGGTTGAGGTCACAGAGTAGGGAGAAGGATCCCAATCAGAGCCCACTGGACTCCTTCAGTTCAGGAGGCAGAATTCAGAATTTAGGGAGGCCAGGACAACTAGAATTTACAGAGCAGAAAATCTAAGAGGAAAGACTGCATGCAGAGAGAGCTCTGGATATCTATGGAGGGTTCCCTTTGAATCCTCAGCCAAATGTTCATCTATTTATGTATGTGAGAAACAATCTAAGGCTGGGAAAAGAGTCACCAGAAGAGAGTCGATGGAACAATCCACAACCCACACAGGGCTGGAAATAGTTCATGTTTTCACCTGCTAGAATAGGAAGAACCCCTTATACACAAGGCACAAAGAACTCTGTGGTCTCTTGTACTGGGAGGAAAACAGATCAGGATCTAGCAGCATAAAACCTAGGCAAATGTGTCCTTTGACTTGTTTTATGGGATTATCCTTCATTGTATCCTGAGAGCTGCCCCTTGTTCAGATGAAGACAGTTTAGAAAGTTGGATGGTGTTTCTGTTGACAGTATTAACTTGGCATTAGATGCCTCATTACATATCCAAGCATTGGAAGATAATTTTATGACTAACATTTGGGTTAAATCTGTAAACATTGTTTATCTTTGACATTATTTCCTTTAAAAAGGCAGTAACAGCAACATTGTTTCCTCCTGTCATTTTGGCCTGCACCAGGGGAAGGAGGTTGGTGGAATAAGGGTTAGGAAGGCAATGATGACAAGATGTTGAGATGCTATCTCTCCTTATATCTTCCAATTTTTCTGGTAGAGGGAAAAAAATGTTGACATGACACAGAAGGTCTTGCCTCAGGGAGTCCCATGAGTGAAAACTGATGGATGTTCACCACTAAATCCCTTTCTTTAAGGGACGTTATCATGTCACATTTCTGAAAATACAGAATGCACCCTGGATAATATTTTCACATATGCTGAAAAATGCAGCTGCCAAGAAAACATGCTTTAAAAAAGTCCAAGAGATGTGGAGGGTTGTGACTCTCCTTGAAGAAAATTTATATTATCAAAGTCTTTCTTGATTCTCTCAGTGATGTTATAAGGTTTACCTATTCCACTCACTGCTTATTCCCACCTTAACCTTGTCCAGAAAGGGAAAACTGGAAATAATTAAAGCTTGATTCTTAATTTTCTAATAATAAATGGTGATGGAGTTAATAAACTTGCCCCATTTTGTGTGAAAGAGAACACACACACACACACACACACACACACACACACCCAGCCAAACCAAACCAAAGTGAAAGACAATTTTAAAAATGTGAAACAAAATCATCCATAACTCATCCATAATTAAACATAATATTTTGATTTCTGTTTTCTAGTCTTCAGTTTATATATTTTGCATCAATGCAATCATTTTGAATTCCACCCTCCAAGTTTCATTGAGGAAACTGAGCTAGTTTGGCAAAGTCATGATTATCATTTTTTATTTCTCCAGAGTAAGCAAATAGAAAAGATATTCTATATTGTAACTAGTTATTTTCCCATGTTTTGCATAAGTGGGTTGGTTTCAATTTAACCATAGACAGAATTGCAATGACCATATTTATTCCTTGGCCTTTGTTTTTGTTTTGAATGAATCGCTTTCTTAAGAAGAAATTTAAGAATTCTGAATATTGGTTGTTAACTTTTTTACCACTTTTGCTAAATTATTTTCCAAAAGAGTTTTGCCAAGAGTATCTGTGTATACCACTCCCCACGTCCTTAATTTCAAATAGCAGGACAGCTTTACATAGTCATTAGGGCTTTTGTAAAATATTCAGAGACACAACGAGCAGGTGTGGAAATTCAGGTGGTCAGGTGATGGGAAAAGGAAATAAGCACCCCAGGTTATTCTGCTGCAGGGTCAATGGATGACACTTGGAAAAACAGTAAGAAATTGCTTTTCTCTTTGCATTGTCTCCTGTGAGTAAAACACATAGCCTATCTTATCAGAGTATAGAATTATATCTTAGTTCTCATGGAATAATCTTACCTCTGGCGTCATTTTATTTTTTGCCCTTATTTTTACTTAATCCCAGTTTCTTTCCTTATTTATTTTTGTATCTATCTTTCTCCAGTAATTGCCATAAAATCATCTTTTGGACAAGATCAAAATAATTTTGAAAAGGAATTCTATTAGGAAAATACTCTGATGTAATATACTCATTAAATAACTGTTGAATGAGTAAGTGAATATTCTGTTTAGGAGGATCTTGAATGTTAAAAGAGCATTTGTTAATAGTCATTTTTATAAAATAAAACTAGGCAATGTAAATCCGGGCTTACTAATTTAGATTCTTGCTAATTTAAAAATTTATTTTTATGCCACTTTATAGTTTAAAGAGTAGTTTTATATCCACTATCTTACTGGATCCTCACAAGAATCTTATGAGTCAGAAAAGACTGACATCACTTTCTCCATTTCACAGAAAAGTCAACAGGAGCCAAGAAAGGCTTTGAGGCCTTTCTAACAGATCATGCCCACGCCGAGGACTTTATCTGTGTTAAACTGTGGCAGGTATTGTTATCCTGATTTTACCCAAATAAAGTGGAATTTCATTGGAATTAGGTAGTTCGCCTAGGAGCAAGGAGAGCACCCAGGCCAGTTGGCTCTCAGGGCTCATGCTACACTTTTTACATTACTTACCCCATTGATCACTCCAGCCACCATTTCGCAGGGCTATGACTATTCTTCTTTTTTTTTTTTTTTTTTTTTTTTTTTCGGTACGCGGGCCTCTCACTGTTGTGGCCTCTCCCATTGCGGAGCACAGGCTCCGGACGCGCAGGCTCAGCGGCCATGGCTCACGGGCCCAGCCGCTCCGCGGCCTGTGGGATCTTCCTGGACCAGGGCACGAACCCGCATCCCCTGCATGGGCAGGCGGACTCTCAACCACTGCGCCACCAGGGAAGTCCTGACTATTCTTCTTTTACAGATGAGGGAACAGGCTCACAATGGTTGTAACTTGCCTAAGCTCGTGCAGCTCATAAATGGAGCATCCGGGAAGTAGATCACAGTCTTTGTCAGAGAAATCTGTGCTCTGCTCACTACTTCAGTGGAAATACAGAATACAAACATCAGAAGTTACCTTTGAGGTCATCTCGTATAACGACAAAAAGAAACAGAACAGCTGATATATTGAGTACACATTTTGTGTCGAGCATCATACTAAGTATTATACACACACACACACACACACACATATATACATGTGCATACACACACACACATATATATATATATACATGTGCATACACACACATGTACAGAGTTTTCACAAGAACCCTAAGAGGAAGGAACTATTATTAACCATCCTTTCCCCTTTGATAGATGATAAAAATGAGACCCAGAGATGTTAAGTTACTTGCCCATTGTCACAAAGTTAGTAAGGGCAGAACAGATCTTGTGCCCTGTGTGTGAATTACTCTGCACAGCTCAGGAAGCATTCTCTGAGCCCCTGTACCTCCAGAGACAAAGGTTCTCATCTAATAAGGCAGTCTGTGCAGCCTGCTGGTAAAGTCATCAGACATCTGCCTCTGTGAGACCCGACTCAGGGGGTTAGAAGAATGCCTGGCACCCATTTAGCACTATACAATGTTTGTCAAATAAATGCATATATTTCTTTCAAAGTCGTGCTATGTAGATCTCTGTTTGCTTTTCCCTGCTGAGACCTTTCTGAGACTGGAGAGCTGGGATCATATTTTTCTGAGTTATCTCTTCTCCAAAATACATGCCCTCATCTCATTTTTCCCAAACATTTCCCACCTGTCATGTTTCTCAATGCCTTTATTTTTTTTTCCAGAACCTTCAGTATAGAATGAGTACTGGAAGGCTAATGCTATTTTGTACTAAATTACAGAAAATTTCATCCTGTCTGGAAAATACATGTTCTCAGTTAAGTAACAAACATAGGTACATGTCCTATTTCATACCCCCGCCATTTCCATTCCTAAACCCCTGGAATAAGGGGGTAGGGGAATCATCACAATAAAGGAAATCCACTGGCTTCAAGGTAAAATAGGCATAGTGACTTTGTGAATACTTTTCTTTTTGTGGTACATCTCCAAATTAAGCATGGGTCATCTGTTAAAACTTTTTAGTATATTTCCCCTCCTTAAAGTAAAATGCTTTTTATTATTAAAGATACTATATTTGTTATATTAAAACATTTTTCCATACCTATCAGAGTTGAAGATACATACAACCATTTGTCCAGCGATCTCTGTTCTCAGTATATACCATAAAGAAGTGTGTGCACATATGTACTAGGAAATTACAACACTGATACTTATATTATTCTTGGTGAAAATAGCCCCAAACTGGAAACAATGTAAACATTCATCAATCATAGAATGGATCAATATGTCATAGAAAATTTATATAATGAGATATAATGTAGCAATAAAAACAAATCAATTACAGATACATGCAACATCACAGATGAATCTTAAAAACATTATGTTTTAAAAAGATTTCGGACTCAAAAGAATACATACAGCTTGAGTCCATTTATATAAAGTTTTAAAACAGACAAAGAGTATATTGTTTCAGGAGGTATAGGAAAATGGTTAAACAATGAATATAAGCAAATTCATACAGACAACCCTCAGAATGGGAAAAAATGTTTGCAAATGAAGCAGTGGACAAAGGATTAATCTCTGAAATATACAAACAGCTCATGGAGCTCAATATCAAGAAAACAAACAACCCAGTTAAAAAATGGGCGGAAGACCTAAATAGACATTTCATCAAAGAAGACATACAGATGGCCAAGAGGCACATGAAAAGCTGCTCAACATCACTAATTATTAGAGGAATGCAAATCAAAACTACAGTGAGGTATCACCTCACACCAGTTAGAATGGGCATCATCAGAAAATCTACAAACAACAAATGCTGGAGAGGGTGTGGAGAAAAGGGAACCCTCTTGCACTGTTGGTGGGAATGTAAATTGATACAGCCACTATGGAGAACAGTATGGAGGTTCCTTAAAAAACTAAAAAAATAGAACAACCATACGACCCAGCAATCCCACTACTGGGCATATACCCTGAGAAAACCATAATTCAAAAGGACACATGTACTCCAGTGTTCCTTGCAGCACTATTTACAATAGCCAGGACATGGAAGCAACCTAAATGTCCAACAATACATAAACGGTTAAAGAAGATGTGGCACATATATACAATGGAATATTACTCAGCCATAAAAAGGAACTATACTGGGTCATTTGTAGAGAGGTGGATGGACCTAGAGTCTGTCATACAGAGTGAAGTAAGCCGGAAAGAGAAAAACAAATAGGTATATTAACTCATATATGTGGAATCTAGAAAAATGGCACAGAGGAACCTATTTGTAGGACCCGAATAGAGATGTAGACGTAGAGAATGGACATGTGGACATGGGGAGGTAGGGGAGGGTGGGACGAATTGGGAGATTAGGTTTGACATAAATACACTGCCATGTGTAAAATAGCTAGTGGGAACCTGCTGTATAGCACAGGGAGCTCAGCTTGGTGCTCTGTGATGACCTAGATGGGGGGGAAGGCGGGGAGGAAGGTCCAAGAGGGAGGGGAGATAGGCATACATATAGCTGATTCACTTCATTGTACGGCAGAAACTAACACAACATTGTAAAGCAATTTTACTCCAATAAAGAAAAAAATCACTACCATAAGATAGAGGGTAGAACTTTTACAAACGTGGGGGGCAGACATCATGATTAGGAAGGACACCTCCTAAGATGCTGGTTCTCATCCCTTGACTGAGTAGTGGTAAATGAGTATCCAACAACGTTTTACAAACTCTTTGCCTACAGGTTTAAACCTCTTTGTTTATGTTCATATGCCATATTTCACATTTTAAAAATTTTGGAAAAAGAATAGCAGTTAGGAGAAAAAATAAGTTGCCACATGCCTACTGCTCTAATCCACCATTGAAAACATCTCAGTGTATTCTTGCAGTCAAGAAAATATACTTCTAGCCCCTCATCTCCTTCACTCATGGCTTCTGTAAAAGTGCAACAGAATGGGTGAGGAGAAGAGTTAGGATCTCTTTTGTTTGGTTGCCTTTTAGATTTTTCCCCCTGTGTTAGAATGAACCAGAGTGAATAAACAGTGAGTTGATGGAGAAATATGTGTCTAATTCATCTGTTGCTTCCCAGATGCATTTCAGGTCCCTAACATTTACCATGTCAAAGATAATGAAATGGGGACTTCCTGGGTGGTGCAGTGGTTAAGAATCTGCCCGCCAATGCAGGGGGCACAGGTTGATCTCTGGTCCGGGAAGTTTCCACATGCCGTGGAGCAAGTAAGCCCGTGTGCCACAACTACTGAGCCTGTGCTCTAGAGCCTGCAAGCCACAACTACTGAGCCCACGTGCCACAACTACTGAAGCCCACGTGCCTAGAGCCTGTGCTCCGCAACAAGAGAAGCCACCACAATAAGAAGCCCATGAACCACAACGAAGAGAAGACCCCGCACGCCACAACTAGAGAAAGCCCGCACGCAGCAACGAAGACCCAATGCAACCAAAAATAAATAAATAAATTTACTTAATAAAAAAGATAATGAAATGTTAGATTGGGCATATACTGCTCACAGGTGAGACCTCATCTTGTGAGATGGTACACCAACTGCCAGGCTGTGGATTTTACTAGAAGCAGTAAGTAGTGGCAGCAATAATAAGCAGTGCCAAAGTGATCCACACTCACGCCTGTGAGCCTTGCTCTCCTCTGTGAGGAAGTCAAGGGCCTCACTTCCACTGTATTATATAAGATGAGAAATGGAATCAGGATGCATTGATGGGCTGCACACAGCTCTCAGCTGTCTTCTTGCCAAATCTTCCAAGACATCTAGCTTCTCCCCGAAACGATTCCCCAGGCAGGCATTTGCTATGTACTCTATATGCTCCTTCACCGATCCCCACATACATCACAAAACGTTTTTGTTTTATTTGGATTGCATCATTGCCTAAATATTTGTCCTTATTTTTCTAAGATGCATGGAAACTGGATCAGGCTGAATATGAAGCAAACCAGGCCTGTCTAGTTCATCCAGGCCACTCATTAACATCCTTCCATTCACTCAGATGTGGGGCTCATTTTGGGTCCTCCCCATGGTGACTGAGAGTAGGGCTCAGAACGTCAGTAGCTGCTAGGTCATACATCTCCGTGAGGTTGTTTTACCAAGGCAGGGCATATCTCCACAATTTGATGTGATTAACAGGCTGGCATGATATGTCTGTCTTCCAGACCATCTGATGTGTTCTTTTGAATTAGACAGTGACTTCAATAGGACAAATACATTTGTGCCTGATTAAGTTTATTGAGGGCTACATTTATGAGCATCCACTATGTGCCAGGCCCTGGGCTCTGCCTTGGAGCTTAGAAGGAAATTAAACTTCACAACTGACATGGGAACAAATACAGCTTAATCAAATGAGAGAAATGCCATGTCAGGGGTGTTTATGGGGGCCTCAAAGAAGAAATAATTAATGATTAATATTGAGAAGGGCAAGGGCAGGGAAAGCTTCACAAGAGACTGTATTTTCATGAAGGAATAAAGATTCATTATAGCTCTGATAAAACAATTTGGAAAAATTAAAACTAAACCATCCCTGAGCAAATTGAGGAATCTAATCATGAAATGCCCCCAAAGAACACTCCTAGTGAAGAAATATAGAGCAATAGGTAGCTAGAAGTTCAATTCTGTTATCCCATCAAGGTGATTGAAAGCAAAATAAAACAATACAAACATCTAACAGTGAAAAACCTTCAAGATTCTTCAAAGAGGAAATACCGCAGAGTAAATATTCCTCTGTGACTTACTCATTGTTGAATTCTCAGTACCCAGGGTGCTTCAGTAAATGCATATTGATGGAATGAATGAATGATTGTACATCCAGAAAAATATATATATACACATATGTATAAAGTGTGAGGGGGTATGTCATGTATATAATATGTGGAAACAAATACACTTGCAGAAAGGGCTGGTTACAAGTGGTCTAGCTGTTGAAAGCATGGTGCTAATAATAGCTTGGTTTCAGTGCTGACTTTTATGTAACCTGGAGGGCATACTCAAAGTGCCCAGTCACATGTGGTAGACTTTCTTTCATCATAGCTTTAAAAGGGGATTGGGTGAGAAAAATAAACACACAGATGCATTTCTGTTCACTTTCTTCCATAACAGTCAGATGCATTAAGAGAAAAACACTCAAAACCAAAGCCAGACTTTCAGTTTCTGAGCCATCCTTCAATTGCCCATTTCTGTCTTCCTTTGGCCACCTTTCCCAGCCTTCACTGTGTTTCTCCAGAACAATCTGGCTAAATGTGTTCTAAATAGCTTGGTGACCACCTCGGGTAATTCCTGCTGTATTTGAGTAGCCAAATGAGAAGGATGGTTGTCACAATCTGCTTCTCTCTGTCCAGGCTCATGCCATTGTCTCCAGCCTTGCAATAGATTCTGTCACTGTTGTAAATGGAAAAGGCTCTGGCTGGCCTTCAGACCACGTCCTTATACTGACTAATGGTGCGATGATGGGCAGGTAACTTCCCATCTCTGGACCTCAGTCTCAATCTACAAAATGACAGAGGTTTGAAAAATAATGGTCCTTCCAGTTATTACAGTCTATTAAATTTCAGTGTGTTCTCAGAGATGTAGTTTGGAAGAAAAAAAAAAGAATTTGGGGGAAAAGAAAGTTCGGACGCAGAACAAACCCTCAGTCCTTTCATTTAGGAGAAAAAAAAAAATCCAAAGACAAATCCCAGCAGTGTCTGTTTATGCAGTGACTTCCCATAGTATCTTTTTTTTTTTTTCCGTAAAATGCGAATGACTTAGCAACAAGGCCCTCTACATGAATGGGCTGACGTTTTCACTCTTCTAGCTTCTTAATGACACATCCTCTCAAAGATTGTATATTTACTTCCTTACCCCTTTCTCAAAAGAAACTTAAATACAATGTCTCAGTTCATGTAAATGCAACAGGGAACACTTCACTTCCTTTTAATATTTATGAGGGCCATCTTTATGATGAATTTCATAGTTGCTTTTAGGCACGAACTCCTGTGGCTTCCACCTGGTTAATTGGATGTTGCTTCTTAGATATCCCACAAACTCAGCATATGCAACACTGAACCCCTAAACCCTGCCCATCCATCCTTCAGCTTTCATTGTCAGTTAATAATAATTACACTTTATATTTTGAAAGAACTTTACAGCTTAGAGAACATTTTCACATGCATTCTTCATTTTATTTCATTTTCAATTATCCCCAGCTTTCAGGTGAAACAGCCGATGCTCAGAGCAGTTAAATGCCACATAATTAAGACGAGTACAGGTTGTTTCCAGAATATCAGAGATGCTTTACCTGACCTCATTTGTCTGTTAAAAATCCTTTGCTGACTTCCCATCACCTGTAAAGTTCAGTCTCTTTAGCTTGGAATTCAAGGACTCCATCAGACCCAAACATCTTTCCATATTCCTGTCCACTTAGACATTCTTCTCTCAGATAACTCCAGACAAATCACCATTACTAATATACCTGCTACTTTTCCTTTGTACATTCTGCTCCTTCCTGCACAGTTCTGTCTACTGGGATCTTATCCATCCTTTAGGACAGTTCAAATACTGGGCCATAATCCTTTACCTAAAACCCTTTGAGTCCAGAACCTTTTTGGATTTAAGAAAGGTAACAGAGTTTATATTCTTATATTACAAAATATCTCCAGTGGAGTCTAGGGCAGTACCCTGCATTCAACTGCACTAATGTTTTACAGCAAAGCATAAGAATACTCATGCTAAGTGGAATAAATTAAGATACTAAATGGATCAAGTGAAGTTTTGCCACCTAATAAGAAAAGACCTTGTTTTGGAGCTTTTGCGTTTGGAATTGCTCATAAGTGACTACGGAGCTACACTGCTTGTTTCTGGAAGCCTCCCCAATTTGACCTCCTCTCTTCTCAGTGTACCATTCTTCCTGGCCCCTGGAAATTTTACTCTATGTACTCGTTAGTTCATTTACTTATCCTGTAAATATTTATTGTGTGTTATGTTAGGCACTGAGACTTCTGTGATAAATCGGATAAATCACCTGTCTCTTGCAGTTCCTGGCCTGGTGGCAAAAGCAGAGACATAAAAAGGCAAAAATAGTCAGATGGGATGAGTCCTAGGTTGGAGCTGAGCACAGGGAACTACAGGAGCAAAGAGGAGGCACCCACCCAGCCTGGGGTAGAAGGTGAAAGGGAGAAACAGTAAAGGTTTTCTAGAAGTGAAATCATCTGGACTGAGCCTTGAACAAGGAATAAGAGTCAGCCAGTCTAAGAGACGGAGAATGGAATTGGAGGCAGAGAGAATAAGATGTTAACAACATGGAGGGAAGGCAAAGCTAAGGTGATTGGCGCCTGCAAGTGTTTTGATTTCAGAAGATTGAAGGATGCTTGGGGGAAGAGGGCGAGGAGTGAAACCACTGAGCTTGGCTAGAACCAGAACTTGAAATACCTTATATGGGTGCTACTGAGTTAATAGGTTATCTTTAAAGGCCATGAGTATAGGACAGAGCACTCACTGCACTGTGGAAAATGAAGTAGAGGGGGGCGGGACTCTTCAGAATGCTGTCGTTATAATCAAAAGGTGGTGTCAACACTGAAGAAGAGACAGCTCTAGGCTTCTTCACCCGCGACAGCACGCATCCCAGATTGTCCCACATTCAGTCTAATCTTACAAATGATCTTTCAGGTAGGGATTGTGTCCTAATTTATGCATTCAACACATTTCGTTGGACATCTGCAATGGACTAGGACCCATTCTAAGCCCTGGGGATACTGCTGTGAACAAGCCAAGCCAGACCCTTCTTCTCATGGAGATGTTTATTCAAAGGGAGTGGTAGGAGGAGGAGGTCAACCAAAAAATAGGCAAAGAAGCAAAAGCTAAATCGCAACAGAGAGAGGTAGGTTTTGTGAAGAAAATAAAATAGAGTTATGTGATGGAGCGAGTGGAAGGAAGGGATGCTCTCTGAGAGGACGTGATTCTGACTGAGGCCTGAATGATGAGAAGGTGTCAGCCATGCAATAGACTGGTAAAAGAACAGTGATTGCAGAATTCCTGGGGTGAGAACCGAACCGGCTTGAGTGATCAAGGCAGAGAGAACTGCCAGTGCATAGAGAGCTTAAGGGGATAGCTGTGTGTCAGGAGTGGGACAGATGGGCAGTGACTGGGTCAGGTGGGGTTTCTCGCCAAAGGTGAAGAGCTTGGATTTTATTCTGAGTAACTTGGGAAGTCACTGGAAGGTGTTAAACAAGTGAGTGTTATAATGTGTTTTAGATTTTACAGAGTCCACTTAGCTGCTGTGCAGAAGAGGGGATGAAGGATGACAAGAGTGGAATTAGGAGACGTTGAAGTCTACTGCAAGGATCCATGTAAGTGGCAATTGACCAGGGTTAAAGCAGTGAGATGGACAGAAGGTAAGAGATCATGGCTCTATTTTGGACTTGCCTATGAAATGTATGTGTGTGTGCGTGTGTGTGAAAAATAAAGAAATCAAAGGTATTGTGGTCACCTCAAGACTTGGCATGTAAGTAGCCCTAAAAAGTGCTTGATGCGTTGAAAGCATATGTTTCTCTTTATTTAAAATTATCATCTCTCTAAGTAATGATTTAATAGCTGCACAGCCTATACATCATGTGAGCTTAATGAAAGTGTTCTAAGAGGCTTTTCAACACAATTGCATTTAGAAGTAAATATTTACTTGAGTACAACTCATTTGTGAAATTAAGTCAGCTTTATGAGGCATACTCAATTATTTTTGTAACTAGTGAGCAGCATAATATCTGTGGAATTACACAACGTGAAGCCTCCTATCGTATAAACACAGACTTTTTTTTAAAAAGTGCAGTTAGAGACAAAACAAGTTTCTTAGCACCTCAGAAACATCTAGCAAGTATGTGTGCAGTGCCTGACTGGGTACAATTAGAAATCTAGGAAAAGTGGGAAGCCATGACTTCCTCTGTGCTTTTTCCCAGTTACGAAGCAAATTCCAGGATCCTGGAATAAAATTCAGTTGTGCATCTAGTCTCTTATGTCTACGTGCAGCACTTTCCAGACTTACTGGGGACATCAAGAGAAATGGTCTCTGCCCTAGAGGAGTTCCTCTAGGGTAGTGGAGAGAAAGGGGGAGAGAGAGAGAACGGGGGGCAAGCTACTGATAATTGGGTGTGATAAGTGCAAAGGATAGATGCAAACTCAGGGTGCTGCTATCGGAGCCCACAAGGGCAGCCAGCACATGGAGGAGTGGGTGAGGGATAGAGTCAAGGGTCCAAGGGTCGGCCTCCTTGGGGCTGGGAGGCGTGATTAGAATCTCGAAGGCTGAGCAGGAGCTATGCAGATGGAGGGAGAGGGGAAAGACAGAGAGGGAAACCTGGGCAAGTGTTGGGAGGCGGGAAAGCCCAGTGGAGGAATTGTGATGGAGGTGAGGAGGGTCATAGCATCTTGTGAGGTGGGAGCCCACTGAGTCACAGAGGGTCTTGCCTGCCATGCTAAGGACCTCATTCTGAAGATCATAGGGAGCCCCTGAAAGCGAGTAAGCAGCAAGAGGAATGAGCAGATGGGCCTTGCACAAGAATTTATCTGTTAACAATGTGGCATGGATTGAAGTCCAGGAAGAAAAGGTAGAAGTTTGCTTGACCTCCAGACATGAAAACTGAGGCTCTGGCGTTGGGAGGGAGAATCAGGAAGTAGGATAAACAGTGGGAATGTGAAAGGAGGATGACGAAAGAGGAGACAAGGCTTAGATTTAGGCTAAACCCAGATTACTTCATATTTTAACAACAACAAAAACAAAGCAAGCAAGCATGTCACCAGTGTGCAGGCTCTCAACCTCAAATGACTATTGAGTTGGCCAAAAGGTTCGTTCGGTTTTTTTCCATAAGATGGCTCTAGTAGCGCTTATTTGTCTTTTACTTCATTTGAAACAATTTTGTTAGATTGTATTGTGACAGCTGTCATATCAGCACGCATTTTTTAAAAACTTACCGAAATTGGTGAATTTTTGTTTACCCATTTTAATATTGAAGATGGAAGAAAAAAGCAACATTTTTGGCATATTATGCTTTAGTATTTCAAGAAAGGTAAAAACGCAACTGAAACGCAAAAAAAGATTTGTGCAGTGTATGGAGAAGGTGCTGTGATTGATCGAACATGTCAAGAGTGTTTTGCGAAGTTTTGTGCTGGAGATTTCTTGCTGGATGATGCTCTGCGGTCAGGTAGACCAGTTGAAGTTGGTAGTGATCAAATTGAGACATTAATTGAGAACAATCAGCCTTATACCACGCGGGAGATAGCCGACATCCTCAAAATATCCAAATCAAGTGTTGAAAATCATTTGCACCAGCTTGGTTTTGTTAATCGCTTTGATGTTTGGGTTCCACATAAGCTAAGTGAAAAAAACCTTCCTGACCATATTTCTCCATGCGATTCTCTTCTTAAATGTAACGAAAACGTTCCATTTTTTAAAACAAATTGTGACGGGGGATGAAAAGTGGATACTGTACAATAATGTGGAACAGAACAGATCGTGGGGCAAGCAAAATGAACCACCACCAACCACACCAAAGGCCGGTCTTCATCCAAAGAAGGTGATGTTGCATATACGGTGGGATCGGAAGGGAGTCCTCTATTATGAGCTCCTTCTGGAAAACCAGACGTTTAATTCCAACAAGTACTGCTCCCAATTAGACCAACTTAAAGCAGCACTCGACAAGAAGCGTCCAAAATTAATGAACAGGAAATGCATAATCTTCCATCAGGGTAATACAAGACCGCATGTTTCTTTGATGACCAGGCAAAAACTGTTACAGCTTGGCTGGGAAGTTCTGATTCATCTGACATATTAACCAGACCTTGCACCTTCGGATTTCCATTTATTTCGGTCTTTACAAAATTATCTTAATGGAAAAAACTTCAATTCCCTGGAAGACTGTAAAAGGCACTTAGAACGATTCTTTGCTCAAAAAGATAAAAAGCTTTGGGAAGATGGAATTATGAAGTTGCCTGGAAAATGGCAGAAGGTAGTGGAACAAAATGGTACATACATTGCTCAATAAAGTCCTTGGTGAAAATGAAAAAAGCGTCTTTTATTTTTACTTTAAAAGTGAAGGAACTTTTTTGGCCAACCCAATGCGAAGGACAACAACGTCGCATTTCCAGTCTTCTTTTCCGCTAATTTAACTCTTGTAGGTCATAGATGAGATCCATGTCCCATGAATGTCATTTTACATTTGTTAGTGTTCGATGCTAGTTTGTATGTTTGAAGATATTTTATTTTTAGAAAATGGAATTTGTGTTACCTCCTAAGCATTTTGCCTTATCAAGGCATTGAACCAGAATCCTAAGACCTGAGTTTGTGGCCTGTGAGCAGAGGGGTGTGGTGAAGGAGCTTTGTACCGGAAGCATCTGGGGATTGGGCTCATAGCCTCTACTGAAGTAGAAAAGCCGCTTTGCCCTCACTGAGCTATCATTTGCATACCTGTAAAACGGTGTTATAAAAGTTATCTTGAGACCCTTTGAGTTATAAAATGATGTTTGTTGATTCAAGATGTTTATTTGAACTTATTTTATATATTTTAAGTTACTTTAATTCTCAGTACACTCCTATGAGGTAGATGGTCTATTATTAGTCCCCTTTTACAGAGAGGATCAGTAACTGCCCGCGGTCACGCTGCAAGCAAGTGGAAAATGTAGGATTTGAACCAGGCAGTCTGGCTCCAGGGTCTTTGCCCTTAACCACTTCACTCTGTAGCTTTATGGTTTAATTTTCCATTCTGCTCTAGAAGAAAATTTAAGTTGTTCTTGTGTTTTTGCAAATACAAACACTGCTTCAATAAACATGCCTCCATGGAGCTCTTTGTTTTCACGTGCAAGTGCCTCCTACAGGTTAAATTAATTAAACAAGGAGGTCATTAGACTGAGGTGACTCTAATGCCTCAGTAGTCTACATACGCAAACCAAAACCGAAGCCCAAAATGGCTTGAGTCTGAGAAATCAAAACCTAAGGATAACCAATCACAAATAGGCAACTAGGCTTTTCTAAATAAGGCAACCCTTAAGCTATAGCCAATCAAATGATTTCCTTGCTTTGCTTCCACGTCTTCTCTATAAAAGTCTTTCCCCCTGCTTCAGACTGCTTCAGGTCTGGCTGCCTGATTCAAATAAATTTTTGCACAAATAAACTCTTAAAAATTTTAATATGATTCAGTTTATCTTTTAACACTATGAATGCATTGCTGTGTCCTAGGGTACCCATTCACTATCTAGAACACTACACACTGGTTTCTGTCCCCATCACTTCATCCAAACTGCTCCTTTACAAGTCACTGAAAGCCTCCATGCCACCATACCTGGTGGAATGTGTAAGCTTTCAGTCTAACTTGGCATCCTAACCACGTTTGGCGACCCCTCTGATCATAGCCCCCTTCCTCAAACGCTTCCGTCCTTTGTCTCCAGCTGCACCTCATTCTCATAGACTTTTTTCCCCCTCCCTCCTTCCTTAGTACACAGATCAGCTTCTCTAGATCTCTCTATCCTTTAACCATGGGGGATCCTCAGGACTCAGTTCTTGGTTTTCCTCCTCATTCTTCTAGTGCTCCCTAAACAATGTCATTGACATACATGGATCTTTAAAGATCGTCAACCCACTGACAACTCTGAAATTTACATCTCCAGCCCAGACCTCTTTGGAGTTCCAGAACTGTATATCAAACTACCCCTTTGAGCACCTCCATTTGGATGTCTCCCAGACATCTCAAACCTAACAGATACAAAAGAATACTGGACTTGCTTCTCCTCCAGTTTTCTCCACCTCGACAAATGGTACCTCTATCTACCCAGACTATTATCTCAGAAATACCAGAATCTTGGAAATCATGTCTCTGGGAGTCCTACACAAATAGATTACCCATTGATTCTACTTCCCAAGTATATTTTGACTCCTGTTTCTCCATCTCCATTGCTAACCCTCCAGTCCCAGTCACCACATCCCATTTGGGCTATTGAAAGTCTGTTCACTCACCTCCTCACTTTTGATCTCCATACAGCATCCTGAGTGATCACCTAAAAATGCAAATCTGATGTTGTCTTACCTTGTGCTTAACAATGTTCAATGGCTTCCCATTAGGAGAATATTGAAACAGCTTATCCTGTTCTAAAGGTCTAGCCGGTGGTTTTCAGCCTTGGTTGTACATTAGAATCACCTGGGGAGCTTTTTAAAATTCTTTTGTCCAGAGCCCATTTCAGACCAACTATTATGATCTCTGCCTGTGGGCCCTTAGCACAGGTACTTTTTCAAACCTCCCTCCAGTGATTTTTAGGTGAAGCCACTGAGCTACCTTCCTTTAACTCTTCACCTAATCTTAGATTTCTCTCCCCCTTAAAAAATACACTCTGACTATAAGAGTCCTTGCAGTTTTGTAACTTAGGGCTTTCAAATATTCTCTTCCCTCTACCTGGAATACCTCATTCTGGGTCTGGCTAAATCAGATTCACACTTTAAGTCTTGGCCTACACTTTTTTTCAGTAGAAAGGCCTTCCTCTGTACACTTCCCCATCTCAGTTATCTCCCCTCTGTTTTACTCTCTATGAGACTTAGTTATTTTATTTCCTTGTGTCATTTATCATAGTATGTAATTACATATTTTGTTGCATGGTTATTTTCTTAATGTCTGTCTTCCCTAATAGACATTAGGTCCCTTGAAGTCAGGGACCAGGTTGGTTTGGCTGACCTCACCCTCAGCACATACCACAAGGCCTGGCCTACAACAGGTGCTCTGTGGAAACCAGGGTCATAGAGAACAGTGCCTGGTCCAACAGCAGTTAGTGTTGCCATTTACCAGCCTGTCGATAATGGGAAAATCATTGATCTCCTTGAATCTCAGTATGAAACATGGATAACAATCGCTGTCATGCCCACTTGAGTCATTTGCTATTCAAGTAATATGACGGATCAGAACGTACCATGTGTACCATAAGGCATTACATGAATATCAGTAAACTTGCCAATGTTTTCCAGTAATTACCAGCTTAACCCATCTGTAAATGGGTTCTGTTCTTTTTACAGATCAGAAAAATGGTTCGGGGAGCTTAAATCATTTGCCTTAGATCCCAAAGATGCCAACTTGCAGGCAGAGAGTAACCAGATCCCAGCACAGCCTAACTCTTCTCCCTCCCTTCCTCCCCTTTCCCTCTCTTTCCTCCTCCCTCCTTCCTTCTTCCTTGGCTCCCCATTGTCTCAACTCCCACCCCTGTCTCTTCACTTAATTACTTTTTAACACCAATAATCCTTGCTTGACCTCATCCTCAAAATTTTATTCCCTAAGGGACCATCTCCTACAACTTACTGCTACAGGAAATTATTTTATAGTGCCCAGTGTGGTGCTGAGAGCCAAAGCAGCTCCCCCAAATGATGATGGAAACCAGGGACCCAGGGGGATCTGGCCCTTCATAGCCTCAAATCATTCAATTACTCTCCTTTTAAACTGGAAGAGCGAGGAATGATAAAGCAGCAGAGGACTTGATTCACGAATGGGATTTGCTTTAAGATCCTGGCGTGGCTTTGGTGGGGAGAGAGAGGAAGCATGAAAACAACATTCATTTGAAGCACACTTAGCATTTACTGCAATAAGAGCTAGCATTTATACCAGCACTTTATCAATTTCTACCCTCTTCTTCTTATCCAGTTTGAACAACAGCTCCATGAATCCCATTTTACACAGGAAAATCCTCAGAAATGCTCTGTAAGTATGTTCAGGTCACAGAGCTGGGAGGTGGTACTGATGTGACTGGAAATTCTGAAGCCAAATCTTGCATTTTTTTTCCATTGCAGCAAAGCTACCAAACACCGAGAAAGCTAGCATGGGGAATAAACAGTTCAGGAGGCATTTTTTAATTGTTCCTTCTGCCTGGGATGTCCCCGCCATCACTACCCAGTCTTCCTGGTGACCACACCAGTTCTTGGAAGAGCTCTGCTTCTTCTGAGAACTGTCCCCTTCATCCAGGCCAGGTCCTCCTCTCCCTCTTCTGTGCTATCTCCTTAGTTGTCCTGTTGTCAGTTGTTCCGTGTCCATTCCCTGCTCCCTTCCTGGAGGGTTTTTGTGTGATATGGACCTTCTGCCCTGCCGCATGCTGTGGATTCGATCATGCATCACCCAGACCTCTCCCTTGTCTTCTACTCTGGCTCCTTCAGTCATTTCTCTGAATTTCACATAATCAGCTGGACATCAGCCAAGGGTGGATGCCACTCTCCTTCAACTTGCCTCTTTCCAAAGCCCTGGCTGCCCAGCTGGATCCAGTCCAACCAAAGTTGCCAAATATTGCTAGAGATATACCTATACAAAAATTTATTTGTTGTTTATCTGATATTCAAACTGAACTGGGCACCCTGTTTTGGTTTTTGCTAAATCTAGCAACCATAATCCCAACTCTTCCCTTTCCTGGGAGCCCAGCGGTGGGAAGGGGCAGGGGCAAGAGGCTGTTTGGGCTGGGCTGCAGGAGGCTGCTCCGGTCCTAGGCCTTCTGTATATTCTCTGTGAAGCCTTGGTGGAGTCTCTGTCCCTCTCAGTGACTCAGTTTCCCCATATGCACAGCGGGAGGTTAAGTCAGGTAGTCTCTGAGAACGTTCCTGGCTCTTGTCCTCTGGCATAGGAGAGGGGTCCTCTGTTTTCCATGCTCCTACCTCCTTGTTCAGGTGGTAATAAGGGGCAGTTATTTAATTATGGAACGTGGTCCCACTAGATAGAAACTTCTAAGGAAGTGCAAGGGGGTTGGTTTGTATTCATAGGCAGTATTGTGCTGTAGGGAAAAAACAAAACAAAACAAGACTTTGACATCCTGAGTTGAAGACCTGGCAACACCATTTATAAGTTACTTAACCTGTGTAAGCCTCAGTTTCTGCATCTTTTTATTAATACAATAGGTGGGTTGATGTAAGCTCCTAGCACCCTCTGTGGCACATAGCAGCGCTTAATAAGCGGTAGCTATTATCGCTGAGTTTGGATTTCCAAGCCTGGCAAGTGTTCTGACCCAGAATTGGTACTCTAAGTATTAGGTGGAAAAAAAATGATGGGGTAATTGGAGACCTCAACTTAAAAGTTCACTTAGCACCAAGTGATGCCTGGAATCTTCTTCTTTGTAGAGAGGATTCCAATAGGCCAGCATCTACTGGGCTTCATGAGAAGTCAGTTGCCTTAGAGCCGATAAGCAGTCAGCTCACAGGGATGAGTATGGCCTGAGACCCTCTTCCAGGCTTGGCCAATCAGTTCAGAGTAATTGATCTTCAAGAAGGAGACTCCTCTCAACTGTCAGAGCCTGGTTCCAGTGCACAACTCTAGGCTTAGGGTGTCTGACCACCTCCCAGGCAGTTGGAAGCATCCATTGCATTCTTGGCCGAAGCACATAAAATGTAGATGAGGAAATGGGAAGCATGATTTATTCTTTGGGCAAACTGGGGGCCTGATGAACGGGTATATTCACCCAGATTGCTAACGAGAGCACCAACTGCAGAAGATAGAGCTCTAACCCTGAGGGGGCTGACAGTGAGAGCAAGTCCAGGGAGAAGGCGGAAGAAGTTGAGAAAGGCAGGAAGAGCTGGCGTCCAAGAGGGCCAGCACACAGGTGTGCCAGGGCATCTGTGCTGCCTGAAGGGACAGCAGAAAGGCAGGTGCAGGTGGTGGACCTCTCATCCTTTGGTGGAATTAGTCCACTCAGATTAGAGCTCAGGCCCCTGGAAGGCACCAGGTCACTACTGGCAGCAATAGTAATAGCTAGCGTTTACTGAGCACTTACTGTGTGCCAGGCATTGTGCTGCGTGCCTGACATAGATTATGAAACCTGATCATGATCACTGCTGTCTGAGGTATTTACTAATAGCAGGGCTCACATTTAGCTGGTATGGCTAGGTGTTAAAACATTGAAATGGTTCAAATCCGATTAGTAAATAGCTCCTGACCTGATCTCCCCGAGTGGATCCCCATCCTTCTGGAGGCCTCTGCCCCTCCCGTGAGGCCGGAAAGCAGCGGGCCGTTCTGAGGGATCTGTGCCACGCTTCACTGATTGACACCTATTTTTATGTTGTTATGGTAGACTGAATAATGGCGGTTTGTGGGTATCTGGAATTCAGTCCAGGTCACCAGTTGCTGGCCTCTCAAGGGGCAACAAGTCTCCCCCTGGCGCCGGAGGCAAGACTGCAGGTATTCATCTTGGCTGAGTGGGATGGCTTAGGAAAGTAGGTGGAGAACAGCCCGGGCCTGCCAGTAGGGCTGCCGCAGGGAGCTGCGAATACCAGGGTGGGGAACGGAGGTGGCCCTGACTCAGCCAAGCCACATGCTGCTCTTGGAGAGCCTGCTTTCTGGATTCAGCAATATCCAGAAAAGTCAGTGGGGAGACACTAGTTGGCTGGCAGGCAGGCTGGGGCACACGCCACTGAGAGACCCATGGGGTGTCTGTTAGCCAGGGCTTTCCTGGCCGGCTGTGGTTAGTTTGTGCCAGTGCCTCCATTCAATCCTGGATTCTGTGAGAGGCTTCCTTGGGCCAGATCACTGTGCAGAGTTGCAGGTCTGGCCAAAGGATGAATGCAGAAACTCTGTAGTCTATGAGAGGCTGTGCAAGGCATAAAGTAGTATCTAGGGCCCAAATTAACACTTACTTCTTCTCCCCGCACAACCCATTCCTCTTGGTAATTTTCTCCAAAATATCACATCTGTGAGGCAGTATAAGACAAGCACCAAAAGATGGAGACTGAACCCTGATAGGGCAGAGGTAGGAGGGGCTCCATCTGGTTGAGGCATCCAGGTATGTTCCCCAAGGATATTAGACTGAGCCTTGAAAAATGAATAAGACCTGTGATAGGTTGAATTACGTCTTTCAAAAAGACATGCTGAAGTCTTAAGCCCAGGTACCTGTGAAGGTGACCTTATTTGGAAATAGCATCTTTACAGTTGTAACCAAGCTAAAATGAGGTCATTAGGGTGGGGCCTTAATCCAATATGACTGGAGTCCTTATACGAAGAGGACAATGCCGTGTGAAGGCACAAAGACAAACAAGCACACAGGGAAGAAGGCCATGTGGTAACAGAGGCAGAGACTGGAGTGGTGCAGCTGCACAACAAAGAACACCAAGGATTGTGGGCCCTACCAGAAGACAGTGAGAGCCAAGGAAGGATCCTACCTCTTAGAGAAAGCAGGGTCCTTTTCACACCTCGATTTCAAACTTTTGGCCTCCAGAACTGTGAGAGAATAAATTTCTGTTGTTTTAAGTCAGTCAGTTTGTTGTACTTTGTTCCAGTAGCCCTGGGAAACTAATACAGGACCAGAGGGTTCATGACTTGAAGTAGCTTATTCTTTTTCATGTCTCCTTTAGAGCTGGTTCAAGACCTATCACACAGGGGCTCCAACTAAGGCTGAAAGTGGAGATGTGGGAAGACCCATATGTGCAAAGGCCTAGTGGCTGGAAGATGTGGATCACGTTTGAGGTTAAAATGTATTTGGCTGCACGGCAGCCAGCCATTGTGAATGAAGCTGGATAGGCAGCCCTAGGACAGACCGTGACGGGTCTCATTCCCAAGCCAAATACAATATTCTCAGCTTTGGACTACCTCTTTCTCAGAGGGGTAAAGCATGTGGGTCTCACAAAAATTACCGCAAAGACAAAACATCAGAGCCAACCTCTCCCTTCCCTACACTTTACAGAGACTCATTGGAGTTTTTGCTGTGAAAATTCCTTCTTCCTTTTTCTAAAACGATAACTTCCTTAATTTCTACCTACAGTTGGAACAAATTGAAGGGCAGATGCAAGAGTCAGCATGATGGATATCAAAAGATGTCTTTCAATATGATAAACCCTTGTTTGGATGCATGGTTTAGCATGAGAGTCAAATGCACCTGACTTTGGAAGAGTTAAACCGTAAGAAAGTTGGAGTCTGCAGAGCCGACGCTCTGAACCGTAATCACTGCATCGTTTTGGTTTGGAATAGAGGGGCCAAGTCAAGAAAATCCCCAGCTTCAGGATTTCCGATGCAGATACCCATAGGGATTCATGGAGCAAGAGCTTCCCCCTGCAGTCAGGGGCTGAACGTCTTGAGGTGGGTGTCAGGGCAGGGCAAGAGGCCAAAGTGCTCAAGGAAACTCAGAGGTGTGGAGACTGAGCTTTCCATCCCTTCAAACCGTAATACTATGCCTGCGTGTGTCTACGTGACACCATCCTGGGCAAGGGAGGGCTCCAGTGGAAGACGTGGGATGGGGAGAGGAACAGACTTCAAATCCACACCAAGACAGTAAATGCCGTGGAACACTGAGGAGGAGCCAGGTGAGAGGAAACACTGAGGTTGGAATCAGAAGACATGAGATATTTTTAGCTTTGCTATAAATTCGTTGGCCTTTCTGCAAGCTCCTTCTGTTTGGGGACATCAGTTTGTCGGTTGGACCAAAAAAAAAAATGCATGTGTATGTATATCATATATATATAATTTGATATATATCATATATGCATACATATATATGTGTGTGTGTATATATGTCATATATATTACTCTAAACCCAGAGCAAGGCCGTGATCCTGGGGACAGGGGCCTGACTAAAACGTCTCTGGAAGAAGAGGTATAGACAGTTACTTAACTGAACATTGATAGAACAAATGTCTACCGATAAGCTTTTGCCTGAATGAAAATAGAGTGAGCTGGTCCATCACTGCAGGCTTCCAGGCATCTCAAGGAGCAGTCTATTTTTCATCCTGGCATTTGCCGTCACTTTGACATGGGCTGAGAACAATGCTGGACTGGAATATAGTAAAATGATTAGATCCCCACAGGCCTCTCAGGATGGGGCCATTCTAAGGTGAAATGATGGTGTCCCTAGAGCTGGGAGGCAGAGGAGGGCTCCCTCCAGCCCCCCGCATCCCGACTCTATCTTGTTGGGAGAGGGAGAACGAAGCAGGACACTGGGCCTCTGGGTAGGAGGTAGCCTTCCCCAGGGCCCTTGTCTCCTCATGCCTTGTCTGCTCCCAGCTGAGCTCTGAGGGTTGCCAGAGCTCCATCAGCCCACAGCTCTTCTCTGCATATACTCCACCCTACTGCTTAACCACCTCCTACGACATGCTGAGGATTCCTAGGTCTGTGCCTCCAGCCTGCCTCAGGCTTGGTTATCCTATTGCTTGGGGGACATCTCCACCTAGATGTCCCAAAGGATCCTCAAACTTAACATGTTGAAAACCAAAGTCAGTATCCTTGCCTTCAAACCAGTTTCCCTTTCTCTGTGAATAATGCAACCTCTGCCTGGTCACCCAAGAGAAAAACAGGGAGTGTGAGCACCCTTCTTCTATCCCCCACCGAACACTGAGTCCTGACAACCTGCTCCTTTAACATCTCCCGTATCTGCCCCTCCTCTCCATCCTCATTCTACTGGCTCCTGGCAGGCTTCTAACTGGTCTCCCTGCCTCTGAACTCATTCTCTCCTCCCTCTTCCTATAGACCAGGGTCAGAAGATTTTATCTATAAAGAGCCAGGTGGTGAACACTTTTGGCTTTGTGGACCCAGTGGTCTCCATCGCAACGATTCAACGCTGCCATTGTAGTGTGAAATCAGCATAGGTAATACACAAAAGAATAAACGTGGCTGTGTTCCAAACAGACTTTACTCACAAAGACAGGTGGAGGGCCAGATTTGTCACACAGGCCATAATTTGCTGGCCATTGCTCTACACTGGGGTCAAAATGATCTTTCTAAAAGTCAGGTTCAACTATATTTGCTGTTTTGCTTAAAAGCCTTCACTGCCTCCTTGTCAGCTCCAAACTCCAGTGGATATAGCCCCTTGCCAGCTCTTACACTGGAGACTGCACTATGCCCCCTACATTATTTGTAGCACTATCTTGTTCGCATTCTCAGAACACATGGTTCTATTTGTCAGTGCCATACCTTTGCATACCTGTCCCCTCAGCCTAGAAGGCTGTTTCTCTTCCTACCACCAAGTTTCTGGGGATGCTGTTCATCTTTGTAGATTCAACCCAGGTACCCTCCTTTCTTGACTTCATTCATTCATTCCTTAATATGTGTATTCATTTAGGATTTATTTATAAACCACTTGGTGAGCATTTACTATGTCCCAGGAAAGGCATATACAGAACCTAAAATGGGGGTGGGACCTGGGAACTGCTTGGCATGGGCTTCATATGAGTAAATTGAGGCATGAGGCATTTTCTCCAAGAGAATACTTACAGGATTAAGAGAAGTCACTTATACAATTTTAAATTTGTGCCCCATAACTGGAACACATTGTCCAAGGTGCACTATAATTCAATTTTTAAAAAAACACTTGAGTTATTTTGTGACTAAGAGAATAACATTGCATTCCGTTTTTAGAACATTCATTTATTACATGCAAACATTTTAAAAGTAGCATAAATTTTGTAATGTCTTTCTGGCATTGCTTCATTTTGAATTATATTAGAAGTATAAAATAAATGAATATGGGCCTCTCTGGAGTTCTAACAATCTACGGGACAATGGTGCCGCAGGGGGTGGCTAGGAGGGAAGTATCTTGAGCTGCTTTTCCTAATCTCTAACAGTCTCCCCATCAAAGCCATGCCAAATTACTTGTAGCATAGAGCTTGTTCGAAAATCGAGATTTAGTTCTACTCCTGTTCCACACAGGATGCTACCTACCAGCAAACAGGGTAGAAATTCTGCAGGCGTCACTGCCCAGAACTGAACATTGTTTTAGATGCTAAACATACAGTGGTGTCCAAGAGAGACACAAGGTGTCCCCACTCCCAGAGCTTTGACTGCCATGTAATTCACAAGTAAATAAACAAGATGGCATGAGCTCTTAACGATGAAAGAAATTATACAGGTGATGTGACATAGAGGGCCAGATGGGAGTGGGAGAGAAAGATCAGACAGAGCCACCGAGCAGTTCCATTTTAGATGGAGTGGCCGCTGGGAGGTCTCCTGAGTCGTACGGTCTCTGACTGTGTTCCCACTACGCCTGACTGAGCCTGTCGCATTCCATTTATTTACTTGTTTACGCCTGTCTCTCCCTGTCCACCGTCGTCGACAGTCTGCCCCTCATCAGCAGATACCACGCCGAGTGCTCCTGCTTCCCCTGTGCCTGGGCCCGGTAGCTGCTTCATTAGAATTTGCTGAATGAGTCCGTCTAGCTGCACTCTCCAAGTGCCGCCTGCATTTTTGCCACTAACTGCAGTAAGTGATTTAGGGAGACCAAGGAAGCATCAGGGGAAACCTTGAAGTTAAGCTCAGTGGCAAGCCTACTTCAAAGGCACATGACCAAAGAGAGACAGTAATACATGTGCCTCAAATTTACCTTAGAAATTAGGAGCAAACATCTTCTAAACAAGCTCCACTGGGGTGTCGCCGATCATCTAAATGTCTGAAAAGTAGCCAAATACATTGAACACACGCAAAACGTGGCTGGGTTTAGCTGGTTATGGTGATGCCTCTAAATAAAAAGAGTTACTCCACGGCCTGATCCTTTGGCAAAGACAAAGCCCCCTCAGTTCTGATAGGAGAAAACCCTGGGTTTTAAATCCTACTTTCCTTTTTTTTTTTTTTTTTTTTTTTTGCGGTACGCGGGCCTCTCACTGTTGTGGCCTCTGCCATTGTGGAGCACAGGCTCCGGATGTGCAGGTTCAGCGGCCATGGCTCACGGGCCCAGCCGCTCCGCGGCATGTGGGATCTTCCCGGACCGGGGCACGAACCCGTGTCCCCTGCATCGGCAGGTGGACTCTCAACCGCTGCGCCACCAGGGAAGCCCTTAAATCCTACTTTTCAAACGATAGTAATTTTTTTTTACATAGTCCTTATTTCCCAATCATGAAAGGAATACTCTTGTTTACTAGAGAACATAGGAAAAGCACAGAAAATTGCAAAGCCCCTCATCTAATGCTCTGGCCCATTTCGTTCTAGTCTCTGATCACTACGACTCATAGGCTGACAGCCGTTAGGAATGAGTAGGATAGGTGGGGAAATACCATCTAGTTCTCTTTTTATAATGTGGCAAAACATACGTAACACAAAATGTGCCATTTTAACTCTTTTTAAGTATACATTTAGTGACATTAAGTACATCCACAATGTTGTTCAACCATCACCTATATCCATTTCTAAAACTTTTTCATCATCCCAGACTGAAACAATAGCAATCCATTTGCCCCTCCCCCCAGCTCCTGGTAACCTCGATTAATACTTTCTATCTCTATGCATTTGCCTATTCTAGGGAACTCATATAAGTGGACTCATACAATATTTGTCCCTTGTGTCTGGCTTTGTGTCTGGCTTTTCATCCATGTCGCATGTGTCAGAATGACCTTCCTTTTTAATAGTATTAAATTGATTAAATGAGGAGGCCATTAGATTGGAGTGCCTCTAAGGTCTGGGTGGCCTTTGTAAGCAAACCAAAACCTAAGCCTGTAAATGTCTCTAAGTTAAGAAATTGAAACCTAAATAAATAGTCACAAACAGGCTTTCCCCAGAAAGGCAAATGCTTAAGCGGTAGCCAAACAAATAACCGCTTTGTTTCACACCGTCTCTATAAATCTTTCCCTAGCTACTGTCAGTGGAGTATTCCTAACCCCTTCTGGTTTGGTGCTGCCCAATTTGAATCCCTTTTTGCTCAACTAAACTCTTAAAAAATTTTAATATTCCTCAGTTTACCTTTTTTTAATTAATTTATTTAATTTATTTATTTATTTATTTTTGGCTGTGTTGGATCTTTGTTGCTATGCGTGGGCTTTGCATTGCGGTGGCTTCTCTTGTTGCAGAGCACGGGCTCTAGGTGTGCGGGCTTCAGTAGCTGTGGCACATGGACTCAGTAGTTGTGGTTCGCGGGCTCTAGAGTGCAGGCTCAGTAGTTGTGGTGCACGGGCTTAGTTGCTCCGCAGCATATGGGATCTTCCCGGACCAGGGCTCGAACCCGTGTCCCCTGCATTGGCAGGAGGATTCTTAACCGCTGCGCCACGAAGGAAGCCCCTCAGTTTACCTTTTAACCAGGGTCAGTAATATTCCATTTTATGTATATACCACATTTTGTTTATCTATTCATCCATCAGTGGACATTAAGGTTTTTTCCACCTTTTGGAGATTGTGAATAATGCTGCTATGAACATGGGTGTGCAAGTATCTACTTGAGTCCCTGTTTTCAATTCTTTGGTGCATATGCCTAGGAATGGAATTGCAGAATCATATGGTCATTCTATGTTTAACTTTTTAAAGGAACCGCCAAATGGTTTTCCATTTTACATTCCCACCAGCAATGCCCAAGGATTCCAATTTCTCCATACCCTGAGCAACACTGATGTTTTCATTTTTTTGATCCTAATGAGTGTAAATGGGTATCTCATTTTAGTTTTAATTTGAATTTCCCTAATGTATGTCTTTTTTTTTTTTACGGAGGAGGAGACACAGCAAAACGACCTTAATCAAGATCACAGAGCTGCTAATTTGTAGACACAGGATTCAAACCCAATTTCCTCTGACTCTATGCTTTTAATTGCCTTGCTGGTTTGCCTCCCTTCAGATCATAAATGCTTGAGGTGGCTAGTGGTATAGGGCAGAAATGGTTTTCAGCAAGGAGCCACCCATTAAGTGGCCTCAGTTATACAGACCTACATCAAAGCATTCATTTAATGGACACTAAAAGACGGTCCTTGCTTTCAAAGATCTCTCCAACTTTGAGACAGTATTTTCAAACTTGAGGTGAAGAACCAGTTTTATTTCTTTAATTTTCAATCCATTGCATATGATGTTTTTATAAACCTCATTAAAAATGAAATACTAGAAAAATAAAATTAAAATGACATTCATAAAACAAAAACATAATAAAAGATATACATAATACATGATGTCTTGTTATTTGATTCACTGCAAAAAAATTGCTCTGTCAGATAGCTGTAAACATTTACTTACTTTCAGTTTCTGTACTTATCTCACTGTGGATCAGTAAGAGAGCACAAACAGCCCTGTCCACAAACTATCAATACATGTGGAGGGAGGAGCACGCTCCTAAAGGAGAAGACACACATACTGAATTTTAAGGACAGATGTGAGCTGGGCCTTGTTAATATGGAATACCCAGGTCTCCATTGTTTCCATCTTTTTTCTTGAGGAACTAGAGCTTAGAGTATATGGAAGATTCCATGAGCATTAAAATTTAGCTGCCAAGAATTGATGTAGTGAAGTTAAAATAGACTTTGGAGTCAGACTGATCTAGGGTTAAATTCTAGAAGCTGTGTGTCCCAGTTGGGTGGCCTTGAGCAAGTCGGTTCTTCTTTCTGAACCTTATTATCATCACCCCCCAAAAAATGAGGCTAGAAAATCCTGTCTTATAGGGATGCTGTTGAGATGGAATGTCACCAAGTATGTAGCTCACTTAGCATAGTGCCCAGTCTGTCATAGCCACTCAACCAATAAATGGTAGTCCCTTCCCTTTTCCCTTGGCAGAGCTCTTGACAGCTTTCAAAAGCTGCCAGCAGAGTAAGACCACAACAGTCTAAAAATGCATCCTCTCTTAATTACTGTTTGGTTTGGAGGGAGACTGACTCATCTTTAGCCTCAGCAGCAGCAGGTCCTGGTCAGGAGAGAGGCAGTGCTGGGTCACTGGACTTGCCCTCGAACTCTGCCTCTTCCCAGCATGCTATGGGCTGCTGCCGCACTGGGGCCATTCAGACGCAGCAAAGCAAAACTGCTGTTAACATGCCACTTTATTTGAAAAAGGTGGACTTTGGAAGAGCCAAAAAAGGGGTCCTTGCAAAGCAAATTTAGTGTTTCCCATTATCCTGGATTTACTTCAAAAGAATCAAGTGCTCTACTGAAGACTCTTAACACCATCTTTGAAAATCTGTGAAATCCTGATATCCCCGGACCTTGGCGAATAAGTGGTGTTCCCCATCCTCTCCTCTTTTCTTTTGGCAGGAGGACTTTTTTGGACATAATGCATGGTAGAT
This sequence comes from Delphinapterus leucas, assembly GCF_059928025.1. Taxonomy (NCBI): domain Eukaryota; kingdom Metazoa; phylum Chordata; class Mammalia; order Artiodactyla; family Monodontidae; genus Delphinapterus; species Delphinapterus leucas. The sequence goes on along the minus strand of NC_143134.1, from coordinate 100,084,470 downwards.
GTTTGGTTTGGATCTGGGTTTAAATTCTAAATCCATAATGCCAGCTGTGTGACCTTGAAAGAATCATATATAAAATGGGTTTATAATCATCATTATAATGCAAAAACTCTTTTTTTTTTTTTTTGGAAAGAAAACATTTTCTCTCTCCATTTCCTCCCCCTAAATGGAAAAGGGCAAATGGGTTTAGGCACAACCGAATGTTTTGGGGCTCATGGCTTAGCGAACAGAGTATCAGGGATGTTCTGTTTCTGGTCTAGAGTACCAGGGTTACCTCTGGGCTGGTAGAGTATAAACTTTTACTGTTTAGAGGGCGTACATCAAAGCCTAGTTTAACTGCCTGCACACCTCATAGTTTGCAGTCCTGAAATGTGAGCACAACTACTGAGTTTTGTGTGGCTGAACGAAGAAATAATTTATTCATCATTCTTTAAAGGAGCTCTGAACTTACGCCAATAACAAGGAGCCTGTGTTTATCTGGAATCTTTCTCTAAAAAATTTATAGCTCAGCACTGGCCTACAAAAGAGGGATGAGGAGTGATGGGGACCACATGGCCCTAGAAATTCAACTGACTTCATGCTCTCTATACGTAGGATGTGTTTTCCCTATTTATTCAGTGGACTGGCCTTTCAGTATGCCTTCAGGAGAGGCCGTGTAACAGCCTGCTCCAGGAGGGCGGCACCCAAGAATGCATTCATAGTACCAGAGTCGAACCGGTGCTCTGAGGAGCTCAGCAAGGTGCCTTTACTCTGGCACTGTCCTCGTCAGCAGTTCACACCTTTCACACATCCTTGATTTCTTTCCATACTCTGCTATTTTGTCCTTGTCTTAATGCCCAAAGAGTTTCTGGTTTCTTGGTGAAAACCTTGATAATCTGGCCAAGCTGCCTTAGACTGCCTTGTGCAACATCTCCCCTACTTTGAACTTGGCTTTAGGATCCCTTCCACCACAGAGTTGTCTTACAAGCAGCTCTCAACCTTGATTTTACCCCATGCTCAGCATAACTCGTTCCTCTTGAATATGTATTGCCCTGATGGGATAGGAGGTAGAACACTTCTCTTGAAATTCAATCAGTGGGTATATTAGGAAGCCTGAGTGTGGTGAGAGGATATATATGGAAAAGAACGGTCCCTTCTGTTTTTAAATTAACCATAGGACTAACCATGAGTGTGTCTTGAATTCTCCTCTGTTTATCTTGTGACTGATCTTTTAACTTTTTAAGGAAGTGGCCCCCTGAAAATACGTTCTCTTAAAATAGTAAGGAGAGAGCTAACTTTCCATTTTCTGTGCTAAAGAAGGCACAGAGGCATGGGTAACCCAGAAGGACATATAGCACCCACATCCTTGATATTTTTATTTTGAATTTATTACCATAATTGCACAACGGGTAGAACATGTACCGCTGGAAAGATGCAAACTATTCTGTGTGGGATGAAGGACTTTCATAACCGTGTGAAGGATCTATAGGCAAATTTACTCCCATAATTCATGCAATTTTTTTTTTATGACTCTGGAACCTGGGTGAACTAACAACCCAAACTAAAATCATTCTATAGAAAAGTGGGCTAGATGCTTAGAGGACGGCACGATTCAGGGGGAAGAGAATAGACCTCAGACTTAACTTTTTTACATGAAGCAGGACAAAAGAAAACAAAAATTCATTTTTAAAGAACTATACCTATTTATGTGTTTTAGCAGAGTTCATCTTTGGAGGAATATTGCTGTTTTATTGTAAAAGCATTTTAATGAGGCTACTCGTTATTCAAATAAGGTCAAAGCCTTGGACCTAAAATGGAGGGGAGATGTTAAGACAAAAGGAAGGAATAAAGTAAAAGGGGTCCTTGTTAGGGAGAGAGATTGTTTGATTGTTAACTATGTTTTACTTCCTCTGGAGGTAGAGAATCCAGAAACACAGAGTCTGGAACTCTAAGAGACAGAGTGATGGGAAGACTCAGGAGGAGGGACTTGAGTACGATAGGACTAGATCCAGCAACATGGTGGCAGGTGGGTGATGGGAGAGGCAAGGGAGGAACAGGGGCATGGTTGTGGCTCAGACATGGCTCCACACCAGTGCTGGGAAATTTTCCACCACTTCTCCATCTTTATTCCAACTTGTTACCCTGGAAGAGGAAGAAGAAAAAAGAGGAGGAGACAACCTTGAGCTGACCAAGTTTTAATCTTGAATTGGCCAAGTTTACATAAAGAAGCTGTTAAATTTGCCATGATTTTAATTAAATTTCATTAAAGTTATAGCTTCATCCTTCTTTGAGTCGATGTCTATGGAATTCACACCCACACTCGTGAATTCTGCTGAGTTTTCATCCAAACTTTGTGATTTCAGTGGTCATTTTGTTCCTGGGAGTGGATGACATGCTAGAATGGCTTTCTGTCTCTATGCCACCTATTTCTTCCCCATCACAGCCCTTTCCACATGTTCATCTGTCTGTGTACTTTTCTCTTCTTCTTAAGTTCCAAGAGGGCAGACACGCCGGAGACCACTTTCACAGTTGTATCTCGATTCTTCAGCAGAGTGTTCAGAACATGTTTGTTGAATGAATGCCTGAAAAAAGGAGGAGGGAGTGGCCAGGAGAGGAGGGGCTGTCAGATGGGAGCAAAGAAAGGGATGGTCAATAGATCCTGGAGATGAAGGAGACCTTTGGTTGGGTCAGTACAAGTGGGTGTCCAGAAGCCAGCAGCGTGGCTGCAGGATATAAGGACAAGACAATTCAAGGTGGGACGGAGAGGGCACAGAGAAGTTGCTATAATTCTATGTCAAGTATTCAGTAAGCTAGCAAATTTCTGATTCCCTCTGATTGTCTGATTGACTGTCAACTTGCTGAAAAGTTGTCAGGTGGGGTGGGGATTGAGCAAGCTGGTTTCCGTTCAAAGCATCAAAGTCTTTCGAACTCTCACTGACAAACAGGTATGATGCCAACTCTATGACTCTGTGAACAGTACTGTCCTCCTGTCCAGCTGCAATCATTTTCTTATCACTTTGAACTCTCTAGAATTTTCTGCCAGTATGTGAAGCCAAAACACCACCTGGATTATGTTATTCCCTCTTCCAGCATCTTCAGTGGCTTCCTCTTGCCTTCAAGAGAAGCTGGGGCTTGTTTAAGGCTTTTCACACAGTAGTTATGAGGAGTATTTGATGCCCCTCTGTTAGAGTAAACCTTCTTGAGTGGGAAGGTTGAGATTCCCCATTCCTTGCAGATTCTGTTAGGAAAGAGGAAAGAGAATGAGCATAGAAGCACTGGAAACAAAATCCTTGGTGGGTGGAAGACAGTGGGAGACCATTGCTGGGCAGAGACTTGAGTAGGTTGTGTGACAGTGAAAGGAAGTGGTGAGAGCGGACACCTCTCTTGGCAGCAAACTTCCTCTTTCCTATATCCTCCTCTTCCTGCTCAGCCTCTCTGGCTGGAGACTTTATGTTGCCGTCTATCCCATTATGAGTTAATATAGTAAAGAATCCTTAGAGCTGAGGCTGTCTCAGATTTAGCACTGAATAAATATTTGCTACTCTTGTGCTTATTCTATCCTATTCTTTCTGTTTCTTACTGCTCATGTTTTTGCTACCTTTAATAAATGTTTGAGTCAATGTGCAGCACGTCAAGGTGAATGTGGGGTGAGAGAGGTATCCAGGTTTGGTGAGGGGATCAATCCAGATACTAGTCTGAAGGTAGGTTGGCAAAGAGTGGCTGGTGGGAGGGTCCAATGTGAGAATCAAATGAAAATGGCCTACCTCTGCTGCAGGGCTTGGGTCGGAAGGCACCAGGTAGGCGCCCATTAAATGTTTGCTGAACAAAATGCATGGTGGTATTTGACTGGGCTTTGAAGTATGGATAGAATTATCTGCTAATGAGAGAAAGAGATGTTCAAAGTGACAGTTTCTCTGTTGGAGAACTAAAGAAGAAGCAGCAAGAAGTAATTCTGTGACTATAATAATAAAAGAATGTGAGCCAAATGGAAAAAAAGAGAGCAGAAATGTGAGTAAAAGCATGGGAGAATTTTGCCTTCCAGATTTCTGAATAAGCTTTCCCCATGCCATGGGGCTTAGGAAAATCCCCATGGAAGTCATGTGTGTGTGCAGTGACGCCAGGCGGGTGGTCTTCCTGCCCAGAGACATCATGCCCACCCACCAGCACAAGGAGAAGGCTGAGCACGGTTCCTGGGAATGTTAACAGAGTGTGCTGAGTCATCCGTGTTTGCTCTGGAGCTACGTTCTTAAACATAATGTTGGTCAGGATGCCTCCCTGCCCCGCTGCCTGCAAGATAAGTCCTGCTGTTTAGCCGAGCAGGGTATGTCCCTGGTGATTTCTCTAGCTTCAACTCCTGCATACCTCACCCACCCCCATGCAGGCACAACCCTGTGTCACAGGGATGCTGGTAAGCGCCCAAACACACCATCCGCTTTTCCAGCTCCACGTTTATGTACATAAACATGTACATAAAAGAAACCCATCTGGATTTCTTTCCCCTTTTACATGCTTGTCAAGCTCCTGTCCATCCTTCAAAACCCAGATTAAATGGTCTTTCCTTTCCTGCCATACTTGTTTAATATAATCCTTTGATAGCAATAAAATAACATGTACTTATTTATATCCTCTTTTAAATGTATCTTTCAAGAGCATTCTCTTATTTAGTAAATATTTATTTAGTACCTACTATGTGCCAGACATTTGGGGTAGGGAATATATATTGCTCATCTCTATTTTTTATTGCAATCTCAGTATTTCCAGAAGCTAGCATAAACAAGTGCTCTAGAAGTATAGAAAAAAATGCATGAATGAATGTATGAATGAATGAATGTATGAATGAATGAAATGAATCACCTCCCCCAGGCTCTTCAAGTTTCCACATAAATCTGGTTTGATGTGACATGAAAATTTGAGTACTCTGAGCCCCTAGAGAAAATGCTGACACCTTTCTCTGGGATTCTCTGGCTGCCTATAATTTTATGTAAGCCGGAGAGTTCTATGTAGTTCTGTGGAGAAGAACTCTCTCTGATGGTCATCCAGTCTTTTCTACTCTGAACTCATGTGTTCCTGTGGTTCTGGAGGTTAAAATAAAGCAGTGAAATCATGAGTCACCATCCTCTTAGCAGGCCATGGATGAGATGCTTGACTTACGCCCCACCAGGGGAAGGCTGACCACCCAAACCTGCCTTGCTCCCTGTCTGTCCTGTTGTCCAATTCAGACCAAGGCTGGTGCAATTAGGGTTTTTTCTAAGAGTACTCTGTACCAGTTTCAAAGACAGCTCTCAAAATGGGATTAGAGGAATAAAAAGGCCTGCCGTACAATCATACTCTCTTCTTCACTGGGAGAGACATAGTAAACCCCCGTTTTGATTTGATGATGAGTGACTTCGTCCATGTGTTTCCAGGCTCGTGGCTGGAATGAGAACGTGTCTATAAAGGGCGACTATGAATCAATAGGACTGATTTCTCCTTTTACCAGCACACCTGAATGTAGATATCAAAATGCACCTTTGAGATGGGCTTCTGGAGAGTGATGTACTGGAAATAGTACTTAATGGGAGTCAAAGTACTGGGCATCGGCTCTCAGCTCTACCATTTACCAAAGGGTGACATTGGGTAAATCACCCACCTCCTCCTTTGTAAAAATGGTGATAATTCTTATTTTGCAGGGATGTTTTAAGGTTCAAACGAGGCAATGTAGCTAAAGATCTTGGCACATAGAGGACACTTAATATATGTGAATTTCCTGTTTGTTTGGAAACCATGTGTTCTTGGTACTAATGTTGCCTTTGGAACCTCTCCTTGAAAATGACTAATAGAGTCATATGTCAAGTGACAATATTGCAGCTACCGTTTATTGATGATCTTGGCACTTCTATCGATCCCAGGCATTTGCTGGGAACCACTGGTGATTCATTTTCTGCTCTGCTGTCATGTTACTCTTGGAGCCTACATCTTTAAAGGTGGGAGGGCATTTGTCTGACCATGGACCTCCTTCCCACTGGTCCATGTGGATATGGAAAAAGAAAGAGACCTAATCCAACAATTTTAAGATATTTTAGAGAATTAGCTACGTTATTTGGGATCAATGGCTGTGACCCGCCAACAAGATAACTCACCCCACATTTATTAGGTGGAGTGAGGGGTAGGGCAAGGGGCCAAGAGTGTTCATGGCGGACCACATCCAAGATGAGACAACCTGTGACACTTGAGCCCTGACTGAAGCCAGGCTGTACCTGTCCTAGGAGTTGTTGGCCTTCCCCTCAGTGCCCCACTACTACCAGGACCCTGTTACTGCAACATTCACAGCCAATTCACACCCTTGCACAGAAAGGTGATGAACATTCTGAAGGAGCTCATTCTTCCTGGAGTTGTCACTTTGACTCTTTCTTGTACCTGGTTTCCTCCTGTCTGCCCAGCTGGTACTGTATTGATGCTTTGCTTTTGCTCTTACTGGGGTTTCTGAATAGTTCTTGGTATTATTCTTTTATAGATGGGCTGTTCCCAGTTCACTTTTTCTCACAGCCAAGAACTCCAGCGTCCCCATGACAGTCAAGAAGAGATCAGTGGCTGCGCTGACTGAGTTCCCACCAAGACTGTGAAGAGCTGAAATAACAATCAAGACTTTCAGAGTCACCTGGCCTCATGCAGTGTCTGTCAGAGCCCTGGATCAGAAGGAGACAGAAACCTCTTCCCAAACTGCCAAGTCTGCCTCAAAGGCTATGCTTTTCCCCTTCCCAGGAGCTTCTGTGAAGACTACCCTTGGGCAGATGACTTTTGTCCCTGTTTGAAACAGAAAAGAAAAATGTCACAAGTCCCTGGAGTGACTAAATGCAGAGCAATGTAATTTCTTCTTCAGAATTTTTTTTCCAGGAAGAGGAATCAGTGATTAGAAAGACAAAATCGATACTTTATATAGTGATTTAAAAACAAGACCCTGCATTTTATATTATTGAAGTGTCAACAGGTAATGATGTTTCTTATGTCTTCTTCAACCTCTATTTTAAGCAGGTAGCAGGATTTAATTAATTTCACATTTCATGAAATTTTGCAATGTAGAAAGTAGCCTTTTACTAAAGCCTTAATTGAAAGCATTATGCTAAGTGTTCTTGATGGAGAGAAGTGATGGAAAATGTGAGCAGAGTCAGTAGGACATCTTAGAGATGGAGGAGGGCTCTATGTCCAATGGTGAGCCCAGCCTCATGCTCCACCCTGTTTTATTCTCTAGGAAAATGACCAAACCTGAGAGTAGGTGGCTGCTTGGTGCACGTAGAAGGCAGAATTCTGGGCACTGGAGTGGCAAAATCCCACACCCCACCTATGGCATGGAAGCAGCTGGACTTCAAGGGGCTCCTTCAGGCTCAGTGAAGACATCCATGATGACCATGATGGACTGGGAATTAGAGAACCCTCCTCTTTTGGAGACACCAAAGAAGCCTCCCAGATTTTGATGTGGCTTTATGAAAAGAAGAGGGCTGCCCCTCATTACTGAGATTGGATTCTTGCCACTCTAGTAGAATGACAACTCAGAGTTATATTTAATTCGATTTAAAGAGAATATAGAAGTGTTCTATTTCTTGTACACCTGGAGATGCAAATTGAGATTCATACTTTCACTTATAAAATAAGTGGAGCCTTTAATGCTACCTACTTGCAGAAGGATCCTCGATAGGAATGCTGTAAATTGGTAGTTTTATCCTCAAAAAATAAGAGTTTTGTTTTTTACCTTGTTTTGGCTGGAGTGCCAAATTTGGCTGAAATTCTTCAGAAGAATTCTTATGCACCATATCAATATACAATTCAGGTGAAAGTGGAAATGTCCTAATTAGGATTGGTGAGATCCAGAGCCCTTCTACTTGGCCTGTCCCTCACACTGATTGGTCTGTAAGTGAAACCTGTGATGTATCAGGGTTCTGAGGGTCAGCTTGGAGCCATGCTACTGGTCACAGACTTGCTTTGGTAAGTAGGTGGCTGAGATATCAAATAGCTAGTAACTTCTGGGTCAGGCCAACCTTCCTTAGCATTTTACTTAATGTCCTTCATAACGTGGCCCATTCCTCCCTACCAGCTCTATCTCTTGCTACTTGTATCCATCTTTGTATTCTGAGGGACAGCTCTGGTGTCCAGCTCAATGCCTGGTGCATATAGGTGTTAAATAAATGAAAATAAATGATGTAATACATGTCATTTGAGGGAAGTCATCTTGCAGCCCAAATTATTCAGGGAAATAGAATAAAATTTTTGGTATGACAGAGAGAGAGAACAAGTTAAGCTTTACCTTTGTTTTTTCCTCTCTTAGTTTGGAATGACTTCTACACAGTTCTACCCATGTTAGGATTTAATACACGGAAACTACTCGCATCTTTCAGTATACTTCTTCCAACCTCATAGGGCATGTGTACACGCACATACACACACATTCTGTTTAAAACCAATTGAGAGACAGAGAAGTCAGGGAGAAGGCGATCAAAATAACTCTTCTTTTGCTAGTAATGCTGGATCAGAGAATGTGGCTTGAGCAGACTTCTTCCTCCTTGTCCTCAAGTCTAGACTTTGGAAAGAGCTGCCTTAGCTCAGTGAATGGGCTACTTAACCAGCCATCTTAGCCTCAAGGAATCATGGCCACAGCACACCCAGGCCTCAGGGTGAGAACAGAGAGATTTGAGTCTCTAGAGCTACCTCTGGGCTCCAGTCCAGGTATACTTCCATTTGGAAACAGCACACACACATACACACACACCAAAAAAGAGAGAAAAGAGCTGAGACTTCTCAGCAAAATCTTTCCTACTTCTTGGGGTTAGGGTTGGGGGATGGGAAGTACAGAGTTAAGGGTAGGGGAGCTACTTCCTAATATTTATGACTGGATAGTAGGCCTCAGTCTACAGAACAGGGGAGAAAGTTCAGAAGGTGTCCTTAAGAGTCATTTTTCACTACATTAAACCCAGTTGCATTCATGAAAGGACCCACTTGGATCTTCATGTCAATCAGACATCTTGAACTGTGATTCTTATGTTTATTGACTGCGACAAGTCCTAGCTCATTTCTGGCAAGGTGACCATACTTGGTGGGTACTGCACAATTGATGAATTCTGCAAAAATGAAAGAAAACTAACCCCAAAGTTATGAGGACGGTGCTTACAAATGTATAACGAAGCTGTACATTAAATGTCCTAAAAGAATTTGGCTTTAGCCCTAGTGTACACAATTAAGCCCTAGTACACACCAAACATGATATGCATAAGTAGAAATTAGGAACCGTAAACAAATGGGCAGAGACAAAACACAGCTATGCACGTGAAGAGACACAGGGCCAAACAGCCTATTAGGTCTAGAAAACACACTAACACAGTTAAAGGTCAACATATAAAATTAATGATCCCATTCAACAACCCCTGCCAAGCGAAGTCCTTAGTGCTGACAGTTTTCAAGGGAAGAGGCCAATGGAGACCGATCTGAGACCAGGCTGAGGATGTTATAAAAAGAACCTGGGTTGGGCAGAATCCACAGAGAACGAAGAGAAAGGTGTCAGTGATGGTTCACAAGGAGAAACATGGTGTGCCGGCCAGACTCCTTGGTTGTAAGCAGCAGTATCCAACTCCCTCGGGATAAAAGAGAACTTTTGTAATTCATGGAAGCTTGAAGAAGTAGATTTGGCAAACAGACAAGATTCAGTGAGTGGAAGCCAGGCAGCAATAGCAACCTGACCAGGGCTATACACCACCCCTGCTGGACACTGCAGTGGAGGCATGTGGCTTCCGCTGCTCCTGGACAGTGCTCTGCACTGTAGGTCATCACTGCCACTACCAGACGCTGACCTTGGACACCCTGGCTACCGCATGACACCGTAATTAGTTCCACCTTCACTTCTTTTTGGCATCTCTTGCTTCCGATTCTAATTTCCTAGTCAAAATGTATCTTTGGCTCAGTCTGGGTTATGTTCCTGCGCCATTACTGTCAAAGGGAGAGTGGAAATTTCCCTTCATTTGCCGTTAAGAAAACACGCAATGGGAAATGCTCCCCAACTCCCACCCACCAATGGAAGGAGAGTTGAATGATGGGCAGCCTAAGCACATTCATGTATAAAACTAATGGATACATTGTCTCTTGAGGAGGTTTAACATTCAAATGCCAAAATTAAATGGAAATCTGAAAGTATTAGATGCCAGAAACCCAAAAAAATCATTTTTTCAAGTCATGAAAAGGTAGTATTTATTTAGTTTTATGGTCATTTTTTTAAAATAAAAATCAAGGTATATGTCTTCTTATATTGACAAATTACAAACCGCCTAGCCCACACCTCTCCTCTTATTATTTCTTCTCTCCCTTTTCTATCTACTTGCCCTTGCAATTTTCATCATATATACAATATATGAAGAGTTAGGCGCTGGCCAATAAGTTACTAGGAAGAAAAGAGAAAAGTCAAAATGGAGCAATGATTCAGTTTACTTTTTTTTTTTTGATCACATATGTTGGCTCACATGCTAACAGACAGATTGCACTAGTTATGCCCGCTAAATAAAATACCTGAGATAATAATAATAGATAGTATTTATTGCATGTTACTGAGTTAGATGCTTTGCATATATTATCTTGTTCAACCATAATAGCAGCTGAGTTGAAATTATGATTACCATTTTACAGAAGAAGAAACTAAGGCTTAGAGAACATAAATGACTTTGGTGAAGGTTGTGAAACCGAACAAGGGACAGAACTGAGGTCTTAACCCCCAGCCTACGTGACCCAGAAAGTCCTTTCACCATGCCACGCCTCCTCAGAGTTTTAGCACATCTGAATGGACCTGAGTCAATGTTACTCTGATGGGTGTTGGCTTCCTGCACAGGCACATTTCCTTCAAAGATAAAAGCATCACCGCTCTCACAGGTTTCTTGGCAGAGAGAATGGGAATCTCAACTGCAAACTGAAACTGAGGATTTGTTTCAGGAAGTGGGGATTGGCGGAAAACGGAAAAAGAGGGTCTTGAATCGCAAGAGGCAAGCACTGGCTGAATAAGACTGCCTGGAAAAGCGGTGCCCTGGGAGGATGTCTTGGCCAGTGAAATTGCTTTGGGCCATGAATATGTAAAATTTTAAATGACAGTTTGTAATTTGTGAATATGTAAAGTTTTAAAGTACCATTTTATTTGTTGCATCAAATTCAATTGAGGGGATATGGCACAATTAATTTAACCAGTTTCCTATTTGAGGACCTTAAAGTTGTTTCGAATTTTTCACTATTATGGAAGGCACTATGATAAATTTAGTTTTGCATTTAGTTTCCTCCACTGCTGCCCTTTTAGAAAACTAGTTCCATAATGTAAATTTCCTGGAATTGAGTCACTCAGTCTTATGAAATGAACTATTTTGCTGTTCTCTGTAGATATTATAAAGTTGCTTTCCAAAAAAGTTTTTATCAGTTTACACTGCCACCAGCAATGTTGTCATAAGCCATTTTTCACTACAAACTTAGCAGCGTAGGGTGTTTTATGTCTTAAATTGAAGTTCTTGGGGGAAGATTTCCCTAAGTTGAAGTGTGGCTAAAAACCGGCCACTCAGCTATTGTGTGAACTCTTAGAGCCTGACTGTGAAATCATAGCAATGAAAATTGGAGATGTCAGAGGCCTTTTTAGTTTGATCTGTCCCTCTGTGGCAGGTGTTGGATTGTTACCCCATGCCAGTGCTTTGGGGGACACAAATGAGTGGATTATGTTTGTCAAACATGTCAGTCAGAACTCCCATAAGACTTGGCCACAAAATGTCGACAAAGCTGAAATACAAAGGCCTGGCTCTTTGCCTGCCACCCCCTGCAAGGCTTGGGAGCCCATGAAAGAAAGGGCATCTCCTGAGTATGCTGCAGAGACTTTCTGGGTTCCAGAATTTTGCTTGGACACCTGGAATTCAAATTTCCACCACTGCTGAACCGGAATAAACAAATGTACCCCAGGGCCGCCTTCTACTATTTCATTCTCTGAATGTGTCATTTGTAATGTCGAAATGTATTCTGCTAGAATACCACTGGACTTACAAGTTGCCAAGACATTGGAAACCATCTAGTGCAAACCCCTCAATCAAAGAGGAGGAAACTGAAGCTCAGTGAGCGGAAGGTTCTAAAGCCTAGGTTTCTTCATTACCAGTGTAGTGGTACCCATTGCCCCTATGCATTATTTCTTGGTGATGAAATATTTTTTATAAAAGCTGATTCAGGACTCTCTTGCTAAATTAATCTGTTAGCAGGCTCTTTCTTCCCTGTTACCAATGATTGTTTCTGATGTATCAGGCAATAATTGCAAAACACGTACTGAGAAATAATGGGCATTAATCTCAGGATTTTTGTGTAGTTCAGTGACAATGATAAGTAATATTTAGCGCTCGCCCTGTGCCAGACTCCGTTCCAAGTAATTTTCATGAACAAACTCATGTACTTCAACAGTTTCCTAAAATGCATTTTTTCATCATCCTCATTTTATAGAGAGTTAAGTTGAAAGTGGTTTTTCAAGTAGTCTCTTAAATAATATAAGCTAAATTAAGCTGCAGTAGTAAACAACCGCAGATCTCACTGCCTTACAACAGTAAAGCTTTATTTCCCTCCTGTTGTACATGTGCATTAGAAGTTTGTATATATACATATATATACTTACATATATACATATATATAATACATGTATAAGTGATGTCCTTTATATATTATATTCTATGTATATATTTATGCATTGTATGTTTATAGAAATTTATATGTATTATGTTATATATTACATATCATATCTTCATTTTAGATGCTTAGCCACTGTTTGTTTCCACATGGCCACCAAAGATACAAAATACTGAATCTAAATGTTCATCCATAATTTCATGCCTGAGTTCCAGTTTTGTATCCATAACTTCCTACTGAACATCCTCACTGGAATGTTCTATAGGCACCACAAACTCAGCATATTAATATATCATGTATAATACTATATGTAAAATATCAAACTCTCTGTATCAATGTATCTGTCTCTCCCAGCTTTTTATTTTAATGCAGACTATGGGCCCCCAGTTCTTATCTTCTCTAGCCTCAAATGACCCCAGTTTCCTCCTGATATAATCTAACTTTTCATCTCAGAACATCCCAGTTGCCATTTTTGAAGGTACTTTGATACTTTCTATCTTGAATAGAAAATGGGGTTTGTATAATATTACTCACCCCTCCCCTTTTATTTATACTGCTGGCATTATAACCCCCAAATAAGGATGCATTTAGAGTTAATTAGACAGTATGATTTTTTTCTACAATGAATTAAATGTGTTTGGCAATATTCATTGATACAGACCAAGTTTGATACTTAGAATACTCAGAAATGCTCAGAGATGAGGTAAAAATATACCCCAATCCTTTAATACATGCTTCAGAAATTATTACAGGTTAAAGAATACCTTACTCTTTTGATAAGTAAGATGGTTTTGCTTTCGTACTTGTTATTTATTTTAAACAACTGGTTTATATTCAAATATAGAATATATATAGTTTATTTCTTTTCAGTAAGTGTTTGACAAATTCTCTTTTAAAATTGGGTTTTACTCTCAGGGAAGCTATTGATGTAGACAAAATCAAGCCACTTTCAGAGATTATCTAAGATAGTTTGTATCTTTAGAATAATATTCCTTTACTTTATAGAAGCTCTGTGGGGGGAAGGACCACGTCTTTCTTGTTTATCACTGACCCCTCAGTGGTTAATATAATGTGTGGTACATAATGGGAGCTAAATAAATATTTGCTGAGTTAAAAAGTAAAAACAGTGGAGACCATAGGGCAGTGACCATATATTATGCTTCGTTTTTGTGCATAACAGTTGTCCATGCTCAGAATAGCACAAATTACTCTAAATGATCTAAAGGCATTGGTGGTAGAGTGGGAGAGACGAGATTTAAGACCCATTTAAGAGGTACAGACTGGTGAAATTTAGTGAATGATTGGACGGTGTGAAAGGTTGGGGAAAGAAGACTCTAGGAGGGTCTGGTTTGCGTGCCTGAGAGTGAGTGGTTAATGGACTGTTTGAAAACAGCCTGTTCCTTATTTTTGTTAATAAAGTTTTATTGGAATTCAGCCGCACATATTCATTTACATATCGACTATGACTCTTTTTACACCATAATGGCAGAGTCAGGGAGTTGTGACAAAGACCAGTTGGCCCACAAGGACAAAAAATTGACTATCTGACACTTCACAGAAAAATGGCAGAATCTCGCTCTACAGAATGTGGACTTTGTTGTTATCATTAGAGGGGTGGCTATTGGGGCAAATAGCTTCTCTTTGTTAATATGCCGAATTTGTGGTGCCTGTAGAACATTCCAGTGAGGATGTTCAGCAGGAAGTTATAGATACAAGCCTGGGCCTCTGGCATGAAATTACGGCTGAACATATGGATTTACTGGTTTGTAGTCAAGTTGTGGCTTTGGCGACCACATTGAAACGATATGGTGCTTAGGCATCTGACATGAAGATACTGTTGGTGATGTACAGTACTGAGATCTAGCTTAGGAGGTGAATCAGCAGTGTTTGATTCCATCTTGTGTAAGCGCCTGAAAAGAAGGACAGGGGTGAGTATGGTGCATTCTCTTCCTCTCCCAGAGTGCAGGGTAGGGGGCCCACTCAGCATGAGGCCCAGTCAGAGTCCTCCAGCCGCCACCACCCATTTCCTTCAGAGTGACCAGTGCTGCTGCACGTCCTCACGGTAGGCCCCAGGCTGAAATCAGAAGCACCCCTTTCAGCTTTACAATGCCATTTTGCCAGCCCAACCACAGAACATCTCACATCGGTTGGTTAAGAGGAGGAAAAACTAAATGTTGGTTATAGTTCTAAAATGATGCCAGTCTTGGAGATGTGAAGCTCTGCTGTAGCCATCAGGGTTAAGCCTAACAAGGCAGCTCATGTACTTTCCAGGCTGTTTTCCAGCTGGTAAGTGAATGTTTCTGTACTGCATGTGGTACGAAGAGCTCAGCCTAGTGCAAGGACAGTTTGTTCCAACAGAGATTTTAGGCCAGTTCCAACATGCCCTTGAATCCTCTTACTTCCGGAGTGATTCACTTCCATTTCCTCTTTTGCCAAGTAGGGGAAATAGCAATCCCTCTTTCTCATCCTTGGTAAATGTTGTAAGGATGAATATTTCGAAGGAGATAGAGAGTATGCAACCATATGGATAGTGAGCTCCTGGAGGGAAGACCCTGCCGCTTCTACAGTGGAGACTGGAAAAGTAGTAGACACTCAGGATATTGAATAAGTGGGTTTTCAAAGAATAATTTACTCCAAATGTTACTGTATAGACTATCTAATGTAGTGATCCGTACCACAGACATTGGCTGTCTTAAAAAAGCAAAATTATTGGCAACTGTGCTAAGATCTTCCTTCTTTTTTTTCTTTTTCCTTTGCCACTGGAGATAATGAACTTCATGCATGCAGTTAGTTTGATTTTTTATTTTTTTGATGGATTTACCTTAATAGGTGGGAAACCCTGCTAATACCTCTGAACTTACTCCAGTACACATTCTTGAGTGGTATTTCTGGAAGTGTAGTTTCAGAGCTTAAGTGTTTGAATTTTTCCAGTTCCAGCAGAAGTCGTTATGCTAGATCATGCAAAGTGCATTGAAAAGTGAGTGGAACAAAAAAGGGGAAAGAAAAAGACACTCAAAACTATGATAAGATTTTCCCTCAGATCATGTTATTTATTTTTTAACCTCATTAGGAAATTCTCAAATTTTATTTTTAACCTTGAATTTCCATACTCCCTTTTTGAATTTCATGCGTGTGCCAGCATGTGCCCATGTGCGTATGAAGGTTGGTATGCCCGAATGTGTGTGTGTGTGTGTCTATGCACCCCTGCCTGACTTGAGTAAATTTGTGGGTCTGTGTGTATGTGTGCGGATACGTGTGGGTGTATTTTCCTTGTGGATATGCTGTTTTGATGGAAGGAAATCTTAGATCCCACAAGAGCCACATGCCTATCAGGAGGGATCTTTGTTACGTTTTTCAGCACATGGATTTGCAGAATTAAAGAGTGTAGGCACCAGGATAACCACAGAACCCTCCGTGCACTATTCTGGGTCTCCACAAAGACCTTTAATTTTACTATTGTATTTAAAGACAATGCATGGCCTTGCAGAGTTGTGAATGCTTATCTGCTCAGTGGTCTTGGAAGACAGACTAACACCTAGCTGCGATTAACTCAAAGGTTGAACTGGCATCCACTGAACCTTAGTTGAATAATACATTTCACTAGAGAGTTTTTGTTTGTCTGTTTGTTTTCCTCCTGGCTCACTCTTGGCCCAGATTCAAGATAAACTTTGCTGCCTTTCTGCCTGCTGTGCTTAATTTTCTGTGGTACCTAAAATGCTGGATTTGTAGCCTTTTTCGTTTGGCTGCGGTTTGGCTTCTCCTTTCCAATTCAACGTTCAAGTTTCCTCTGTGTGCAGGACTCAGAAATGTTTCACTTGAGAGTTTAAGTTTCATGATTTTAATTATTCACATCGTCTAAACTTGGCTTTGAAATCAACCATATCAGGCATGACAATTCACCCAAGAGTCTGAAATGGAATAAAGAAAGCAGAGATGAGGAGACATCTGTGCCAAACCACCCCTGTGAGGTGCCCATATGTTTATGGAGGGGGCTGGGGCGGAGGAGGGGACTTGGAAAGAGAGGAGAACTGACATTTATGAAGCACCTACAATACGATAAGCACTGAATGTGAGATACACTATGCACTTTACCATCGCAAGAATCCCTTCGGAGGTAGGGATTTCCCAAATTATTTTTCAGCTCCTGCTTGCATTTCTGTGCATTTGTGCTCTAGGTTGGATGCTGTAGTTGCAATGGGTTGAATAAAAAATGTTACTCTGACACTCCAGGTTAAATAGAAGTGTGTCTGTCTGTCTCTCTTCTTTCTCTCTCTCTCTCTCCCTTCCTCTCTCCCTCCCTCTGTTATCCAGAATTTTTTTGTCTCTCTGGGTGTTTTCTGTATCCTATTAACAAATGCCACCCTGGTTTTGTGAACAGAAGCTAAAAGCTACCAGCTCATTTTTTTTTTTTTTTTTTGGACACTGGTATTTTATTGTTCAACTGTTTCCTGCCCACTATGTGTGGGTTCTTTCTGTAATGAAGCGACAGTCTAATATTAAGACTTCTACAGCATCAGGTACAGAAAGTTCTGTAAACACATTGATTTGAAACCACGATACTTAGGAGTGAAGAAGCTCCTCCAGTCTCTTCATGACGAAGGCTTTTTCATCTTTGGAACTCTCCTTTAATAAAGTCACATGCTATGGAGACATCAAACATGGGATCTTTTGCATGGGAGGGTAGATGCATGTAAAAATTATCTGTTTTATTATAAAGGTGTAAAAATATCGAAAAGAGAAGGCAATAGAAAATAAAACTCATGTATCACCTAATCAACCCAAAAGAACTCTATTAACATTTTCGTGTATTTCCTTTCCCTCCCTCGTTTTCCTCCCTCCCTCCCTCCCATCCTCCTTCCCTCCTTCCTTCCTCCCTCCTTCCTCTTTCTTTCTTTCTTTTTCTTTCTTTCTTTCTCTCTCTCTCTTTTCTTCTTTCTTTTTTTACTTTTCTTCTTTTTTTTCTACATGTTTTAAAAAACATAATGTAACCAGTGTCTTGGACAAAACCACTCTTGAGAAACAGTTATAAAGTAAAATTATTTCACCTCTTCCACTGTCTTTTTAAAATTAATTTGAATAATGAAACACTGGGGATCTCATGATTATGCGTAAGTGATAAGAGAGCTGATGGTCTCTTTTTCAACAAACAGAATTGCAATTCAGAGATTACAATTCCATGTCCCTTATGGTAATCAAAGTTTTGATTTAAAATTATCTTTTGCACTTCCCTAGTTAGGCTGGCTGCCACAGGAAAACCTGAAGAAGGCAAAGGGGGTGCAGTTGACTTCCACTCTCAGTTTTTGCCCTGGCACTGTCCAAGTCAGGCTTCCCACAGGCAGATGTTGAAGTCATTGCTCCCACCAACCTTTAATGTGTTCTTTAAGACACTCTTGTCCCCATACCATGCTTCCCAAGAGCTTTTATCTGCAGTTCTCTTGATGCTGGTGACGTACTCTCCTTCTCCAACTCATGTTTACTCCTTTCTCAGCCCCTAGTAATCCAGCACTACCTTCAGCCTCTCTCTAGTGGGGACTGTCTACCCTCCAGGAGTCCTGCTGGGTACGGCTCCAACCCCGTACTGGTTCTCTCACTCTCTCTTGATAGTTGCTCTATGAGAAACACATATTCTTCGCTCCTGCAGGAGTGCTTGCCATCCAACACAACCATCTCTTCTACACTCCTGCCACAAGCAGAGCTAGCCAAGCTGGCTCCCTCTATTGAGATTTTTCCACTGTGTGACTCCCAAAGTCAAGAAACATATATAAAATTTCTGAGTGGTCCTGTTGAAACTCTTCTCAGTAGGTTTGAGAGGATTTTCAGGGCACCAACACACACACACTCTTAAATACTGTGGACACACATGGAGGGCACTCATCATAGCTGCAGTCCCCTTCAAAGAAATCTTCCTTCAATTACTCTTTCTTAACTTTCAAAACTGGATCTTTTCATATTCTAAAGGTGAATAAGGGATTAAAAGTAACATAGCCTTTTTAATAACCATTTTCTTTAGAAATTTGCATCTTGATCTTATATCTCTCTTTGAAATGTTGTATCTCTCTTTGAAATGTTGTATCTCTCTTTGAAATGTTGTATCTGTTGAATCTTGGTAACAGTTTACACTCATGATTTAACATTTTTACCAACTTTGATTATCCTTGTTTTCAAATAGCATTTATCTTCATAATGATCCTATATCATTATTTATTTTTGCAAATATGATTTTTAATGGTGTTTTAGTACTAAAATTAGTTTCCTCTTGCCGCTGTTACAAATTTTAAACCACAAACTTTGTGGCTTAAAACAATGCAATTTTATTGTCTCGTAGTTCTGGAGGTCAGAAGTCCTAAATCACTCTCAGTAGCCTAAAATCAAAGCATTGGCAGGGCTGTGGCTTCTTCTGAAAGCTTTAGAGGACAATATGTTTATTTGCCTGTTTCCGCTGCCTACATTCCTTGGCTTGTGGCCCTACATTACTCCAACATATGTTTCCATCATCATATTGCTTCCTGTCTCTCTGCTTCTGTTGTCAAATTGCCTTCTCTGACTCTGAGCCTTTTGCCTCCATCTTATAAGGACGCTTGTGATGACACTGTACCCATCCAGATAATCCAGGATAATCTCTCCATCTTGAGATTCTTAAACATCTTCAAATTCCTCTTTGCTTTGGAAGGTAACATATTCACAAGTTCTGAAGACTAGGACCTGGGTGTTTTATGTGGGCAGCAGGGGCATTATTTACCCACGTTTTGGATGTTTCACAATTTAACTGATTTTATTTTCAATTCTTCATTTAAAATATCATAAACAGTGTTGCAATGAGTTTCCTTATAAATGAAAACATTTTTATGAGTTTCTCTGATGGTTTCCTCAGTGTAAATTCCTAGAAGTGGAGTTATTGGGTAAGAACATTTTGAGGACTTTTGATTCATCTTGCCAAATTCCCTTCCAGAAAGATTTTGTAAATTTTTGACTCCACAAGCTAGAAGGAGTCTACCCTCACCAGCACTAAGTGTTCTTTCTCATTTTTTTGTCAATTTGATCGCTAAAATTGGTATCTCCTATATGTTTGTTTATTACTAGCAGGCTGTACATTTATCATATATTTATTGACCAAATGCATTTCTTCCTCTGTGAAATGTGTTCATTGCCTTTGGCCACTTTGATACAGGGTCATGTTGAGAGTTGAGAACTTTATAGACAGATGTGTCTTTTTTTTTTTGGTTTAGCTTCGTGACCTTGTGCAAATAATATTAACCATGCTTTGCCTTAATGTATTAACTTTGTACACATGAATAATAACCCTATCTCTACCCTATGAGGTTTAGATGAAATGATGGATGCAGAGCAACCAAATGAGCATTTGCTTGGTAAGAGTGGGCTGTTGTGTTGCTACTATTATGATTATACTAATGGGAGTTAGAGAAAAAGGATTTGTAAAATGTGTTTTGATATATTTCTTAAAAATGTTAAACCCTTGTTTATATTTGTTGAAAATCATTTTCCGATTCCTTATTTCTCTTCTACTTTTTCATATATTTTGTGTAAAAATGTCTAATATTTTGTGATCAATGTGTTATCATTTGTGATTTCTTTCATTTATTTTATATTTAAAATTTATGCCCTATTTTCAAGGTAATTTAAATATTTACTATTATTTTTATTTTTTAATCATTGTTTCCACATAGATCTATAAAACATATGGAATTTGAACTGTTGGCTCTGTGAAATGAGGATCAGGGAAAGTTATTTTCTCCCCATATTTTTAGCCACGTTCCCTAATATCTTTTGGTGAATATTATTGAATTTTGCTGCTTCCATTGTAATATAGTCAGCTCTATAGTATTTTCTGATTGTCCTAGAACTTTCTGTTATTTTCTACTGATACAGCTGTCTAGTCTTAGTTATATGTGTGTTCCAGTTTTAACGATGGTAGTAGTATATATGTTTTGGTAGGCAAACTCTCTCTCATTTCTCTTGTTTTAAACTTGTTCTTGGTTATTTTATTTCTCTAGTCATTCTCTTCTGAATGACTTTGCAACCATTTCCCTAATGTAAAAACCCCGCTATGATCATGATAATCTCATATATTGATTTAGGAAGATCTGGCATCATTGTTCTTTCATCTCATCTGGGAACTTAAAATATCTCTTGACTTTTTAAAAGTTTCTTTTGAGTCTCTATAAAGCTCTGAAGTTTCATTTCCATAGATCACACAATTTTCTTAAAGCTACCTAGGAGTATATTTTAACATAAGCATAATCAATCTTTTCCACTATGTTTTTTAAATGGGTGTTTCCGCTGTACAGAAAAGTTACTGAGTTTATTCTTAATCTTAATTACTAATTTACTGGCTAATTTACTGAGCTCTCTTATTAGGCCTAATAGTTTTTTCCTGGCTTTTTTCCTTTAGTTTGACACTATATAGCCAATCATTTAAAAATAATAATTTTATATCCTTTCTTCCAGGATTCTTGCTTTATTTTTCTGACTCTTGCTTTATGGTATTGGCTAAGATGTCCAGAAAAATAACAAGTATTAATGTCATTGATGGTATCCTTGTCTTTTTTTTTTATATTAATTGTAGTGCTTCTGGTATTTCACCATGAAGTTAGGGCAAAGTCGATTTTCTCCTCATGGAAGTACTCGAAGATTGTTCTAATTACATCCTCTGAATATCTTCATTAGAATTATAAGAAAAAATGCATGTCAATAGCCCAGAAATATAACAGACAACTTTTATGCCATTTGCAACGGCATCTTAGTACAATGAAAAGAACATGTGCTTTGGAGTCGGGGCACTTGGGTTTGATGCTTGTTCCAACACTTACTGGGTAGACAATTTGCACGAACACCTACAGTTTTGATTTCTTTCACTTTACAATGTAAGTGATAGTATTCCTTTATAAGACTGTATTGGAGATTCAAAAAGATATCGGAAAAATAGGACAGCGCCTGGTAGACGGTAGGTGCTGGACATGGAAAACTGCATTGTTTTGTTCTGCAAAACATGGATTGGAAACCTGCAGAATGAATTTTAAAAAGAAAGACTCGACCTTGCTGGTGACTTCTATGGACTTAAACTTCTTCCCCTACTTATATGCAAACTAAATGGTTAGTACGGTCTCTTCTAGTTGGGAAAATTCTGAAAATTCTATGACTCTCTAATCATTTCCACAGAGCACCCATTTCTCAGATTCTGTTACAAAGTGGATGTCAAGGCAGTCCTTGCCCCAGTAGGAGTGCTGCAGAAGGAAGAGGAAAAGCCACTAGAAGCCTGGGTAGCAGCTGTATTTTCCTCCCTGGCCCCTCCTCCGGGAGCAGAGCTGCGTGTTGCTGCAGTTGTACTGTATTGTTCTACCGCATGGATTCATAGTTAACATTTTTCTTCCAGGCACATTTAAAACATTTGGCTCACATTCTACTTGAGCTGTTTTATAAGGGCAATAACCGAGGCCAGGGTGTGCTCTTGTCAGCAAGCAAAGCACGCAGCAGAAGCTGCCAAAGAGTTTCCTGCTTGGGGGCCACCCATCCTTGGCTGCAGGACGCACGGCTGGAGCTCATGGCAACTTGCACACAGAGAGAGCTGGAACTTTCTGTTCTCAGGGCTCGTGCTTTGGATTCCATCCTTCGGTTGTGCTGCACTGATCAGTGGAGGCTGTTGTGTTTGCGCTTGTTTGGGACTAGCTCAGAACACGTGTCACAGCACTGGTTCAAGGCCTAGCTCTAAGGCTTGGAGCTGGGAAAATTCTCTTTAAACACAAGCAAGAGTTAGCTAGCCGGCGCAGAGTTCCCACGAGTCAGCTGCAGGGGAGACAGGCATTCCCTTCATCTCACTCTCCTTGAATTAACTTCTGGAATGGGCAGGCAACACAGATGCCAAGTGGAGGGCTCCAATGCTGCCCCCCCCACCCTCTTTGAAGTCCACCTTGGCATGAGCTGATCTCTTTTCATGTGTTATTTATTGCCAAGGACTGTGACAGGGAGAATCTGCAGTAGATCGCTGAAGCTGTTTTTTCAGGATTTCCTTTGATTGGAAGCTGTTGGCTGTGCCTTCTGCAGCTGGCTCTGTCACAGAGCAGAGAGCTCAGTGTGTCCCCCAAGTGACAGCTGCCTTGCCAGCACAAA
This sequence comes from Delphinapterus leucas, assembly GCF_059928025.1. Lineage (NCBI taxonomy): Eukaryota > Metazoa > Chordata > Mammalia > Artiodactyla > Monodontidae > Delphinapterus > Delphinapterus leucas. The sequence continues at coordinate 100,061,724 of NC_143134.1, read as the reverse complement.
GGAGGTTCTGGCTGTGAAAGTGCCCTGACACTCTAAAGGACTACAGGAGGGACAGGATATTGTTACTGCTTCACTCACCGGTAGGGCGGCAGTGCGATATTGTGAGTGGAAAGAACAAGGGCTCACGCCCAAGAGATGCAAATTGAAATGTCAGCTTTTTCATTGACTCTCAGTGTCATCTTGACCGCAGTCTTCTCATCTGTAAAATGGCAATGAAAAGATTGACCCCAGAAAACGTTTAGCCAAGGATTAATAAGATAGCCATGTAGAGGGTTTAGCTCCTTTCTTCTGAATTCCAAAGTTAGTTCAGAAATTTTTTTTTTTTTTTTTTTTTTTTTTGCGGTATGCGGGCCTCTCACCGTTGGGGCCTCTCCCGTTGCGGAGCAACAGGCTCCGGACTCGCAGGCTCAGCGGCCATGGCTCATGGGCACAGCCGCTCCGCGGCATGTGGGATCTTCCCGGACCGGGGCACGAACCCGTGTCCCCTGCATCGGCAGGCGGACTCTCAACCACTGCACCACCAGGGAAGCCGAGTTCAGAAATTTTAAAGCCATCTGGATGACTCTTTATACTCTCTCTTTATCTTCTTCATTTATTCATTATTCAGTCAGCATTCAATAAAAAAGTTGGACCATTTAAGTGCCTTTAAAATTTTAGGTAGTGTACTACATACTAGGAATAAAAAAATACACGTTCAAGACATGGCTTCATCCTTGGCTATCTCAAAGATAAATAATGAAATGACAATAAAAGTGTAAAGGATGTTATGGTGGCGGAAGGTTCAGGAAGTAAAGGGTACGCTCAGACAGGATATTTATACAAATTTATGGAGTGACAGAGGTTTTACAGAAGAAGGGACATTTAACCAAGGGATGATGTCTGTATATAGAGGACAACATAAAATATTTCAGAACTTAGAGACAGAGACCCTTTGAAATGTGATTGAGAGTGATTTGCCCTTAAAGACGGACAGCCCATGGGCTGCTATGGAAAGGATGAAAATGTCAAGTCTTGTCAAAGAATGCAGCTTGTGATGGTCTGTAATTGAATTCAACCAGGTCTTACTCAACAGCACTGCCTTTGTCAGTTGGGAGCAAGGATAGACTGAGCCAATCGTGGACTGTCTAGAAGCTAGAATTGGTATTCAATCGTGGAAGGATAGATTTCTGTCTCCTTCTACTTCTATATGAACCACTTCTGTTTCTCCTTAACTATTTTGTTATTGCTTTCACCTAATCTTTAGGTTGAGCAAAGGATTCCAGGCTGAATTAAGACTTTGTAAACCATTGCACTGCACCATATTACCTGGGAAGAAATTTTTTGGAAAATGAGTTTCATTGCTGGTAACAGGGAGTGCATTGTGATTTACAGAATTTCCTTTTCTTCTTCTGTGCCTTCCCCTTCATTATCTGAGGGTACCTGTTCTCCCAGGAGACCATGAGCTCCTTGAGGTCATCATTTTAGCCCGAGTACTTAGTGGAATAGTCGGCAGACAGTTGCTATTCATGTACTACTCAACACTGCCATCCAAATGATCACTTTAGTGTACATACTCGGTTATACTACTTTCCCAGTGCTGCTTAATATTCTTCAGTGAAAGCTTATTAAGGGTCTGGCACTGGGTGTGGGGATGAGGAAGGAATATTAAACACAGCATGAGAATAAGAAGGAACAGCTCCTTTCCTTGTGATGCAAGTTGCAGTTTAATCCCAAAGGAATTGACCAGACAGCCAAGGTGTGGAAGGAGTATGCCAGGAGGAGGAATAGAGACAAATGATGGACAACAGTTCTAAGCAGATAATAGGCTTGGTCTTCTTTAGGTTTTGCTCTCCTACTCCCACGATTTACATCTTTTCATCATAGGTCTCCTGAAAACAATCTGAGGAGATAAATTTGCTTGGATAATAATCCTTCTTTGTAGTAAAACATCTTTTTAAGGGACTCTACTGGGGCCAGGACAATAGCAGAATATCCACTTCGATAATACTTTTTTACTAAGGAAGACTCTTGGGAACCCAGAGTGGCACAGAATGACCAAACCAGATTTATAAGTGAAATTGCTGAGGTCACATTTATGCATAGGGAAACAAATTCAAAGTAAGGAAGCGAGGTGACCAAATTCTCACAGAGGTTAGTGCCTGGGATCAGGGCCCATATTCTTAGACTCCTTGTCCAATGCCTTTTGTACTAAGATCATGTGTGAAATGACATCTTTTGTCTAATTCAAGCTTGAGAGGACATGTTGAGGCTAATTTAATATTTAATTAGGGAAGGAAAATAGCATTTATTAAATTCCTACTATATGTCAACCATGGTAACCAACATTTCACATGCATTTTCACTGATCATCACGATAATGTAGTAGATACAATTTATCCAGTTTACAAATAAGGTACTTGAGACTTGCAGAGACTGTCTGAGGCTTTATACCTTCAAGGTCATTAAGAATCAATTCATTCCATGCTTTCACCTTGAATCAGTGTCTCGTAGTTGTCCCCTTAGTGATAAGACAGAGGATAGTGGGAACCTTCCTCATGTTACTGCCAATCCACTTCCGGGCATCCCGTGAAGTAACCCCTGGCTCTCCACTGTTTACAAATTGTATGTGATATCAAGCATAGCAATTGGCATCTAATCCTCTGGCTAACAGAATCCTGACATTATATTGGGGAAAATATAATTAAATCTCTTTTTGGGTAGATATTCATCTTGATATATAATTTCTCTGGATTTAAATCCCAAGTATAGTATCCATGTATATTAATGTATATTATTGGGTTGGCCAAAATGTTCGTTTTTCCATAAGATGTTCATTTCCGTAACATCTTACGGAAAAATCGGAACAAAGTTTTTGGATAACTCAATAGTTGAATCGACCTGTTCAAAAAGACTACTCCTTTTATAACTTATAATTGATACAATTTTTTTAACCAGTCTTATTACTTCACTGATCAATGTAATGAGAAAACTATCTACAAATTTATAGTGTGTGAGTGTGTGTGTTGTCTAATCAATATTATTCATCAAATTAAACTCTTAGTCTTGGAAGCCAGCATGTATACCACAAGAAGTGATTTTGGAAATCAATTTTTTGCATGATCACTATTTGTCAGTAGTGGATTTGTTCACATGAATGCCATATCTTATAAATAAGAAAGCTAGTCAGAGCTGGATGAATATGGAGGAAATATGATAGCCTGACTGTTTCCAGTATCTGTGGGTATGAGGCACTGGAAGGTGAGAGAGTAAATATGTACAGGACCATACATATTTTATGAAAAAAAAGTAGCCAGTCAAATAAAAGGAAAAATTTCTTCTCTGCTAGGTGGCCAAGGTGAGGTCAGTATCGATATTGGCATTGGTACTGCCAAGTCCATGTTTTGCATGACGATAATTTAATCAAGATGTGTTGGTGACAAAAGGCTTATCAAACACAGAATGTTTTATTACACAGGTTGGTTTGTTTGACAAAAGTGACACCCATCTTCTTTCATAAAGCTACTGCAAACTTCGTATCCGGCCTTGCAAAATTTTATGTTGACAGCAAAGACTGTGAGGTATAAATTTATCGAATATTCGATATGCTTCTCATCATTAAAAAAAACAAGTATTTCTTTTCTCAGGAAACAAGGATGTTTATTTTTACCCCACAGAAGCAAAACGTATAATAAGAATTAGATGTATAACCTGGGAGTTCTAACATACACTTATTGAATCTGACAATATTTTATATACTAAGAGAAGTACAGATATTGCTGTCCTATTTTTACTGTTTGGTAAAACTAAGATATAATGAATTTGAAATACATATCGACCTTTTCTATTACTTTAGGCAGCTGTAATAGGCAACCGTCTCATAAAGCCACCCAGCGTTAAGCTTGGAGTTCTAAGAGACAAGCTGAGTAGAGCATTTTATGTGTGAATTTATTCTTTCATTATTAATTTGGCATATTTATTCATTCAGTTTCTGCCAAATTTGCGACAGGAATTTTGCCATCCAAAAGCCTTTGAAAAAGAGGGAAATTTTTAAAATTTTAACAAAATTCTATTCATAGGCAATTTCTATAGGTGAGGACCACATTGAGCTGAGTCTGTTGTTAAAGACAAAAAAAAAAAAAGGACCCAGAATGTAACCATACTATCACTCAGAATAAGAAGTATACCTCTTCATAGGTTGTGACAAAATTTTCCCAAGCAGTAAACTAAAAGAAAAATTCATCCACTGTTTCATGGACACACACACAGGACACAGATAAGTCATTATTGTCAACAGAACCATCAAACCAACTGTGATACAAATGAGAAGAGCAATGAAATTCCTTCATGTATTATTCATAGAACTTTAAAGGGTAGTGACTGGCTACAGGAAGGCGGAAGTCATTTGTAGTTCATTCCCAGGCCTTATATATGGTGAAATACTCTGATGAAAAAAGATTACACCTCCTAAATGAATTTCCCTTCAGTGAAGATTGGCTCCTTGTGGGAGAAGTTTCCAAACATATTTAAGTGTGACTGATAAAGTGTGCAGTTCATTCCCAGCCATATTCTCTCAAATGCACTGTGTACACCCCCCAGCAGCCTGATTTGCTGAACTCCTACTCATGCTGAAGGTCTGTTTTAGCAGAGCCATCACTGCTTCCTTAGAGGTTCTGCCCACTTGTTGAAATTTTAAATCTGGGCCATACCAGTCAACTCCATTTCTTCCTCTAAACTGCACGCCTTCAACTGTTTGGAGATGACTGTTTTGAGCGGTAGCTCCAGGTTTCTGTGTAGAGAGAGTTGAGGGATGGTGTTCTGACTGCTTGAGGAGCTGGAGGACCTGTAACGCTACCTTTTCTTTTTCCTTTTTTTTTCTTTTTGTTTAACACTACCTTTTTGCAGCAAGCATGTTGTTCTGATGTCCTCTGTGCATTTATTTGTGTTGATCTGGAGAAAGAGGTGTTACAGAGATTATGGGATTGATCCTTAATTATTCCCACCCCCAGCCATTCTGTAATGCTCTTATTGTAAACAAGAAGGTTTGTAAACATACAGGCAGTGCTCACTGGTCTGTGGGCCCACTGGTATCTGAGCAAACAAATTAGGATAACTCTACCCCCAGCTCCCATCACTCAGCTACCTGAAGGGGATATCAAGAAAGGCACCTCTACCTGATGCCATATGTGAAGACAACATCCCTCTAAGCCCATGTTGTATCCTAGGAAGATAAGTGGCTCAAGGATTCGAGGGCCCCAGGTTAAAAACCAGCTATTAAAGATTGATTAGGCAAAAGGAATGGATGGGCTGACAAACAAGGTCCTTATGCTCACATGTGCCTCTCAAAGGTATCTTCCGTGGTTAGGCTACTTCACAAAGCCCAGGTTTGTGTATAGTATAACCTCTTTGTATTGTTAGGGATAGAGGAATGAGCTAATTTGATCTCTGGCATGTTGGTTATGGAGCATCTGTGTCTTCCTGAGCCTGCTGTTCATTTCAAGATTTATCAAATAAGCTGTTTGAGTCTCTGAGATGGGTGGCATAATTCCAGTTAGATTCTTTCTGATCTCCAAATATCTTCCCTGATAGAAATTGCCAAAATCCACAATCATAATATTGACAATAACAATGACAATAGCAATCTTTTACGTTTATCATACTTGGCAGGGTATAAGGAACCTTGACATTTGTTCCTCACAGCATCCCTGAAAGGGTGATGTTAAAAGCCCTATTTTACAGCAAACAAAACTGTGGTTCAAATAAGTGATATGATTTGCTTTCAATCGTACAGCTTCTAAGTTGCTGTAGCTTTGAGCAAGCTTTGAATCCCTCACTTAAAGAGGGGTCCTTTAAGGTGGCTAAAGTTCAGAAGTAGTATTTGGTGACTGTACTTGAGATTGGGACTTTCTCTGTGGAGGAGCAAAGGGGTTAAAGTCTGAGGCAAGAAGAGGCAGAGGGAAGCTGCTGCTCTGGGAAGAGATCCAGCCATCTGTCTTGGCTCACTCTCGACTTTCTCATTCTCTCTTTTACTGCTCACTCCTCTCAGACCTTCTTTAACAAAATTAAGTAAAGTTAGAAGCTCTTGTCCTGCCTTCAGAAGGTCTGGGCTGGTAGACCTAGATCAGCTCTGCTCCAGGCTTTGGGGAAAGCTCTTTGCACTTGCACTGACCTGCTTTCTCTTCCAGGACTGCCTTTTCCTCTGCAGAAGAGTGCTCAGATTCAGGGAGCTAAGGTACTGGTTTAGGCAGTGATATGCTGGTAAAAGTTTAACAACAACGAAAGGGAACAAGAGAAGAGAAAAGAAAAGAAAAAGAACTCCTGATTTGTAGCATTTGCCAAATTCTGTTGTGTGACCCTCACCATGGCCCATATCAAGCAACCAACTTCACATAAGTTGACTCACAAAATTCCTGAAAATTTAGCTACCTGCTCTCACAAGTCAGTACAAGCTCCTCTGGGACAACACTGGTTAGAAAAATGGCCAGAGGAGAACAGGAAACCAGCTTTATCTCTAGCCAAGCCTAAGACATTTTCCACACCACTCAACCTAGTTCATCAAGGGACTATGTAGATATTTAGAACCAAGCTGCACAGTTACAAAGACGGTGTGTGGATTGGGCTTTTTCCTTGGTACACTTATTTCCCTTAGAAATTGCAAGGGTGACAGTTCAAAATAGAATGTCCAGAATCCTCTAATATTCTTACATTTCTCTGTCTCTCAACAAACACATGTGTGTATGTGTGTGTGTATTGTATGCACATATGCTCACAAATACACAAACTCCCCACTATATTAACAAAACTTATAAGCTCCTACCTAAGTAGTGCAGATGTTAAGATATTGGACAAATATTTCAAGTATATGAAATAGACATATATTTGATTCCCAGCTCTTTTATTTAGACAAGTTGCTTAAACTCCGTCAGTTTCCTTATCTGTAAGTTAGGGATATTAGTAAGTACCTGATAGTGTTGGTCTAGAGATTAAATAAGATACTAGTGGTTTAAAGTTTGTTAACATCCAGTAAATAGTAGCAGCAGTTTTTATTCTCCCCATACCGACCTTGATAAATTCTCAGCTGTTGTCAATATCTTTCCTCCCTGTCCCCTATGGACAGGAATAAGCTGCAAAGTGCACGATGGCAGAGTGACATTTATGTGGTTCCTGTTTAAACTGAGTGATAGAGGTGTTGATAATCTTGTGCATTTTTTATTTAAATAATTTTACCACATGTTCAACTAATATACTTGTCACCCCTTACAGGCCTGGGAACAGATCTTATCTGCTTTGCCACAAAATGGTACCTGCCTGAGTAAACACAAATACAGAATGAAGAGGCAAAATCTTTGCTCAACATTTGTAACCTAATTCGTTAAAGCAAACAGACAATATGGCCACCAGGCTTAGCCTTCCAGAGCAATTTTAATCACAAAAGCAATGATTTATAAGCCTCTAAGATGCAAATAAAACATTGTTAAATTGTCCCAAGGGGTATCTTAAATCCTTAAGGAAAGAGCAGGGGTGTCAGTTAATATGAATATGTATTCAGAAATTAAAGTAGTCCCTGAGAACCAAGGATAGACGTTAATGTCTTACCGTTCTCTATAACTTGATACATTTATTTTAAAAAAATTAGTTTTCATTTTTATCAGTGAGATTCACATGCATAGCTTAAAGAATCAAATAATTCTACTTGCAAGTAGGTACACTCATTCTTTTAGCTTATTCTTTTCATATTTGCCTCTATATCCTCTAAATAACATGCTTAGAATTCTACTTCTTAATTTTTATTTTAGTTTAAGACTTGTAAATTAACTTCCAATTATGGAAAATGAGGATTTCGATCTCTTTCACCCTCCGGTTCCACTTAATCCAGGCACAGTTTGGCTCCCTTTTTAGCCCGAGATAACTATACTCTTAACTGTGGTTTGATCAATTTTCAGTATTTACATTTAAATGGCTATATAAATGTTATTCAGAGTTGATCCATGTTGTAAGATGTTACGGAAAAACTCGAACGAACTTTTTGGCCAATCCTATATATTTCATTTCTTGCACAATCTTTTGGTCTTCCAAAAGAAAAATCTTTTGGCCTAGTTTTCTGCATACATGTCACTAATTTATCCCCAAATTCTTCTCAAGTTATGACAAATCTCTTAACACATCCAAATACATTAGGTAATACTGATTTCATCTTGAAGAAATACTCCAGAGTCCTCTGAAGAAGTTCTCTTATGTAGACAGGTTGGTCTCTAGACCTCTTGCATGATTCCCTTTATCTTGGTGACTCCACTTTGCCTATCTCCCGTGTTGGATCCACTGTGCTTAGAAAAGTCTGTTACCTTTTTGATTCTCAATTCTTCATATGAAAACCTTTTTTTTCCCTTTCTGAAAGACTTTGAAGATTCTCTTTGTTCCCAGCAACCTAAGATTTTGTGATGATGTGGTTTTATTAAAAAAATTTTTTATTGAAGTATAGTTGATTTACAATATTGTGCCAATCTCTTCTGTACAGCAAAGTGACTCAGTTATACACATATAGACATTCTTTTTTATATTCTTTTCTATTATGGTTTATCACAGGATATTGAATATAGTTCCCTGTGCTGTACAGTAGGACCTTGTTTTTTATCCATTCTAAATGTAATAGTTTGCATCTACCAACCCCAAACTCCCAGTCAATCCCTCTCCCTCCCCCCTCCCCTGTGGCAACCACAAGTCTGTTCTCTATGTCTATGAGTCTGTTTCTGTTTTGTAGATAGGTTCATTCGTGCTATGTTCTAGATTCCGCGTATAAGTGATATCATGTGGTATTTGTCTTTCTCTTTCTGACTTACTTCACTTACTATGATAATCTCTAGTTGCATCTATGTTGCTGCAAATGGCATTATTTCATTCTTTTTTTATGGCTAAGTAGTATTCCATTGTATATTAGTACCACATCCTCTTTATCCATTCATCTGTCAATGGACATTTAGGTTGTTTCCATGTTTTGGCTATAGTGGACAGTGCTGCTATGAACATAGGGGTGTATGTATGTGATGATGCGTTTTAATATAGGTATATTTTTAGCTGTTGTGCTGGACTCACTCAACCTGAAAACTTCATCCTCCAATTCTGAAATTTTTTCTTGATTCATTTCTTTAATGATGTCTAACCTTCTGTTTTATATCTTGTTTTTTATTGAGTTACATTTTTTTTTCAGATGTTATACCTTCTGGAATGATTCATCTATTTTCCTCTTCTGTTGGCCATCTCTTTTGTTTATTTTTCTTTCTGGATAATTTCCTCAGATTTACCTTTAATCCCTCTCATTTAATTTTTTGTTATTGTTACCTACAATCCCATTTAAAAATTTTTCCTGTGTGTTTTGTGTTCTCATTTCTTATATACTGTTCTTATTCCACTGATGCAAATTCTTCTTTCATCTCTTGGAAAAAATTGCTGATAGTTTTCTGAAATGTTCATGTCCCTGCTTGTGCTGTATTTCTTGTTTGTTTATTAATTTGGTTTTTGTATTTCATGTTAGGTGCTTACCCCAGATAGCTCACATTTAAGTATGGGACACTAAAAAGCTCTGTGTGTATGGAAGGATGTTCCACGAACTTCAGTATATGGTTTTCTGGTTGGGCCATCTCATATCCCAGTGTTAGTATTTACAGGTTTCTTTCTCTCAAAATGATCAGATTCCCCAGAAAAGTTCCCTCCAGCCTCCTTCCTGGAAGGTATAAGCCTAATTCTTGCATTCTGGAGGCTGTGTAAGGGGAAGTCTGAATGAATAACAACATGTGGTATGTATGCATTTATTCAATAACCCCTTTCCAGTATGGCATCCACTTTTCAACTCTGTTCACTGTAATCCTGAGATGTGCTGTTTCACCCTCATAAAAGAAAAGAGGCTCCAATATTCTGCCAGGATGTGATAGTAACAGTTACTTAATGCCTGGTGAAAAGTAGGGTATCTCACTGATTTTCAAATATACTTTCAAACAATCCTCCTGTACTGAACCCTCTTTACAGAAGACCTAATGCTGCCAAGCCTGGGCATTCTGCAGCTTTCTCTACTGCTGGCTTATAATTCAGCTTAACTGGGTCTGCTAATTCAGTTCCCATCTGCTTTCTGTCTTCCAAGAAAACTGTTTCTGTTTTCTCCTGTATTTTTTATCCTTGTGAGTTTCTGTCTTTATTTCTCAGTCCCTAAACTTGTTCAAATGGCGTTTTGAAACAGAAGTAGAGGAAAATGCATAATCTTTAACTTGAAGTCTATATTTACTTCTCAAAGTAATTTTTCCTCAGTTGTACTCACTGCATTTCTTCCTGTCTTGTTTTAATCATCTTTTTTCCACTATATCATTGCCCTTAAGTCTGACTCAACATGATGGATGAAGTAGCTACTAGGAGTCAGGCACTATACTGAGTGTTATAGATGTACGAATTCAAGAATAAAACTCCCCTTGAGAAATTTTGGTGATAATAATAGTAAAAAAGTCATAACGTTATTTTGAAACAGCCATTCTGCCGAACTTAAATGTATATTCCGTTTCTTCTCGATTTTCCATCTCCATTTTGGTTAATCTAAGATTGCCAAAATGTTTACAGTTTTTCTGTGTCTTCCAGTGCTGGCAATGGGAAGATAAGCCCCTTTGCTTTCGTATTCTGTATTTCTTTATGTCTTGCCTCCGGTACTCAGCCTCTCTGCCATGCTTTTTCCCTGCTTCATCTCTACCATGCACTATACTTAGTGGATCTTCTTGCTGCTTTTTTTTTTTTCACATGACACAATTACCGTACATACAACATTTAAGAAAAGTCTATTCTTTTCATCTTTACATCTACAGTCCCTTTGTTGCAAACAAAGATGTAAAGAGATAGTCCTTGCTTGATGGAAGTGCTTGCTTTATTGAGGAGATGGATATGTAACCAGTAATTTCAAGCATGTGCACTAATAAATGCAATTAGAAATGAGTTACTCATTCTTCAGGTGAAGGAAAACTTCCTGGAGATGGTGGCAGCTGAGCTGTTTAGAAGGATGATTAAAAGTTGACCAGGTGCTTCCTATAATACATAATCTGGTTTTAAGTTACTTCCTCACTATGTTGTAAGCATATTAATACAGGGCCAATACTTGAATCATTTCTTGAATGCTTAATGTCCAGAGCAGTGCCTGGCACGTGGTAGAATCTCAATAAATGCTGAATGATGCAAAGATGTAAAAAGTGCAGAAATTTGAGTTAAATCTATATTGCACTCAGAACTTTCCCTAATTAAATAAAGTAGATCAGTAAACAAAACCAATGGTACAACCTGACTTTCCTATGACAATTTTGATTAACTAGCACTAGTTGTTTACTATTTTATTCTTTTCTGAAAAAACAACATATATATTTTTGAGGTTAATTTTTTAAATGAAGTATAGTTGGTTTACGATGCTGTGTTAGTTTCAGGTGTATATCAACCTATAATGGAAACAACATATATTTTTAGAATTATGTTTACATTCCAAAATTACCTTGCATGTGCCCACTAACTTGATTGGAGGTACTATACTTGATAAAACCTTGTAAGACAATCAGCGATTTTTCCTCCTCCAAATGAATTCTATTATTGTAGTCTGCAAACACAAGAATTTAGTGCTTTAACTCAAGACTCAGAGCTGACTCTAGAACCTGAATTGGAAAATCTGGTTGCTTGGCAAACATGAGACATACAGTCAGAAAAGGCCTGCTTAAGTTATTCATTTATAAAGAGAATCATTGATCTGAAATGAAGCTCATTTGCATCCATATTTGTACCCAGGATTTTATGAAGGCAATAGAAGGATCAGTTGAGGATTACTGAATTTACAGGTGGGACTCAGAATTGCTCTGGGCTGCTATCAATATATTATTAACTATAAATATCTAGAATAAGGGATTATTATCAGTCAATAACGCTCTGATGCCAAGTTCCAATTCCTCCTAGGAACTTCGAATTTCTCTATTAAGTGTGCCTAAGAAAACTACAATCGACCCTTGAACAACTTGGGTATGAGCTGTGTGAGTCCACTTACATGCAGATTTTTTCAACAGTGAACATTAGAGTGCTACACTGTCTGCAGTTGTTTGCGGCAGATGCAGAATCACAGATACGGAGGGGTGACTATATGTCATAGACAGACTTTCAACTGCATGGAGGTAGGAAGTTCGGCACCTCTAACCCCTCGTTGTTCAAGGGTCAACTGTAGTTCTATTAAGACTTAGACAGGATTTTCTGTGTTTTGCACCATTAGGCCCTGATGATCCTCTTTCAGAGAGGTGAAAAAGTGAGAATGGCTCATAAATGGCCCCTGTGGATGAGGCACTTAGTCCGACTACACCCCACCGCTCCCCCTTTGCCTCTCGGTTCCCAAAGGCATTTAACTTTTCTGTCCCTCCTTATTGGGTTATTTGCCTTTTAACTTTGTATGATCTGCAGGATATCAAATAATGTTTCCGCTTTTTAAAATAATTTTGTTGAAGGCCAAATTGTGTCACTAGTTAGCCACTGTAGCCCAGCTGCCCGGGCTCTGGGTTTGCAGGCCAGCTTCATAACCAGCTGAGAGACTTCAGGCTCTCTGAGCTCAATTTTATCATCTCTAAATTAGAACTATTAGCATTGCACATCTAACTTGTCAGTTCTGAAGGCAGAATGAGATGGGCTGAGTACGTAGATGGTGCTAGCCAATCAGAAGTGAACATGGAGCCCCGCTGGATGGTGAGTTGGGATGAGCGGGATGCTGAGTGCTACATGAACTGCCCTCACCACAGCGTCAAGGGTTTGCTTTCAGATGCAGGGACCCAAGTGCTGCCCGGCCTTCCTTCTCTGTTGGTCCTGGATCCCAGGCCTAGAGTGATTCAAAAAAAAAAAGAGACAGAGAGAGAGAATATTTTAGCAGTGATTAGTCAATCCAAAATATACACTAATTCTTCCTTTCAAAACATACAGTGTTTGAAAATAATTTCTTTTTACAAGAAATATTAATAACCTAAGGAAGCAAGGACAAAGGAAGAGATCTTTACTGAGTCCTCACTATAGACCATTCTCGTGCTGACTCATTCACACTTCGTCTCTAATGATCCTCAACCTGAAATGCAGAGCCTCGGGTTACAAATGAGGAAACTGAGGCACAGGAAATTTAAGTTCCTTGACAAGGTCACATGGTAAGAAAGTGGCAGAACTGTGATTCTCTGGGGGCGGAACCCCCAGAGTAGATCAAATTTCCCTAATAAGCATTCTTATAGCTGCACAGATTTTTACTTATCCCACTTGCAGTGTTAAACACAATTGTGTTGTTATTAATTGAATTTGATTAATCTCTGCCTTCCCTACTGGAAGAATGATTCCCTGAGGTTGTAAACTCTGATTTTAGCTTACTGTTGTATCTCCAGCACAGGTCACAGGTATGACAAAAAGTTAAAGCTCAGTAAATATTTGTTCAGTATATTCAATCAATCAATCCAGGTCTCTCTTTCTCTCTCTAACTTTCCAATTAGAGATTTTCAAATTCTGCTGGACCACACTTCTTGATTTCTCTGGAAACCGTGTTTAAACTGACCAGAGGTGCAACGTTGCTCTCATACAAAGGAATATTAAAGTTCAAAGAACTTACCTTTCCTCCTCATTTAAGCTGGAAGACTGCAACTTTTCCTCAAATCTAATGCAGTTATAGGAAATATTTAGAATTTATGATAAAAATGGAGGTTTTAAAACCATAAGATCTGGGCAAGGATAAAGGCAACCCTTGGATATTTTTTCCCTATCTGTTAAACTGTGACTGTGAAAGGAACTTCCATATTCATCATTTACGTTTTTAATGGTCTTTACCTCCTTGTATAGAGCAGAGGGAGAGGAAACTCCATCTTCCATCCAGAGATGGAAACTGGATGGCAGCCTAGGAGATCTGAAGATTTGTAGGGATAGTTCTTTAGACCCATCTCTTACTCTGACCATGCATTGCCATATGCGGTGCTCACTTTTAAATAAACTTCAGTATGCCTTCTGCTTGCCTGCACTCTCAGTGTTCTAACCGAAACCCTCTAGCAGGTCAGTAAATGATGCTCTGAAGTGAGGCCCAGTTGCAGATGTGAAGGTATCCTTTTTTACCTAGCTGTGGTTTGTAAGTGCTACTGTCCCTTCCTCTCACCCCCACAGAGCAGGTGAGCAACCAGAGAAATGAAAGGAAAGGAATCGACCCTGGAGCTCTGTTGGCTGTACTTTGGAGCTCTCAGAACCCTAGATCCCAAAGATTTCCCTCCTCCAGTTTCCTTTCTCTCCCTCCAAGTCAAAATTATGTGTCAACATGTAGGATTGTCTAGTTTATATTGTTCTTGGTCCGATCCTTGTCTTTTGTTGGTGTTTGCTGTGAATTTTTCTTTAAATTGTTTTTGAACATATACTTTGGCCGCATTCTGTGCTAAGTACTTCATCTGGATTATGATTAACCTGCATTGAGGTACTTCTGCTGTGTTCTTATCTCCATCTTACAGAAGAGGAAACAGAGGTTTAGAGAAGTGCTTTTACTTATTCAAGTTAAATAATATGAATTAGAAACTGAAGTCATCCCCAGAAAGTGTGACACGGTAGTCCACCTTTCAAAACCTATATTCTGTCTCAGGGACCATTTCTCACCTGGACAATTGCACCATCCTCTGACTGCCTTTTTGACTTCAGCCCAGTTCCTGATAGTCCATTCTCCAAATAAGCTTTTACAAAACTTGATTTAGTGCTCCTTAGATATATGCAAACAAACATAAAAGTAGTTATTAACTCTTTATACTTGTGGCTCTTTTAAAACTACCAAACTTAAATTATATAAGCAGTACAATTCAAATTGACAACTTAGATATAGTGAGATACAAGGTATGTTGAAAATGAATCGAGTTTAGTTTTCACAGCAAATTTTAGAGAGGTACATTTCACTTGCTGTTGACTTGATTATTTTGATGTTGAACTTGATGAGCCAGAGTGATTGTTTTCATCTCAGATCAGACCACCATCCTCCTGCCCTCCATGATCTGGACAGTGACTCTGGCTTCAACCCCATATCCCAGCGCCTGCCCCCTACTTTGCACTTGATACTCCAATCATGACACATGGTAGGGAGTTCTTACAACATGCTTTTGAATACACCCTGTTTCTTCTGCCTTTAGTGCCCATCCATGATGCCCATATTATCTGTTAAAAAACCCTTCTAAAGTGTCACCTCCTCTGGGAAGTCCACCCTGGCACTCCCAGAAACTCTCATTCCTTGGACTAATTGTGTGCTTTGTACGTATTTGCAGAAATTGAACTTATCTTATATCATGATTGGGGCACCTGTCTTTCCAATGAACTGTGAATTTCTCAAGGGCAGGAACAAGGTGAGAAGTGTGATCATTTTCATCCCTCTATTACAGATTCAGAGAGGTAAATCAACTTGCCCAAAGTCACTCAGCTGGGTCTCCAGGTGTAAGGGTCTAACAGCCTGATTACTATCCAAAGACCCAACCTGACGATTTCTTTTTCTGAAACTGCGGTTTCAGATGGTGGTTTGTTTCTTCCATCATCTGTTTTCTTTGGTGACTCAGCACCTGAAGGGAGAGCCTCGAGAGGCCCAGGTTCTCTCCTTGCTGCTGGTAACTTTATGTGGGACCTTGAGCTAGTCTCTCCCTCTCTCTGGACCTCAGTTTTCTCATCTGTCAAATGAGGGTGTTGGGCCAGATGGCATCGAGCCTCCTTTGCTTCAGTCCAGTGTGTATGGGTGGCTCACAACCTTATTGTGTCAACAACTCAAACTTTGCCAAAAGAGCTGAGCCAGGCTATGGAAATGGGCAGAGGAAAGAATGGCTCCTTCACACAGGCCGTTTGTGTGGGGTGAGTGTTATCACCAGAGGAAATTGACTCAGGGAGATAGCACCTGGGTATCAGAGAAAGCCCGGCTATCGGTGGGCAGCCCCTGGAACCCTAGCCCTCCTTGCCAAGGGTGTCTCATGGGCTGGGCGTCCAGCCTTCCTGCCACTCAGCAAAGATGGTGCCAGGCTCAGGACAGGCCACTGTGGGAAAGTGCACACCAGAGTCAGGCCCTGGGCATTCAGAGGGCCTCAGGCAGGCTCGGTTGCTCTTTGAGGCTATTGCGACACCCAGGCAATCAGACCTCAGGCTCAGTCACTCTAACAGAGAGGGGCAATATTTCCCCCAAGAAATACTCTGTTATTTCCACAGTGCCTGGTTCTCTGTCCTGTGCAGGCCTGACCTGGACCCCTGTCCTTCTGTCCTGTGTACTCCAGTGCTGAGCCAGGGACACCCAACACTGGTTCCATTCTTCCTGCCATTTCCCAGAAACAGGGAGCACTGGACAGAAAGCACTGAAGCAGCTTCAGCCCCTCTTCAGGAGCTACATCAAGTTTTCCCAGCTCTTCCTGCCACTTTTGCTGGGCTAACTTCACCTTAAGCTTCATACCTTAGCCTGAGGGTCACCTCCTCCAGGAAATCTTCCTTGACGTCCCACAGTCTAGGCTGGGCAATGAGCCCAGGGCTTCCTTCTACCTTGGCATTATCACTCTGTTTATTTCCTGGATTCTGAGAACCTTGAGAAAAGAAATCATTTTTCCCCTTTCACTCATCCATAGATTAAGCAAATATTCTCATGTGCTTACTCCAAGAGACACAAAATATTGGAGAGAAATAAACAGAAATTGTTCCCAGTGTCATGGTGCATACAGTCTAGCAAGGGAGTTAATGAGATCATTGTCCAATACGTGAAAAACTAAGGTGCTGGGAATGGCAACTCCATGGCACACTGAATAGCAGGAGAATTTGCTACAGTCGGGGAGAGCAGAGGAAGCTTTCCCAGAGAAGTACTGATGCAGCTGAGGAAGAGCTGGGGTTATAGGAAAAGGGTCAAGGAGGATCACCTATGTCTCATTAGTCCTTATATCCCAAGCATATCTCAGGACCTGAAAGTTATGCAATAAATGTTTCTAAATATTGAAGCCACATTTTCTACAAAGTTGGCTCTGAGGCCATGGTCCAGTCCTAAGGCAAGACCAATGCCTTGATTCATTTGTCCTGTAACTGCTTTCATCAAATATTTTTATTTCACTCTCATTCTGAAATGAGAAATATTACTGGGAAATATTTGGGATTTATTTATTGGGAAATATTACTGTCTTGCCCAAACAACTTACCCTCAAGATCCATATTCTTTGATCTAGCCGTAGCCTAGAACCCCTGGCCATACCATGTGCTGAAGACTTTCACATGTCCTGTTTCTATGGGGGTCTCCAAAAATTGCCCGCACCTTGGATCTCTAAGTTGGTCTGGTCTTTCATGCCTGCGCAGTTTGCCTGAACCATCTGACCTTCGCTGCCACCATAACTCCAGCTATTGCAATGTTCAGCTTGCCACTTGGGCTCCTCTGAGCATGCTCCCTGTTTCTCCCCACTGCCTCCCAGTCTCCAGAGAACAGAATTAGTTCTGGGACCCTGACATCCTTGATTCATGAAGCAGACCAGCCATGCCCAGCACCCTCCTACGACGCTACTTTCTTAATAGCCAAAAACACATTTGGTTAATCAACCCTTTTTTTCCAAACTGGAGCCATGCTGATCAAGATTGAAAATGTGCCCCCATTGTAAGTGGCTACTGTTTCCAATTACATATGTTTCTCCCAGCCACCATGCAATCTGTTCACTTCATGCTGGTTTGCAAGAGCTGTTCACACCAAACCATTGACAGCCACTATCTAAACTGAAACCATCTGCTTAGCCATTTGCCATGCACGGCTGTGTCTTGCAGGCTTACCCATTTGAGGCCCTGTGGAGCAGTCCATAAAACAAGCATGAATTAACGCAGCCTGTTTTTATTAAATGTCTTGCAACTGATGGGAAGATGGACAAGCCTGTCTGGCAAGGATAATGGCCAATGCTCAGAGCATCTGAAGTCTTGGATAAACTCCAACAACACCCTGCATCCCAAGACCATCGAGTGTTTCAGGAGTGTGGTTGTGCTTAGAAACAGTTTGTCTATAAAAACCTTTTTAAAGATTTTGTGGTTTCTCCTCTTTTTTTGTGAAATAGAATTTATTGGTGAGCTCTTCAGCCATAGCTGTACTCCTTCTGTTCTCCTTGATATTACTTAGATGGAAACCCAGAGAGAAGCAGATAAGGGTGGCTAAGAGCTTTAGTGGAACACAAATATCCATGGATATCCTCTATTGCTATTACCACCTCCAGAAGATTGGGGGTGGTCAGGTTTCCTCTTACTCCTATGGAAAGCCTACACAAGAGTCAGGTCCGGCTTATTGGTAACCGGAAGCACCCCTCATGCACCTTGTCTAAAAACCTTGGCCAAGGTAGTGGGGCTCCGAGGGAGAAGATACCTTGACCCACTCACACCTGCCACGTCTTTGTGACTGGAAATTTTCCAATGCATTGGACAGAAAAAAATCAGGGATAAAACAAACCCAAGGGCATTGCCAATAATTGGGAAAATTCAGCGAATTCTGCCTGCTCTGATTTCAGTGTCATCAGGCAACTTTCTGATATTTTGGCTTCCCAGGTAGGAGGACTGTCTGTAAAGGAGACTGAGCTCTAGAACAAATGCCAGCATCCATCCCACTTGATAATATATTTCACACTGTAAAGTAGCACAATGGCACTATACACACACACACGCACACCACACACACACACACATATTAGAAACCTATAGTGGCATTCAAGATTTTTATTATTATTTAAAAATTTGTTCAAAATAATTTTTATTTAAAATTTTTAAATGAATTCGATAAGAAGAGTTCAAGTGAAGAATGGTATGCCCCTTCCCCTCTGCAGGGTGTATTCAGAATATTTAACATTACCATTTACCATAGACTCTGGCTGAAAGCAGGTGGGTCAGCCGTACTGGCATGTTCAGGCTGAATAGTGGTGCTGCCTCAACTATAGTCTACATTTTATTCATTCAAAATTAGATGAATGGAAGGCTGTTAACTGGGATCATATCCTTTACCTTCCCTGATTTGATCTTTAAGATTGCATTCTTGCAAACATTGTTGCCACCAGCATTGGTCGTATGAAATTTGCTTTTGTACTTACTGTAAGACCACAGTCACGAGTCTGTGATACATCGATTCATTCACCCATCAGTCATCTGTTTTCTTCTACTCAGAGCCATCAACCCCTCTGGACTCCACGAATCTAGAGATGAAGGATAATGTGGTCCCTCCCCCAAAAGCTCACACTCCAAGGGTGAGAGACTGTCCTCTGTTATTCAGTATTCCTCGCATGGATTCCTAAGTAAGATATTTCTTTAAAAGTGCAGCCCCAGGGGAAAAGGGAAAAGAAAAACCCAACAAAGCAAAACAACAGTCCCCCAGAACAAACACTTTTATTTTCTTTAAGCAGCTTTTACAGTTTTTGCTCTCCAGATAAAAAGAGCTACAGAATTTTATATTCCTGTTTTTCCCACTGCTGGGAAACTCAGAGCCCAACGTGATGCTCCGCCACATCAAGGAGAATTACATTGTCCCTTAAAGTTCCCAGTCTTTTCTTTTCTCTCATGTTTCTGGTTCTGCTTTACTGCTTATTTTTTAGTATTTCTGTGTGCCTGGCCCTTATTGTAAACTGACTTTAATCCTTATTGGATAGAGCCTAAAATGATAGAAATGCAATTTTTATAAATATGCATTTTTAAATAAATACATTTTTAAAGGCTTAATTTTTTAAAGAGTAGTTTTAGGTTTGTAGCAAAATTGAGAGGAAGGTACAGAGATTTCCCAAACACCATCCCCTCTGCCTGCAACACACACACACAGCCTCCGCCATTATCAACATCTCCCACCAGAGTGGTACATTTGTTACAACTGATGGATCTACATTGACACATTACAATCACCCAAAGTCCATAGTTTACACTAGGGCTCACTCTTGCTGTTTTACATTCTATGGGTTTGGACAAATGTAGAATGACATGTATCCATCATTATAATATCATACAGAGTATTTTCACTGCCCTAAAAATCCTCTGTGCACCACCTATTCATCCCTCCACCCCTCCCCGACCCCTGCATTTTTTTAATTGAAAATATTTGGTTTATTGTCATGTATTTCGTTTGGCCCAAGAAAAAGGAATTCCAGTTTTTACACCTTTGAGAAATGGAACATTATTTGCTCATTCACACCTTCCTCTCTGACCTTCCCCTTCTTCTCTTTCCACATTGTTTTATGAGCTTATGAGTTTGTTGATTGGAGAATATTAATTAATTTGAGGAATCATCTGGACCATTTCCAGGGAGAAAAATTATGGTTTATTGTTGACTGGACTTACCATACAAAGAGACAGGTGATTTTTATTTCATTTCATAAATGAATGAGAACCAGGAGGGTTTTAAGAATAATGAGTTGTTCTGACTTTTCTTTCTTATTCATCTTTGTCTACAGAGGCCAGCATAGAGCATGGCACTGAGTAAGTGCTCAGTAAAGAGATGCTGAATAAAAAAATTCATGAGTGAATCATCAGATGACCTGGTCCCTACTCAGTCATATTTTGTCTCCAACTCTTGCTCTTTCTGAATAAATATACAATAGCTACATGCTGCAAAGCACATAGTTGAAAAATGAGGACAGATCAACCATGAGAGGCATTTTTATATTCTGATGTGTGCCCGTAGATAGATGAATATATATACACACACACATGCATATAGATCATGTAACTGCTTGCTTTTTCCTAGGTTTAACTAGGCTGGTTTCTATGTAGATGCTGCAAGAAAAAACAGAAAACCACCTCAAAAAGGCCCTTGTTTTTTCATTATTAACCTCGTACATACTTTATTCCTGAGACACCCTCCTACCAGACATGTCTGATGCAGAAGCAACTCAGTGTGGAGGAAAAAGGACAGCTGGAGACTTGGCATGAGTCCTGGTTTTGCCCAGCACTCAGTAGCCTCTTAAAACCTGAGGCTCCTCATTTGCAAAAGATGAACCATGCAGGACTAAGAGTTGGTCCAACTCTGCCATCACATTTACCTGGATGCCGAGGGCACTTGGTGTCTTGGCTGCCACTCGTGCCTAGTCTCTGCTTCCCCATCATATGTAGCAGCCCCACAGTTCAATATCTTTCCTTTCTTTTGCATAAGCCATCAAGGATCAAAATGGGTGGAATTCCCTTTGATGATGTCCCTATTGGGTGCCAGGCTCTGTGCAAACACATTTGCGCATGAACTATTTGATCCTCACGCAATCTCCAGATAGTATTAACCCTGTTTTGCAGATAAGAGAAGGAGGCTCAAAGAGATTAAATGCAGCTGTTAGTGAAAAAAGAGGGATTTTTTAACCCTTCAAAGCCAGTGTCTATTCTAATGTACCAGGAGGAGTTAGGCCATGAACAGGCATACTTCCAGCAAACCTCAGATAGACCTGAAGACAGTGGAGGAAATAAATCATGGAAGAAAATGGGGGTAATTACGGGGTCATAGCAAAAAATTTCTTTTTATAGTAATAGGGTAGACCCTTGAGTACTTGCTCCTTCAAAAATAGAAACAGACTTAGAAAGCAGTGAGGCCTTAGTCCAGGCTCCTCTGACTTGGCCTATATTTTTTCCTGCATTTGACCTTATCTCTTTGGGGCTTTTATGTTTGTTTGTTTATCCAGTAAATACATATACATACATATATATATATATATATATATACATATATATAAATTGAAGTATAGTTGACTTAAAATACGGTGTTAGTTTCAGGTGTACAGCAAAGTGATTCAGTTTTATATGTATATACATATATATATATAGTTTATTACAAGATATTGAATATAGTTCCCTGTGCTATACAGTAAATCCTTGTTGTTTATCTACTTTATATATGGTAGTGTGCAGCTGTTAATCCCATACTCCCAATTTATCCCTCCCTACCACTTCCCCTTTGGTAACCATAAATTTGTTTTCTATATCTGTGAGTCTGTTTCTGTTTTGTAAATAAGTTGATTTGTATCATTCTTTTAGATTGTGCATGTTAGCGATACCATATGGCATTTGTCTTTATCTGACTTATTTCACTTAGTATGATAATCTCTGGGTCCATCCATGTTGCTGAATATGGCATTATTTTATTCTTTTTTATGTCTGAGTAATATTCCACTACACACACACACACACACACACACACACACACACACACACACACCACATCATCTTCTTTATCCATTCGTCTGTTGATGGACACTCAGGTTGCTTCCATGTTTTAGCTATTGTAAATAGTGCTGCTATGAACATTGAGGTGCATATATCTTTTTGAATCGGAGCTTTTGTCTTTAGCTGTTACATACCCAGGAGTGGGATCGCTGGATCATATGGTAGCTCTATTTTTAGTTTTTTAAGGACCTTCATACTGTTCTCCATAGTAGCTGCACCAATTTACATTCCCACCAACAATGTAGGAGGATTCCCTTTTCTCCACACCCTCTCCAGCATTTATTATTTGTAGACTTCTTGATGCTGGCCATTCTGACTGGTGTGAGGTGACACCTCATTGTAGTTTTGATTTGCATTTCTCTAATAATTAGTGATGTGGAGCATCTTTTCATTTACCAGTTGGCCATCTATATGTCTTCTTTGAAGAAATACCTATTTAGGTCTTCTGCCCATTTTTAAAATAAGGTTGTTTGTTTTTTTGTTATTGAGTTGTATGAGCTGTTTATATAGTTTTGAAATTAATCTCTTGTCAGTTGCATCGTTTGCAAATGTTTTCCCCCATTTTGTAGGTTATCTTTTCATTTTATTTATGGTTTCCTTTGCTGTGCAAAAACTTATACGTTTGTTTAGGTCCCATTTGCTTACTTTTGCTTTTATTTCTACTGCCTTGGGTGACTGATCTAAGAAAATATTGCTACGATTTGTGTCAGAGAATGTTTTGCCTATGTTCTCTTCTTGGATTTTTATGGTGCCATGTGTTATATTTAGGTCTTTAATCCATTTTGAGTTTATTTTTGTGTATGGTGTGAGGGAATGTTCTAACTTCATTAATTTACATGTGGTTTTCCAGCTTTCCGAACACCACTTGCTGAGGAGACTCTCTTTTCTCCATTGTATATTCTTGCCTCCTTTGTTGAAGATTAATTGACCATAGGTGTGTAGGTTTATTTCTGGGCTCCCTATTCTGTTCCATTGATCCATATGTGTGTTTCTGTGCCAACACCACACTGTTTTGATTACTGTAGCTTTGTAGTATTGTCTGAAGTCTAGAAGGGTTATGCCTCCAGCTTTGTTCTCTTTCCTCAGGATTGCTTTGGTAATTCTGGGTCTTTTGTGGTTCCATATAAATTTTAGGATTATTTGTTCTATTTCCATGAAAAATGTCATGGGTAATTTGATAGGGACTGCATTAAATCTGTAAATTGCTTTGGGTAGTATGGCCATTTAAACTATTTTAACTCTTCCAATTCAAGAGCATGGGATATCTTTCCATTTCCTTGAATCATCTTTGATTTCCTTTATCAATGTTTTATAGTTCTCAGCATATAAGTCTTTCACCTCCTTGGTTAGGTTTATTCCTAGGTATTTTTTATGAAATTTTAAACAGGATTTTTTACTGTGCACAGTCTGGAGAGACTGAGAAGTTGGAAATATCTTTATAAAGAATAAAGGGGGCTTCCCTGGTGGCACAGTGGTTGAGAGTCCACCTGCCGATGCAGGGAACATGGGTTCGTGCCCCGGTCTGGGAAG